>NC_057864.1:382861066-383170037 GCF_019393635.1 Dromiciops gliroides | reverse complement strand
TTTCCCAGAACCTTTTGTCAAATACTGAGTTCTTGTCTCAGAAGTGTGGATCTTTGATTTTATCAAACACTTGATTACTATGATCATTTACTACTATGTATTATATACTGTGGGGACCAATTTTTAATTGAGGAGTGTTAGCTAAGTGGCTCGCCTCAATATTGGGGCAAGGAAGGAGACTGGCAGCTTCCCTCAAAACAGAACAGGATTTATTTTAACAAGAACGAACTTAAAAAAAAACAACCCACAAACAGGATCAGTAGGATCAAGGGAAAGGAAATAAAATGGGGAAAGGGAAATTATACAACCTTAAAAGATACTACCGCCTACAACCTCCTGTCATTCCAGCGTCCCCTAGAATGCCCAATTCTCCTCCCCCAATCCCAGAAAAACCACACACAGCCGCAGCCAATGGGATGGCCGCTCTGACAGTCACATGACTGCCCTCACTAGGCTTCCAATCATTATAATTTTGCCAGGCCCAAGTAGGCGGCAGAGAGTGGTGATGATGAGAGGTGTCAGCACCATGGCAACTGCTACAACCAGTGGGTGGAGCACCGTGTGCTTTGCGGAGCCCCAGGCCAGTGCACTCCAAGGCATAAAAACCTCAAATAACAATTAATTCTTTACAATACCCAATCTATTCCACTGCTCCACCACTCTATTTCCAGTACCAGATGGTTTGTTGATTATAGCTTTGTAGCATGGTGTGATATTGGGAATTTCTAGCTCCCCCTTCCTACTTTTATTTTTTTGTGAGGCAATTGGGGTTACATGACTTGCCCAGGGTCACACAGCTAGTAAGTGTTAAGTGTCTGAGGTCCGATTTGAACTCAGGTCCTCCTGAATCCAGGGCCGGTGCTCTATCCACTGTGCCACCTAGCTGCCCCCCTCCCTACTTTTGTCATTATTACTCTTGATTTTGACATTTTGTTCTTCCAGATGTATTTTGTTATATTTTTTCCTACCTCTTTAAAATTAAGAACAGATGATAGTAACACTGAGGCTAAAGTTCTTTAGTCAGTTAAAAAGATGTGAGTTCCAGGGGCAGCTAGGTGGCACAGTGGATAAAACACCAGCTCTGGATTCAGGAGGACCTGAGTTCAAAACCAGCCTCAGACACTTGCCACTTACTAGCTGTGTGACCCTGGGCAAGTCACTTAACCCCCATTGCCCTGCAAAAAACAACAACAACAACAACAAAAAGATGTGAGTTCCAATCCTATTTCAGACACTTAATAGATATGCAAACTAAGGCAAGGTATGCAACCTTGCTAAACCTCCATTTCTTCATATGTAAAATGGGGGTAATAATAGCACCTACCTCACAGGGTTGTTGTGAGAAATAATGTATGTTGGTTGTTGTCCTTTGTTCTTGAAGAAGACCAAGATGACATCACTATGTTGGAGTCAAGGTACAGTCTATCTGACCACGACTGACCAGACCTATTTGATCTCAGAAAGCTCTTCCACAGGTTGGGCACAAATAGTTTACATGAACATTTCGAGTATATTTGTGTATTTTACTTTTCTTTTGAGCTATTACAATTCCGCTTTGCTCAGCACCTTCTTTGATGTGGGCAGGCCATGCTGGATGGTCTTTTGCAAGTGTCTCCCATGTCATGCAGTCAATTCCAAAGTTCTTCAGAGAGACCTTGAGAGTGTCCTACTATTGCTTCTTCTGACCTCCATGTGAGCACCTACCATGTGTGAGTTCTCCATAAAATTATCTTTTAGGTAAATGTACATTTGGCATTTTGACAATGTGCATAGACTATAGGAATTG
The DNA here is from genome assembly GCF_019393635.1 of Dromiciops gliroides. NCBI lineage: Eukaryota > Metazoa > Chordata > Mammalia > Microbiotheria > Microbiotheriidae > Dromiciops > Dromiciops gliroides. The sequence continues at coordinate 383,168,251 of NC_057864.1, read as the reverse complement.
TGCTTTCTGCAGTAAAGTTTGAATGCTTGGCAGTTCAGCTTAAGAAAGAACTTGGGGGTGGGGGCAGTTAGGTGGCACAGTGGATAAAACACCAGCCCTGGATTCAGGAGAACCTGAGTTCAAAACCAGCCTCAGACACTTGACGCTTATTAGCTGTGTGACCCTGGGCAAATCACTTAACCCTCATTGCCCCACAAAAAAAAAAAAAAAAGGACTTTTGTATCTTATCTTGCCAGGTGATCTTCAGAATCTTCCTAAGACAATTCAAATGGAAGAGATTCAGTTTCCTGGCACGGCATTGGTATACTGCCCATGTTTCACAGGCATACAACAATGAGGTCAGCACAACAGCTCTGTAGACCTTCAGTTTGATTGGCAATCTAATACCCACTGTCTTTTGGAGCCTCCAAAACACTAAGGTAGCTCTGACAATTTGTGCATGAACCTCATCATCTATGTATACATCCCTAGACAATATACTGCCAAGGTAAGTGAACTTATCCACAGTTTTCAGAATTTCTCCATTTGCTGTAACCAATGGTTCCACATATGGATGGTGTGATATTGGATAGTGGAGAACTTGTGGGTTTTTTTAGTGTTAATTGTTAGGCCAAAATTAGCACATGCAGCAGAGAATCGATCCATACTTTGTTGCATCTCAGCTTTAGAGGCTGCATTGAGGGCACAAACATCTTTGAACAAAAAAATCATGCACCTGGAAATGGAATCAAAAGGAGTAAGAGGTAGAAAGGACTTTTTGGCCTGAAATAGTGGGTCCAGAAAGGACCTTTTGAAAGACCATGTACTCTGATTTTTACAAATGGGGAAACTTAGAGTTGAAGTGACCTCCTCTAATGTCACATAGCTAGTATGTCACAGAGCCAGATCTATCCCCAGCCTCCCAGGTACCCTAGCCCCTTTCATGAACCCCACTGCTTTGCTCAGGTATCCAGAGTAACCGAGATGGTCCCTCTTTGTCACACCCCTCCACCACCACCAACGGTCTGAGATGAATAAAACCTCTGGGGCTTCCTTTGGGAAAAAAAATCATGCACCAACTCTCCCTCCACTTTAGTCTTATCTTGTACCCTTTTCAAGTTAAATGTTTTACCATAAGTGTGGTAGCTAACTGATGCCATTTTCATCCTCACTGAAGGAGTCTGACAGCATTGCTGAAAACATCATGCTAAAAAAAAGCACAGGAGCAAGCACACGTCCTTGTTTCACTGCAGTCATAACTGTGAAAGCTCTAGAGCACCATTTGTTATCCAGAACCTTCCTAAGTACAATGAAATTGACATATAATACTGATGAGCTTCTCTGGGCAACTACATTTTCCACAAGCCCTCATCAAAAGCCTCATTTCAAAGGCCTTGGTCAGATCAACAAATTTTGTGTACAGACCTTTGTTCTGCTCCTGGCATTTCTTCTGGAATTATTGGGCAACAAATACCATATCAACCATTCTTCAGCGTTTTGTAAAGCCACATTGGCTTTCAGGTAGATGATCATCTTTGAAGTGAAGGATTAGACTATTAAGAAGGACTCTGTCAAGAATCTTGCCAGCAATGCCAAAGAAAGAAACCTCCCTGTGATTGTCACAGGACAATCTATTTTCTTTTCCTTTATAGAGATGAACAATGGAGGCATCCTTGAACTCCTAGGGGATAACCTACTCTTGCCATATAACACAGAAAATTTCAGTTAGCTTTTGTATGAGCAGTGGACCCCCTGCCTTGTAAATCTCAGCTAGAATAGAATCAGCATCAGGTGCTTTGCCACATGAGAGAAGCTGACTGGTACACACAATTTCTTCTTCAGTTGGAAATTCTGCTGGAGAGGGATTGACTTCAACCTGAGGTATATGGCCAGTGGCTTGAACATTGATCAATAAGAGTCTGTTGAGGGGGCAGCTAGGTGGTGCAGGGGGTAGACCACCGGCCCTGGAGTCAGGAGGACCTGAGTTCAAATGTGGCCTCAGACACGTAATACTTACTAGCTGTGTGACCCTGGGCAAGTCACTTAACCCCAATTGCCTCACCAAAAATAAAAATTAAGAAATAAAAAATAAATAATAGTCTGTTGAAAAACACTATGGAAGTGTTCAGACCATCTCTCCAAGATTATGTCCTTATCACTAATCAATGTGGCTCTATCAACACTGAATAGTTGAGATTCACCTTAGGTCTTTGGCCCATAAATAGCCTTCAGGCATCATAAAAAGCCATTTTATGATTTTACTATTGTGATAAAATAATGGGATTTGGCAGAGCCCAGGTGCTCCCACCTGAAGATTGATTTGGAATTGATTGAATTGGGTTAGACTGAGAGACTGACTGAGAACCTACTTAAGGTTGATTAAATTGAGATCACACCTGGCTGCCCCTGAGTGGGGTGTTGTTCTCAGAGGCTGTGGACTAGGACATCAACAGGAGACCACCCTCAACCAATCAGCTTTAAGGACCTACCCTTCCGGGGGAGGGAGATAGGAAGTAGGAAGGTGAGGCTGGCTCCCTGGATTGGCCCTTTTCATTCTGGGACTTCAGGTTGGTGGCAGAGAGAGAGAGGAAAGAAAATAGGCTGTACTTCATTTATTATCTTTACTCTTTAATAAATGCTTAAAAGCCTAAACTGTTGCCGAATTTATCAGTAAATCTTAGCTAATTTCTCCCCCACACTGGGATCAGGTCAGGGGACCACACACTAGATTTTAAACATCACACTATCCTTGTAAAACTGAATTTTATCTGTCTTCTTACTGAACCAAGAATCCTACATCTCTCTAATCTTTGCTTGTACTTTTCCTTTTTTTTTTTTTTTTTTGGTGGGGCAATGAGGGTTAAGTGACTTGCCCAAGGTCACACAACTAGTAAGTGTCAAGTGTCTGAGGCTGGATTTGTACTTATGCCCTCCTGAATCCAGGGCCGGTGCTTTATTCATTGTGTCACCCAGCTGCCCGCTGCACTTTACTTTTTTTTTTTTTTTTTTTTTAGTGAGGCAATTGGGGTTAAGTGACTTGCCCAGGGTCACACAGCTAGTAAGTGTTAAGTGTCTGAGGCCGGATTTGAACCCAGGTACTCCTGACTCCAGGGCCGGTGCTCTATCCACTGCGCCACCTAGCCGCCCCTGCACTTTACTTTTGATGAAGTTGAATGCTGCCTTCTTAGAAACAGATGAACTATCCTCCTGGTAAATCCTGTGGAGTTCCTATTATTTGTTTAGCAGCTTCTGTATTTCCCTATCATTTCATCAAGCCAATTCTGATATTTGTGAGTGTTCTGGTCTAGGTGAATAAATGTAGTACTGTGCATCAAACCTCTGAAAGCGGCACACCTCTGTTGCTAACCATGTGTTGGCTTGGCTTTCCTTCTAAGTTAGCAACAAACTGGTCCCTTTTAGAGAAGCACTTTAATCTGTTGACTGTAAGTCTTCTCATAGTTATCTTGTGTTGGGGCCTCTGCTTCTAATGAATTCAACTTGGAAAGGATAAATTTATGATCAGTCTAGCACCGTGTTCCACACATGGCCTTAGTCATTCTCACATCCTATCTGTCTCTGCTCCTTACAATGACATAGTCTAGTAAATGCCAATGTTTGCTTCATAAGTGAAATTCTTTGTATTTAGGTAAACAGAAGATAGTGTTGGTTGGTGATGAGAAGGTCATGAGATACACAAGTCTTCAGTAGTAAGTGACTGTTGCTGTTGTTGTTTCCTATTCTATTCCTTCCAAGGAAAAGTCACCCAGAATTATAAGCTTGTCCTCTTTTGGCACATTGTTGATAAGAGTCTCCAGGTCTTCAACCTTGGCCTCATCATGGTTCATCATAGTCGAAGCGTAGGCACTGATGACGGGGATGTGGCACTTTCCTGCAAGTGGTAATCGCATTGTCATGAGTCTGTCATTCACTCCTTTGGGGAGGCATACAAGCTTGTTGGCTATATTAGGGTTTTTTCTTTCCTTTTTTTTTTTGGCTAGATTAGTTTTGTTTGCAAAACCTATGCCAACTTCATGGCATTCCCCTTCACTGTAGCCACTCCAGAAAAACGTGTTTCCAATTCCAACTTTGTTAAAGCTGGCCTTCATTTGCCAACCTTGTTTCACTCAGAGCTGCTATTTGGATGTAACACCTGCTAAATTCTCTCATAACAAGAGCTGTTCATCTTTCAGGTCAGCTAGATTTTGTGTTGTCCATAAGTGTGCACACATTCCAGGTACTGATGGTGGATAGAATCAATTTTGCAAAAGTTTTTGAACATTTTTTTGTGTGTTTCAACCACTGGGTGGGATCCCCAGCTGCCATGATAAACAGGCCAGTGTTGGGTGAAACAGATAATTTTTTCCATAAAAGTATTTTATTATTTTCCAGTTACATGTAGAGATAGTTTGCAACATTTGTTTTTATAAAATTTCTAGTTTCAATTTTTTCTCCCTCCCTCCCCTCCCTTCTCACTCCCCAAGACAGCAAGCAATCCAATATAGGTTATATATGTACAATCACATTAAACATATTTCTGCATTAGTCATGCAGTGAAGAATCAGAGCAAAAAGGAAAAACCTTGAAAAACAAAAACAAAAAAATAGAGATAGTATGGTTCAATCTGCATCTAGATTCCATAGTTCTTTTTTTTTTTTTTCTGGATTTGGAGAGCATTTTCCATCATGAGTCCTTTGCAACTATCTTGTACCATTGTATTGCTGAGAAGAATCAAGTCTATCACATTCGATCAACACATAATGTTGTTGATACTGTGTATAATGCTCTCATGGTTCTGCTCATCTCACTCAGCATCAGTTCATGTAAGTCCTTCCAGGTTTCTCTGAAATCTGCCTGCTCATCGTTTCTTACAGCACAATAGTATTCCATTACATTCATATACCACGACTTGTTCAGCCATTCCCCAGTTTATGGGCATCCCCTCAATTTCCAATTTCTTGCCACTACAAAAAGAGCAGCTATAAATATTTTTGTACATGTGGGTGCTTTCCCCTTTTTATGATCTCTTTGGGGAAAAGACCTAATTGTGGTATTGCTGGGTCAAAGGGAATGCATAGCTTGATAGCCCTTTGGACATAGTTCCGAATTGCTCTCCAGAATGGTTGGATCAGTTCATAGCTCCACCAATAATGCATTAGTGTTCCAAGTTTTCCACAGCTTCTCCAACATTTATTATTTTCCTTTTTTGTCATATTAGTCAATTTGATAGGTGTCAGGTGATACCTCAGAAACAGATAATTTTTAGGGTAACTTTTCTTGCCCTTTGCTCAAACCGGAAGGTGAATAGTGCAATGCTTTTATTTTATTTTATTTTATTTTTTTAGTGCAATACTTTTTTTTGACTTGGCAATGAGGGTTAAGTGACTTGCCCAAGGTCACACAGCTAGTAAGTGTCAAGTGTCTGAGGACAGATTTGAGCTCAGGTCCTCCTGAATCCAGAGCCAATGTTTTATTCACTGCACCACCTAGTTGCCCCCTAGTGCAATACTTTTAAAAGGCTGCTCAGACACCCAGGTGGCTTCTGAATCCCACTGCTGCTTGAGTTCAGTGTGAAGATGACCCTTTGGCTTGAGCCCCCTGTGTACAGGGTTGTGACTATAGCTTCTAGTGTATCTGCACCTGCTGCTTTGTCATTCACTTTTAGTCACAGCATTTTGAGGGAGGTAAAACTGGCAAAATGATATAGGTAATGTCTTTTGATTCATGCATAAATTGGATTTGAGAGGCAGAGTTGCATGCAATCATTGGCCTCATTCTCTCTTCCAGAGTCATTGGAATCCAGGGGCAAGACAAAGTCAAGACAACTGGTGATGGCTAGGAATGCAATGGATGACCATGGCATCTTTGATGTCCAACCAAGCTCTAAGCACTCCACAGCATCTGCTTCAGCTTACCTTCATGACCATTGGAACAATTTTTTCCTCATTTGTACATTCCACCAGAGGAAGTCTTCACATGGTTGGCATAGACACTCCCCCTAACTCACTAAAGGGGTCAAGACCCCTTGGTTACCCTCAACCTGGTTTAGCCCATCTACCAAAAGAGTTTACCAGGATGTGGGCACTGCATGTACTATAACTTCTTGGAGCCACAGGTGAGAGTTGGGTGAATCAGGTGGACACTAAAGGTGGAACGCAGTCCTGAAAAGGACTCAGCAACCCTCCCACCAGAGGTACTATCTTCCCTGAACACACCCTATGCCCCAATAATATATGTAAAATGCTTTGCAAACTTTAAAGTGACATATAAATAGGAACTATTATCACTAATCCTTTGGTTGTTTGATTAGTATGGTTCTAAATAAGTAAGTTATAAGTAGTATGGACATTAAAAAATGGTTTTAGTGTGACCCAACCAACATTTCTCCAACTATTTAGGGTTTTTAAAATTTATTTCTGTAAAGAATATTTTATACATGTATACACATAGTTCCAATGTGTCTTGGTAATATTGTTTATATTCTATATGGAATATCTCTTTTTATATATTCCTAATGAGTTTTGTTGGTAATGTGCAAAAAGCTAATGGTTTCTTTTATATTCTGCTAGTGTGTGAAAATTATTTCTTCAATTAATATTAATTGAATCTCTAGGGTTCTCTAAGTAGACCATATCATCTGATAAAAGTGATAATTTTGTTTACTCTTTGCCCATTATTAATCTCTTGATTTATTTTTCTTGTCTTCTTGCTATACCTAGTATTTCTAAAACTATTTCAAATAATTGTGATGATAATATTCCACAGAGCTTTTTCAGACTAAGTGTTATCTAGCCATTGAACTCCTAGTCACTAACCCTTATAATCCTTTTTTAGAGTGGAACATCTTGTCCAAACCACGGTGCATTCCCTATTTTTCATCCTTACTAGAGTGGATTCCTGACACTTTTCTGCAACTGTTTCAGGGCAACAGGGCAATGGTCTAAGAATAAATCAATCTGAGAAAAGTTATAGGTCAAAAGTGGCTTTTAAACCAGTGCTCAAAGCCAGGATGTGCCACAAGTTAAGAAAAATAGCTTCTAGTTTTTTAAGTCAAGAAAAACTCATAATCTTCAGTTATGTATATTTAATGTCTTCATGTTTCACCCCGATTTTGTCTTCTGTCACCATCTATTATGAAAGTTGATTTTCAATATTTCATCATCAATCTCTGGTTGTTAATCCTGCTTGTCTTTCTACTTCCTATTGGGGTCACTGTGGCAATTCTGCTCCTCCCTCTCTTTCTCCTTATTTTTGTCCCACCAGCAATGGAAAACTCCTATTTGGTAGCGTATGTACCTATTAAACATTAACTCCAACAGAAGAAAACAAGCACTGAGTTAAAGAAAGTGAACTTTGCTAGGAACACACTTTAGCTAATACTCCTAAGTAGAATCATAATAGTCTTGTAACCCTGATCGACAAAATCCAAACAATTTCCTAGGTAATTTAAACTGACCCATAATTTAGAGTCCCAGTTGTGTAAAGTTAATAAATGTATTTTCATGAGGTTGAGTTGGTCTCTTCTCTATTTGTATTCAGTATTCCCTCTGGGTTCAGGGTCTATCTCCCTTCTCATTTATCTCCTCCAGATTCTTGCTCTTCTGAGGCAAGGCACTTAACAGATAATTAGTGTTAGACTTCAGAGAAAATGCTTTTTCCCCCTTCTAATGATAGAGACACAGGAAAGCCAAAACAGTGTTAACCCATTTTACTCTGTCCTAGAACTTTTTTTGAAAAGATATACTAAGATATGTGGTGCTAATTAACTTTCTCACTACTAAAGTTGGCATCACAGAAATACGATTTAGAAAATGGGTGAGGAAGGCAGTAATAGGATTTGGTCAAGGATCTCAATAAATTTATATGTCAGACAAACCTGGTTTGATAAAATAGGCATTGATAAATGAGAAATTCTTTGCCAAATGTAAATCATATGATCTGTATAACTTAAAATCTGAAAAGTAGCAATGAAAGTATTTAAGGATTATTCATTTTTATTAGTACAATCTAGATGTTTTAATGTATTAAATGGATTTATGCATGCTTTACATGCTTCATGATCACACATCTGAACAAGAATGCAAAAGCCAGTTAGTTGAGTTGCTTAAAGTATGTTGCAAGTGAGACTAAGGCTATTATTCCACATTAAAACTAGTTATCTTTGTACAGAGAAAAAGTCTGTAATGTGGCTAAAAACTATACCCTTAGTCCTTCTTTGAAAATTTGTATTATCACAGTCATAACATCTGGTCACAGCTGACCAGATGAGAAAATCTGAATGGCTCAATGTGACTGATAACTACTACTAGAAAGCCAATTTAAAGACTATATTTAACTAAAGGGGTATTGTGGAATAGTGGCTAGAGTGGCAAACTATGTCAGAAAGAACTGGCTTTGAATCTCATCTCAGAGTAGACACTAGTTGTGTGACCTGGCAAGTCACTTCACTTCTGTTTCCCTAACTCTGTAAAATTGGGATAATAATAGCATCTATATCACAGGATTGTTGGATTTTTTTTTTACAGGACCTGTGATTTGATAGATATAGCTCCAAAAGATCTAACAACCAAAATCAATGCTTTCTATGCAACTTATTACAGAGTGGCCTGTAGCACTAAAAGTTTGGTGATTTGCCTTACTATGGTTGTTGTGGGGATGGAATGAGACAATGTACGTAAAGCACTTTGCAAATCTTTAGGAACTACATAATTGGGTTATCATTATTAACCTTAACAGCTATAATTGATAATGTGAATTTCCCTCTACCCTATTTTCTTAAAAATATCCTCTTTTTAACCCCGCCCCTCTTTAAGAGTCTGTTTTGCTTCTGATTCTTACTTCCTTTAATCTACTCTCCCTCTTATTCCTCACCTTTCTCTTAACCCTCTTCCTACCTACTTCCTTGTTGGTTAAGATGAATTTCTGTACCTGTCTGTGTATGTGTATTTTTCCCTCCTAGAACTAGTTCAGATGAGAGTGAGGTTTGTGTTACATGTTCCACCCCCATTTCCTCTTTCATTGTATAAACTCTTTCTTGTATTCCCCACATATATAAAGTAACTTTCCCTATTCATCCTCTCCATGTATAACTCTTTTTTTTTTTTTTTTGCAGGGCAATGGGGGTTAAGTGACTTGCCCAGGGTCACACAGCTAGTAAGTGGTAAGTGTCTGAGGCCAGATTTGAACTCAGGTACTCCTGAATCCAGGGCCAGTGCTCTATTCACTGCGCCATCTAGCTGCCCCCATGTATAACTCTTTTTAAAAAATTTAGATCATCCAAGCATAATAAAATTGGACCCAGGCCTTCTGTCTCCTTAGACTCTCTAAAATCCCTGGTGATAATGATGTTCCATGTATTATTTCTCTGTATAAAAATATAAACAGTCGAACCTTTTCTAGTTCATGATTTCTCACTCATGTTTACTTTTTTATGCTTCTCCTGAGTCCTGTGTTTGAATGTGAAAATTTCTATTTAGCTTTGGTCTTTTTATCAGGAATGCTTGAAAGTCCTTTATTTCATGAAATGATCATTTTTTTCTCCTTAGGCATGAAGGTGGTGCAATGGATAGAATGCTGGATCCTGAGTTCAAATCTGGCCTCAGACACTTACAAGTTGTGTGACCCTGGGTGAGTCACTTAACCTTGCTTATGTTGGCTTCTTCCTCTGTAAAATGAGCTGGAAAAGGAAATGGCAAACCACACTGGTATCTTTGCCAAGAAAACCCCAAATGAGGTCACAAAGAGTCAGATATGGCTGAAACAACTAAACAACCACAAAGGATTATACACAGTTTTTCTGGGTAGGTTATTTTTAGTTGTTATCCTAGATCCTTTGTCATCTGGAATATAATATTCCAAGCCCTATGTTCCTTTTAAGTAGTGACTGATAAATCATGTATGATCCTGGTTGCAGCTCTAAAGTACTTGAATTCTTTCTTTCTGCATAGTTTTAGTATTTTCTCCTTGACCTGGAAGCTCTGGATTTTGGATATGATATTCCTGGAACTTTTAATTTGTTTTTTTTTTTCCCAAGTGGTGACCTGTGGATTTTTTCAATTTCTACTTTGCCCTCTGGTTCTAAAATATGTGGGTAGTTTTCTTTTGTAATTTCTTGAATTATAATGTTAATCCTCTTTTCATAACTTTCTTGCATAGCTCTCATTTCTTTTCCCATTTTTTCCTCTCCCACTTTTATTTGGATTTTTGAAAAAAAATTATTGATATTCTTAATTTCTTTAACTTTTCTAGGAATTCTTGTTGGGCTTGTGTCCATTCTGTGTTTTTTTTTTTCCTTTGAGACTTTGCTTGTAGACATTTTCAAGTCATTGTCTTTTTCTGTATTTATGTCTTTACAGCTAGATCCTTTTTTTTGTCTGTTCATTCTTCCAGCCTATTTCTTTTTTTTTTAATATTTATGTATTTATTTTTTTGTTGGGCAATGGGGGTTAAGTGACTTGCCCAGGGTCACACAGCCAGTACGTGTCAAGAATCTGAGGCCGGATTTGAACTCAGGAACTCCTGAATCCAGGGCCAGTGCTTTATCCACTGCAACACCTAGTCGCCCCCATCCAGCCTATTTCTTGACTTTGGATTTTATATTAGTATTGAGCTCTGCTTACTTCTGAGGCAGATCCCTGGCCTGAGATCCTATTCTTTTATGCCCTTGTTCTGTTTTCAGAGCTCAGTCAGGGAGCCTACAAGTCTTCAGGGCTCCCAAATTGGTGTGATCCAAAGAGAGGTCTGTTCAGTGCCCTCGTGGTTTGAGCTCAACAAATTCCTGACCCAGGTTTGGGTCTGTTGGCTTGCGTGTGGTTGAATTTCTGTAGATTGCTGCTGGATTCAGTCATTATTAGCTTGCTAGAAGGTTCTGCAGGTGCAGAGTGACTGAATTGCTGGCTCCCCTTTGGTGTTGATACTTTGCTTTTTACAGATAATAGCAAAAAATGTGCTTGGAATTGATATGCTTTGCTTCATTCTGTGGTAAGTTGTAGTTATAAAAGAGAAAACTTAAGAGTTCATAAAGGTGAAATTGATTCAAGTTCAAATTTGATCAGGAGGCAGCTAGGTGGCGAAGTGGATAAAGCATCGGCCCTGGATTCAGGAGGACCTGAGTTCAAATTTGGCCTCAGACACCTGACACTTACTAGCTGTGTGACCCTGGGCAAGTCACTTAACCCCCATTGCCCTGCAAAAAAAAAAAGTTCAAATTTGATCTTGTTAGAAGAAATATGAAGTTCCTTTTTAAAGGTTATTTGAAATTATCATTTTTAAATCACAGGATTAAAATGGAGTAATATAGAAGAGCTTCCCTTGACCTCCACAAATCTCTAGCTAGCAATTTGTCTTCCTGTGGCAGTTATATCAGGCTTGCTAATCAATCAATTTCCTGCAAAGCCTGTGTCAGAGTGCTATGTCGCCTCCATTGATACATATCGGTAACTACCAGTTGGATGTCGTAAGCCAATTCTCATATCTTGGCTCTATTGTCAGTGACAATTTGTCACTTGATTCTGAGATCAATCAGAGGATTGGGAAAGCTTCTTCAAGCATGGCTAAGCTTGCCAAGCCTGTCTCGGCAAACAGTAAACTGACAAGACAAACCAAATTTGCCGTCTATAGAGCATGCGTCCTGAGTACCTTACTGTATAGCATCAAAACATGGACTGCATACACTAGACAAGAGAAAAAGCCTAACAGCTTCCACATGCACTACCTTCGGTGCATCCTTGGCATATCTTGGTCAGATAGGATCACCAACACAGAAGTGCTCCAACATTCACAACTTCCAAGCATCTACACGATACTGAAACAAAGACGGCTGCGCTGGCTTGGTCATGTGCACCACATGCAAGACAGGCGCATTCCTAAAGACCTACTCTATGGCGAGTTAGCCTCAGCCCAAAGACCTGCTGGACACCCCCAGCTTCGCTACAGAGATGTGTGCAAGCGAGACTTGAGGGCTCTGGGAATAGACATCGGCAGCTAGGAGGAGATGGCCAAGGACCACTCCCGATGGAGTTCAGTACTCGGGAGCAGCTTGCGTACAGCTGAGATGGGCCTCCAAGCTCTGGAGGAAGAAAAACGAATGAGACGCAGGAACTGAAGGGCAACAGAGAGCACAGTTTTCCGATGTCCTCCTTGCGGCAGGAGCTGCGGCTCCCGTATCAGACTGCACAGCCACACTGTGGCCTGTGGCTCTTTAAGGTGCTGATCCATGGTCATCCGTGACTGGCAGAAGCCTACCTACTAATCAATCAATTGAACGAATACCAACTATATGCTGTGTAGTGTGCTTAGACATTGCTTCCTCCATGAAGCCTTACTTGGTCTCCTTAGCTAGAAATAGTCTCCCTCCTTTGAATGCCCATGACACTTTGTGTGTATTGCTCTTCTGACTTTTCACATTCTATCTTGTATTAACATTATTTTTGTGCCTGCAATCCCCTAGTTGACTATAAGCTCATCCCTATAGCAATGAAATACATGTCAAATAAATAATTCTGCAAATATTGCCATTAAAAATGATTCACCACTGGAAACTAACATGCAAAAATCCTGGAATTTCCAATAATTTTACTTCTTTGACCTTTGGTTGGTCTTTGAGCTCTATCCAGTGGTACAGATCACTGCCTTTCCCTGCCCCTTCTCATCCTGTGTATCTCTCATCTTTTTCCTTCATGGGGGGGGGGTGGGTAAAACTCACCTAAAGTGATGGGATCCTTTACCTAGATTTCCTAACATTGCATGGACATCAATGGAGCATGTGTGCTGTGCATTGGTTATCCCTTTCTTAATACCTGACAAGGATCTTACTACTGCAAGGAGACTGAACTGACTCTCCCAGAGCTAGACACATCTTTCCCTCAAAGGTCCTTGGGCAGAGAGTCTTTCATTTTTTTATGTCATGGACTCCTCAGAATAATGCTTTTGAAAGAATATTTATAATAGAAGGAAATGCAAAATTTTAGTTAGCGGTTAGTAAAAATAAAAATGTAATTTTTTTCCACCCAGGTTCACAGATTCTCTGAAGTCTGTCTATCCACGAATGCCTTAATAATTAACCTCAAGTTAAGAGCTACTCTTCTTGGGATACCTCTGAGAATTAATGGATGGGGTTTTTTCTAATGCTTAAGCCCCCATTCTGGTTGTATTCTTTCCATACCATTAGTATTAGCCAATTAATATCAATTAGCTTTTTACAAAGAGATATTTATGGCAAAGATATAGCAAAAACAAGTTACAAATCATTACCCTCAATACCAGGGAGCACATTCTTCCCTATACCAGCACTTCAGTCCCTGGGGAAAGTGGGCTCAAATGCAACTAGTTTCTAAAGTGTTCATCACACTAAATTAATTTCCAAAGGCAGCATAGTTGAGGGATAGGTTAAGTCTGTGTCTCCACTCCCATTGGGCTGGGTCAAGCCAATTGCTCTTGAGGACCTGCTTCATCATTGTTCAGCCTTCTATAAATCATGGCATGGACTCCAGTCTTACAACTTTGGTACTTTCTGTTTTGACCTTTCAAAGCTTATAAGATTTTAGCCATCTCTAATACTCTTTCACTTAAGAGGAGGAAGAATAAATACAACACAAATAACAACATTAGGGTCATGTACTCACATAGCCAGTAAAAAGGGGCCAGAGGAAAGGAAACCAATTTGGCTGGTTAGCATTTGTTGAATGCACCCCAGTTCCATCTATGCAGACAATCAACGATCCATCTTTTCTCTGTTATCATCTTAACAGAACTAGTTACAGAATGTCTTTGGATGTTCCAAATCAGGGAGCAGTGCTCTTTCCTTAAATATCATACCTCTACAGAAGCAGACTCCCCACCTTCTTCCAGGTGAGCTGGCAGCTCCATTGGTCAAGCCCTCATTACACTACTAACTATAAAATATATGAATCATAGATACTATACCCCTCCCAGGTAAATTAGGTCAAGTATGATTTGGAGAAAGCAAATGTTATGACTATCTTGAGAGGATGAAAGAGCATGATGATCATTACATCATTTGGGGCATAAAAAGTTGTTTTGTTTTATCTTATTATTTTAGTCACTGAAGGATGAGAAAGAAAAGGACAACTATGTAGAGAAGAAAATTAAGATGGAAAATAAAAGAGATAGTGGAGAGAACACTAGTCTTGGGTTTGAAAGAATTGAATCTGGCTTTGAGTGACTATAGTTAAAGTTGATTAAACCCTCTTGGTTTAGTTAACAGACAAATTTGCTCATCTATAAAACAACAAAGACGATCAGGTGTCAGTATAACTGGAAGGGACTTAAGAGGCCATCTAGTTCAAACCCCAGCTTTATAGATGAGAAACCTTAGGCCCAAATAGATAAGTGCCCTGCATGCCAAAGAGATCAAAGGAAAAGGAAGAGGACTTATATGTACAAAAATATTTATAGCAACTCTTTTTGTGCGGGCAAAGAATTGGAAATAAAGAGGATGCCCATTAATTGGAGAGTGGCAGAGCAAATTGTGGTATATGATTGTGATGGAATACTATTGTGCTATAAGAAATGATGAACAGGATGGTTTCAGAAAAACCTGGGAAGACATATGAACTGATGCAAAGTAAAGTGAACAGAACCAGGAGAACATTGTATACAGTAGTAACAGCAATATTGTGCAATGCTCAATTGCGAATGAGTTATCTATTCTGATCAATACAATAATCCAAGACAATTCTAAAGTACTTAAGATAAAAAATGCTATTCACCTTCAGAGAAAGAAGTAGTAGAGTCTGAATGCAGATTGAAGCATAATTTTTTCACTTTATTTTTCTTTCCTTTTTTGCAACACGGCTAACATAGAAATGTTTTGCATGATTTCACATATATCATTGATATCATATTTCTTGACTCCAGAATGGATGAGAGAGAAAGAATTCAAAGTTCAGCTTTTTTTAAAAAAATGAATGCTGCAAATTAATTAATTAATTAATTTGAAAGGGGGCAGCTAGATGGCGCAGTGGTTAAAGCACCGGCCCTGAATTCAGGAGTACCTGAGTTTGGGTCCGGCCTCAGACACTTGACACTTACTAGCTGTGTGACCCTGGGCAAGTCACTTAACCCCCATTGCCTGCAAAAAAAAAAAACAAAACCCAAAAAACAAAAAAACAAAAAAACAAAAAAAAAAAGAAAAAGAGTTAAATACCTAAGATCATTCAGCTTATAAAGAGAAAAATCAGAATTCAGATCCAGTTCTTCTGACTAAATTCTATGTTCTTTCCACTAAACTACTTTGCCTTTATTTCTGGTGTTCTATGCAATTCTATTTAAGAACCATCTGTTAAATACCTATCTTTGGGATGAGGTTGAGACAACACTGTGAATCTATGACCTGAAGAAGAAAGTAAATTCAAACAGCTGTCAAGATTTTTTAAAAAATGGCTTTTCAGCATAGACTTTCTGAAATAAACAGGTGGGTTTTTTTTCTAAAAATGAAAAGATTTCCACATTTAAAAGTTTCTTAAAGATGATAGATCTTTGTTTACCCAATCCTTTGATGACCTGAAATGAAAACAATTGCCACAAAAAAGTAGATGAAAAGGTATAAACAATTTTGTACACCTCTCTTGTGGCAGCTTCTTCAGGTTTAATCATGTTATCACCTTAACATGACACATTTTAACAATCTGTATTAGTCTCAAACATATCGATATCACTTTTTGTATACCCTGCCTCACAACTCTATATTAATTTTTCCAAGATTCTCCCATATCTACTTACCCTCCTGCTTCTATTTCTCTATTGTAAACTCTTCCTCATGAATCAAGAATAGAGGGGGAAGAGAAAGAGAAGTAGGGATACAAGACTCCCTCAGTGAAGGGAATTTTTCAACTATAACCACAGATCCTCTATTGATGACTGCTGGCCTCTGAGAATTCTTTAAACTGGTATTTGGGTGTGGGGTCTAGCACCACTGAGAGATACTTGATGGTATTTCATGAAGATCAGTTAGGATCCTGGGTTCTTTTCCCACTACTACACTCCATAGCTTCTTTGGATTAAATATGCCCTTCATGAGTTTTCTATAACATAAAAAATAATAATCAATTCTTCATAAAATTATAGATCTTTTTATTAAATATTAATATCATTATTGATCAACATTATTACATAATACATAAGCAAGGTGAAAGCCTGAAGAGGCTTTAGGCTTTGGTTGCCTGTATATGTATACACACATATACATGTAATATATTTATATAAGAGAAGAGAAAGATAGGTAGTACAATGGATAGAGTGCTAGACCTAGAGTCAGGAAGACCTGAGTTCAAATCCAGACTCAGACATTTACTAGTTTTGTGACCCTGGGCAAAATCACTTAAACCTCTTGTTTGTCTCAGTGTCTTCATCTGTAAAATGGGGATAATAATAGCACCTACTTTGCAGGGTTGTTGCGAGGACCCAATGAGATAATTTTAAAGTGCTTAGCATAGTATAGTGCCTGACACATAGTAAGCACTATATATTAATGTTAGTTATTTATCATCATAATCATTGTCTTCATTGTTGGTGTCATCATCGTCATCGTCACCATCACCACCACCACCATCAGGAATGTGGCTAGGCAGGGGGAAGATAATGATCTTATTCAATGGATTTGGTTTTGTCAATGTCACTTCTTTTGTTGTTTATACCCTCCCTACATCCATTCATCTACATGAGGCATTAGGAATTGAGAAACTAAGGGATGCTGAACTATAGAGCCCTTGGCAGTTCCTTGGGAGAGTTGCTTCCATCTGGATGATGATCAAGTATTGTTTAAACAACCATTGGGGCAGCTAGGTGGCACAGTGGATAAAGCACTGGCCTTGGATTCAGGAGTACCTGAGTTCAAATCCAGCCTCAGACACTTGACACTTAACTAGCTGTGTGACCCTGGGCAAGTCACTTAACCCTCATTGCCCTGCAAAAAAAAAAAAAAACAAAACCAACCATTGAATATTATCCCTAAGTCACTGTAAGTTGTCAGAGGGAGAAGCTGAATCCCTGAGGATGTGGAGTTCAGAGAGAGATCTGAGCCCGAAAGTATTTGTGGCTATGGTATGTGTTCTAAAGCATCTCATGCACTGGTGAGAGATCAGCTAAAAATGAAAGATCTTATTTAGCTGAGATAGATCACAACTTGAAGAGAAAAATCTGGGAGAAAATTATTACCCTTCTAAGGAAGCCTTTTGTTAGTCCATAACAGAGGATATGGCAAAACCTATTCTTCCCACGAGGAAGAAAGTACTACATCTAAGGATTCCAACTGGAGCTGGAAGTAGGGTGAAGCTTGGCAACCACTTTGCCCCTTGAAGCCATGCCTGATAGCAGCCTGGCGAGACTGAATGTTCAGTAGATGATGCATCAAGCGGAGTATCATCCAGTTGCTAGCTGGATGTGTTCTTCTGGCAGAGGTTAGCGAGCAACAAGCCTGATAGGAACAATATGATTTCATTAGCAGAAGAAAGAACTCTCTCTGACGGGTTGGAGTAGTAGTTTGCCTCTCCATGCAAATGCCCTAGCTAGACATATTCCTCTTATGTGTACCTCTTCATGTATGTTCCCTATGTATGATAATGTTTGGGGGAGAGTATGTTTCCATGATACTTCATTAAATGCCTTTGACTTGAACTAATTTTGTCCTCAGGCTAATTAATAAAGAGTAATTTGTTGGTTGGGCTCATGAAATATCTGTGTGTGTTTGTGTGTTCCAGGTGTTCTCTCTATGTATGTTTGTTCCTTCATAGTAGCCTTTGGATTAGCGTAGATTTATGTAATGAAGAGGAAACGGTATAAATGCAGACGTACAATGGACAGAAATCCAACTTATGTACCTTACTTACAAAGTGCCTTCTGCCCCTAGGCATTTTTCTCTCCTCCTTCCTGCTTTTCTCTTGAACAAAAGGTATATATTTCCTTTGTGACCTTGAGCAAATACTTAACATCTATGGTCCTTAGCTTCCTCATCTGTAAAGGAGGATACAGTATTCCAACTAGAATACCTTTTCTAACTGTTCCACTTCTTACCTCACTCCAGGGCTTATGGTACTAAAGGGATAAGTTGATGAGGAAAGAGGAAAATATCGATCACATAGGATTTTGAAGTATAACAGACCTTAGAGATCATATACTTGTGAGAACCAAGGAAGCATGAGGTGAACTTTCTGAGATTTTGAAGGTCAGATTGGTGTCCAGAAGTTGCCTGGCATCCAGAAGTTATGTCTATTCATAGACCACCTATAAGTCATGTCAGTCAATGGACCAGCCAATTAGCTTGGAGCTCTGTGTGTGTGTGTGTGTGTGTGTGTGTGTGTGTGTGTGTGTGTGTGTACTGCCCTCTTCCAGTTCAAAAGGGGGCTTCTGGTGGAACTGAGGGGCATTCAGTCTCTTGGATAGCTAGGTGAAGGAGGCTTTCTTTCTCTTTGCTAACTCCTAATATATTTTAATAAATACTCAGTGCCCAAAGACTGGTGCTAAAGCTTTTAATTTAAGGTGACCACACATTAGATTTTTAAACATTGCAGTTAGATTTTTAGCCATCACATACTCCAATGCCCTCATTTATCAGGTGGAGAGAGAAAAGAAGGAAGTAGGAATAGAAGGAAGTCAAGGAAGAAAACTTGTTTCTTCCTCACTGTACCATTAGTATCATTTCCCTCAGCCTCCAGCCCTGTTACTCAATAGCTCAGATCTAGTCCCTATTTTTCATCCCCAATCCTAATGTTGGTATCTTATTTACCTATCCACCCTCTCTCTTTAGGGATCCTCTCTCAATCTTGGCTACTCTATCTACTCATATGTTCTTCCCTGCCAAAGAATTAGGTAATGGTGCTAGTCTAGGCAGAGTTTGATGTGATTCAAGTGGAGGGAAAGGTACTTCTAGGGAAGGCATGTGCTCTGAGATGCTCTGATGTTGCCAGAACTTAAAGTCCTGGTCTGGAATTTCCCATGTTTCTGTTTTTGTTGTCTTTCTAATTTATTTTATTTTTGCTTTATAAAAGATATGCTATGGGGCGCAGCTAGGTGATGCAGTGGATAAAACACTGGCCCTGGATTCAGGAGGACCTGAGTTCAAATCCAGCCTCAGACACTTGACACTTACTGGCTGTGTGACCCTGGGCAAGTCACTTAACCCTCATTGCCCTGGGGGGAAAAAAAAGAAAGAAAAAAATAAGAAAAGATTAAAAAAAGATATGCTATGTTTATCTCTTGGTGTTGTCTAATTACTAGTGAGTTATAAATATTCAAAATTGATCATTTGTGACTCTAATAGTTCATTTAGAAACTTAGCATCAGTTTATGTAATAGTACAATTATAAATAGGAACAACAAAGATAAAGTGTAATATACTGGTCTCTTGTACATACAAATCATTCCAGAATGTACAATCATTGCTGAGCTTAGAGAACTTCTATCCCTAGGGATTCACAACTTTCAAGACA
Source organism: Dromiciops gliroides (assembly GCF_019393635.1). NCBI lineage: Eukaryota > Metazoa > Chordata > Mammalia > Microbiotheria > Microbiotheriidae > Dromiciops > Dromiciops gliroides. The sequence continues at coordinate 383,148,830 of NC_057864.1, read as the reverse complement.
CCTCATAAGGACCAGGGAATTCATAATAGCTCCCACCATGCTGAGGGTACACAAGAGGCCAAAGTCCAATGTCTAATGTCACAGTAGTTGCTGGCATCTAGAAGATTCCTACTGTTCCTCTGTGACTATCTAGAGAACAAGTAGCTGCAGACAGGCCAGGGGGCTATCTTATTCCAGGTTCTGGGTTCCCCAGATATACCACTGATTATAATGTGTCTACATAGTATTTAGACTTTTCTGGTTATTGTAAATAATGGTTTCTACTGCTCTGTAAAACTTCAATACCTACATTCCAAGAATCAAGAAGGATCTTTCTTGAGTTGAGAGAGATTTTATTTCTTTTTTAAACTGAATAGGCTTTAGATCAGGGCTTCTTAAACTTTTTCCACTCATGCCCAAGAAATTTTTACATGACCCTGGGCATATAGGTATATAAAATTGGTATATATAACCTTTTATTGTTGCCAAATTTTTCTCGACCCCCACATTCAGTTACAAGACTCTACATGGGGTCTTAACCCACAGTTTAAGAAGCATTGCTTTAGAGAAAGTTTAGAATGTAGTACATTGTATTAAAGTCTATGGATAGAAACAGCAACAATCAACCATTTTCTGTTTTTCTCTTGCAACCATTTCCTTATTTTTCCCCCCAACCTGTTTTCTTTGACTCTTCTGATCTTGCATTTCCCCTCTCAGTTCATTGTTGGGAAAACGCATGTGATGTCATTTATAAGTCAGCGTTAATACTTCATCAGGGATCTGGAACAGAATCTGAGGATAAACTCCCCAGGGGGAAATGAAGACATTGTGGAAATACAGGCACAGGTTACTTGGTCCCTCTGGGTCTCATTGTTATTAGCTGTTTTAAAAAAGGGTTATGTTAGACTAAATGCCAATTCTTACCAGCTTGAACCTTCTATGACTTTATGAAGTTTTAAAAAATAATTAAATGGCTCAATAAATAAATCTGTGGAATTGTAAAAATTTGACTAGCATATAGTTTAAAGCCACAAGAGTGGGCAGCTAGGTGGCGCAGTGGATAGAGCAGCGGCCCTGGATTCAGGAGTACCTGAGTTCAAATCCGGCCTCAGACACTTAAACACTTACTAGCTGTGTGACCCTGGGCAAGTCACTTAAAACCCAATTGCCAGGGGCAGCTAGGTGGCGCAGTGGATAGAGCACTGGCCCTGGAGTCAGGAGTACCTGAGTTCAAATCCGGCCTCAGACACTTAACACTTACTAGCTGTGTGACCCTGGGCAAGTCACTTAACCCCAATTGCCTCACTAAAAAAAAAAAAAAAAATTGCCTCACTAAAAATAAAAAATTTTTTTAAAAAAGAAATCATTGATAAAGCCACAAGAGCTGGCCCCAAAAGGCAAACAAAACCACACTTTCCAAACAATAATTGATAAATCTGTATCTATTTGCAGCTTGTCAAATTTAAGCAATTAAAGGTAGCCTATGTCCTCTTCAACCCGATGTGCTTGCAATTATGTACTATACAAAATTATGATGGATGTATGATCACAGAATTGACATAAGCCCAAGTGGCTAATTATTCCTACTCAAATATCTTTCTATAGCCATTCTAAACAACAACTATAGCATATACCTCAATTTAAAAAGGATTTGTGATTTGATCTGCGGGAATCCTTGATCTGTTAATGAAGATTGAAACCCTCTAAATAAATTGGTTTTATGAGTTTCTATGGTTAAAAGAAAAAAGTCAACTGGTGGCTAACCTTCTGTTCATAAGTTTTCATCCAGTTTGTATTGAACCTTTTTTTTGGTGAGGCAATGGGGGTTAAGTGACTTGCCCAGGGTCCCACAGTTTGTAAGTGTCAAGTGTCTGAGGCTGTATTTGAACTTAGGTCTTCCTGAATCCAGGGCCAGTGCTTTATCCACTGTGCCACTTAGCTGCCCATGTTGAACCTTTTCTAGTTTATTTTAGCCTGCCAAAACTTCTAATGGCATAACCTTCGAGAAGTTAAAGTCACCTCTATGCCACCTTAAGACATCAATAGTAGGATTTTAGTGAAGTTAACATATCACATAAAAGACTCAAAAGATGAAGCAAATTTTAAAACAGTTAATAATTACCAGACTATAAACTTCATGTGGACAGGGACATTTTGACAGGACTTTGTGTATTCTTTGAAGCCCCCATAGTGTTTAGCACCAATCCTTGCACAAAATAATAACTCGCATTTAAATAGTCTTTTAAGGCTTATGAACAGAAGTGTTGTAAGTGTTGAGCTAATGAATAGAAAATACTTTGTAAAGTTTAGAATGCTATACAAATGACATTATTATTATTATTATTAATTACGACTACTACTACTACTATTAATTATTCAGTCACCAGGATTTCGGTCTGGGAATATCATTCCCCCCAGCCTTCTACTGCCCTCTGGCTGAGCTCAAGCAATGTTTATACAGTAAAATGGGTGTGCTGGTAAATGTTTAACAACTGGGTTGAGTCGGGGGTGGAGGAGGAAAATGTATGTACACATACTTTTAAGTTTAATTTGAATTATTAACATTTTCTAAGTGCAGATGATCAACAAGACAATAAAATAAGACCTGTTTTTAAGCAACTGCCAATTTTGAGGTATAAATGCTCACGCTGAAAATTTAACAGGCTATTAAAAGCCAGTTAGAGCTGGTTCCAGTATATCCCTGATTACAAACTGCTTTCCTCACAGTAACCTTGTAAAATAGGTATTAGAAATATTATCCCTGTTAGTTTAGATGCTAGAGGTATGGACTTTAAGGCAGGAAGACTTTGGGTTCAAATGCTGTCTTAAACATTATGTATTCTTGGGGAAATCACTTACTATCTTTCAATCAGTTTCTTCTTCTCTAAATAAAGTTAATCATATCTGAAGCACTTGTCTTACAAAGTTCTTGTTAAGATCAAATGAGATGGTGCAGCTAAGTGGCACAATGGAGAAAGCATTGGCCCTGGATTCAGGAGGACCTAAGTTCAAATCTGGCCACAGACACTTGACACTTACTAGCTGTGTGACCCTTGGGCAAGTCACTTAACCCTCATTGCCCCCCCCCCCAAAAGAATGAAAGAAAGAAAAAAGATCAAATGATAGGATATATATATATATATGTTTTGTTTTTTTGGCAGGGCCATGGGGGTTAAGTGACTTGCCCAGGGTCACACAGCTAGTAAGTGTTAAGTGTCTGAGGCCAGATTTGAACTCAGGTACTCCTGACTCCAGGGCCGGTGCTCTATCTACTGCACCACCTAGCTCCCCCCCCTCCAATTACTTCTTAATAAATATGTGTTGATTTGAATTTGAATTTTGGGTAGCTTAGTATGATTGAAGGTCTAAAGAAAAGACTTGTGGGAAGCATAACAATGGTCTTCAGATATTTGAAAGATATATGGAAGAGAGGTGCAAGCAAGGGAATTTCTTACTTCTTTAGCTCATTGCTGCCAACAAGCTAATATGTAAATAATAGTATCTGACTCTCCCCCATGCATTCATAGTATAAGTCACCAACTCCACTTTTAAGCCCATAGGTTCGAAAGGCTCAAAGCACCAACAGAACTCATGAGAATCCATGTAAGAACAATACCTGCTGGTGGACAACCCTCCTCAAAAACTTTTATATTCTCTTACATTATTGCCTTGGGTAGGGTTTCAGTTGGAGATGATAGGAAAGGGAGTTCTTCCTCTTTATCAGTGCTCCCTTTCATGACTTCTAGGCAGCTAGATGGTGCAGTGGATATAGATCACTGATCTTAGAGTTAGGAGGACCTGAGTTCAAATTTGACCTCAGACACTTGATACTAGATGTGTGATCCTGGACAAGTCACAACCCCAATTGCCTTAAACATGGGGGTCTATCTCTAGTTGTCCTGATGTGTATCTTGCCACTGGACCCAGATGACTCTGGGAGAGGGTGACTCTGGTGACCTTGAATAGCTCTCCCTCACTTAAATCCAATTCACTGCAAGTCATGACATCACCTCCCAATGTCATGGTCCTCTTTGAAAATGAAGGACAAATGACAAACAACCTAGTGCTAGTTTTCCAACAGTTCACACCACCTGCAGTTCTTCTAGGCTCCCAGCAGATGGAAGGCATTCCTTTTCCTAGGGAAATTGCTTTCTCTCGAACCCCTGTCCTTCTGCATTACAGTTCCATGTACATCAAATTTGGAAGCTTTCTCTTATACTGGGGTTCCCGTGGTCCCAGATATCACACATGAATTGTACCAGGAGTCAGAAAGATGCTTGTCCTTATACCATATAAGTACATCTTTCACCTTAATTCCATGTTGGCTCAGGGTAACTTTTCTCTTCTGTGGTGCCCAAGCAGTGACTATGTACATTGCCCTCTTCCTCAACATCAGTACCTCCCAGAACTCCAGTCTCCTGAGAACACGACTTTATCTTTTTCATTGTTTCTAATAAGTCATCACAATCCCCCTAGGTTTATCTGGGTGGGGTTATTAAAATTACTCAGGGTGCTTCCCGAAACTTCTAAAGAGAGGAAGGGGAAGTCACACTCATCTGACTGAGGAGAGAGTGTTTTATAACTCCAATCAATGGGATTAGACTTGCTCAGTATAGCCCCAGATAGTGGAAGAAGCAAAGGTGCAAAGGGTTAAGGTTGAAGAAAGGAAGATTATTAAATTCTACTCAAGCTATCCAGAAGTGCAATGGGTCACCTCAGGATGGGTTCTCCCTCACCACAGGTCTTCAAATGAAGTCTGGATGGCCACTTGGCTGGAATGTGAAAGGGAAAGGGAACCCTGTTTAGGTACAGGTTGGTCTAGGAGACTTTTGAGTTTCCTTCTGTCTTTGATAATGTTTGGCTAACTTAAAGAAAGCGACGTAAACTCACCAGAAATTTGGAAAATTAAAAAATATATATAGAGAGGGTTATTTCCATTAGAAGAGGAATTGCATTTAAACCAGGAACATTATTTATGTATTTATATTTTAAATACATAAGATTTGATTTACATATGACTTTCCAAGAATTCAGTGAGTTTAAAGAAATCTGCATCTCTATTTTAAATGACCAAATTTGTCTTTCCTCACAATAAACCACTCATTCAATTTACAAATGAAGATTAGTTATACCTCCTACTCTCAATTTAGAATATTATACTTCAAGTCAGGTTCAAGAGCTTTCATCTCTGCTTCAAAGTTTGTCACAGAGCCCAAATTGGACCACTTCACTTCATTTGTTTCCTGTACTAGAGCCTGGCCATTCCTCTTCTATTAGATTCAGTTTCTTAATGTCTTTTTTAGTCCCATTATCCACTCCAGTCCACTTCCGAGGATTCGTAGTATTCCCTGAAAGCTCTCTTCATTCCAGGTTACCACTCTCTCACTTCCAGAAGTTTTAGAAAGTGTGTACCTCCTCCATGAAGGCATCCATGAATAAAGAAAGATAGCGAATTTGCGTTCCCAAGTCTAAACAAGAATCGCCGGTCTCTATTTCCTATTCCTACCAGAGCCCATGGCTACCTTATAATTGTAATTCTAGGATTTGCCTTAGAAGAGGTGCTCTGAGAATCAAATGAGATAATGGGAGCAAACGAGGCTTACAAACTTTACAATTTACATGTAGGCTTTTACTATCATTATTATTATTAGATGAGATAACCGCTGTAAAGTACTTTGTAAACTTAAAGCACTAAACCTTATGAAGTTTAGCTAAAGGGGAAGACCCTAGTGGAGTGAAAGGTGCATTGGTCTCGGAATCAAAAGAGCTAGGATCTAGTTCTAACACTTAAATAGCCACGTGATCCTGGGACAAGCCACTTCTCCGGGCTTCATTTTCCTCATCTGTAATATGGGGATTTATGGTACACGTGGTACCTACTTCACAGGACTTTTCTGAAGCGAGCATTCTGAAAACCTGAAGGCGTTAGAAAAATGGAAGTTTCTTTCATTGTCACAAAGAGGTACGTTTAAGTTTGCTGTCCCTATCAATCGAAGATTTTGATCCTAACAAGAAATGCTTGTGGCAGAACTTGGCTAAGGCGCCTACAATTGATTGCATGACTCCAGAGTCATCAGAACATGGATTGTAATAGTTATCACGTTCAAACTGGTGGAGGAGAAACAGTCTTTGTTTCACGTGTAGAGGAAAATAAATAGCTCAGAAATCCCCTGAAGCGGTTTTATTTGCACAGCCACATTGCCGGTAGTCGAGAGGGGATCTACATCACCCACCCACCCCTTTCCCCGCCCGCTGCCGTTCCTCCTCCTCTTCTCCTTTTCGGTGCCTGGCTGGAACAGGAGCGCAGCGGACCGACCTCGCCGGCCCGCGCGGCTGAGGACGGGAGGGGGAGGACACTGTCGCGAGTCGCAGAGTCGGGAGAGGTCGCGCTTCCCCGAGGAGCTGCCCTCAGACGGCTGGGGGCCAGGGGGCGCCCGAAGTTGGTTCGAGGGCTTCCCCCTCTCCGGTCTGCGAACTTTTCAAGGTGGGAGAAACTTGGCCCCGGCTTTCGGAGAGCTTAGGCGAAGGGCAGGGAAGTTGAGGCTCGGGGAAGGGAGAGCTAAGCAGATAGCCAGGCGTGGGTGGGGCAGGGCGCGGCGGGGGTGCTGGGGGTGGGGAGGCCGGGGATGCTGCGGGGCGGGCGGCCGGGCTGGACGTTCGGTGGGGCTGGGCAGAGGCGGCCCCAGCTGGCTTGTTTCGCTTGAGTAGGTGCGGGCGCAGCTTCCCCCTCTCCGCCGCTCCCCCCTCCCCCGCCCGGAAGGCGGACGGGCGGGGGGGAGGCGCGAGCTGCTCACCCATCCCCGGGGCGGGCGGCGCGCGAGGTTGCGCGAGGAGCCGCGGCCGCGAGAAGCCCCTCTCAGGTGGGGGCGTGCATGCCTGCTAAGTGTCTTTCTTCGCTTCCTCTCCGGCGGAGTCAGTGGCGGGGGACGCTGAAAGCTCAAGCCCAGGTAGCTCACGGTTTGGCCAAAACGTCTCTTGGCTGGGCACTCGGGGGGAGGGAGGGAAGGGGGGGGGGGCGAGGAGGCAGCGCAGCCGGTGCCCCGAAACTGCAAGCCACACGTTTAGGTCTTTTGGGTTTTGTTTTCTCCTCCGCTGCCTCCGAGAGCTCCCTTCCAGCAGTTACCCCGCTTACGGGCTGGAAGGTGTAAGCTACTCCTGGGCTTTTCCCTGGGGCTGGGAGAGTCGTTGACCCGTTTAGCAAACTGCTTACGCCTGAGTCCCGGGAAGGAAAAGGTTGGGGTTGTGCCACCCCGGAGCTGGGGAGTTTGCAGGTTCCCCGAGGGCAGGGTTGCGTCTGGAGCTCCTGGGCTGAGAAGAGAAGGTCAGCCTTTGTACTCCTGGGTCGCTTTCTTTTTCTCGAGTTTCCGATATTGGCTGTTTCTTCTCTCCTTGGGGGGTGGGGGAAGTGAGGAGGACTGAAGTAGGACGTGAAGTCCTTACGATTTACAGCTCGGTCGGGTCTAAAGCCTTTTTGCCTTCTCCCTTCTCGCTGGCGGCGGGGGGGGGGGGCATGTTTTGCCAACTTTTCCTACCCATGAGGTGTTACTTGCTCAAGGAACCTGGGCCTTTGGGGATCTGGGCTCCTTGGGAGGTAATGCTATCTGTAGGCGCGCACACGCACACGCGCGCACACACAGGGGAAAAAATGTGAAAAAAACCCAAGTTCCAGTGTCTCCCTTCTGGTAAGGGAGATGAGGTAGTGGAAAGAGCTCTGTAGTTGAAGTCAGAAGACCTGAATTCAAGTTTTGGCATCACCGGTTACTACCTGGGTGACCTTGGGCAAGTCATTTAATCTTAGTTCTCTCATCTCTTAAATTGAAGGGGAATAATCTTTTAAAACCCCGTCTAGTTCTAAATCCTATGATGTAATTGTTTAGAAAAGGCGATATAGAGAGTGCTGGGAAAGTAGCCATTGATTCGTATAGAAAAGGGCCAGGGCGGGTCTGTCGTCCCAAAAGAATTCAGACCACACAAAAGTCGTAGTTAAATGTTTCTCTTTCTTTGTTTCCACTTCTGTTCTGCTTCCTAATGTGAAGCTTTTAAATCAGATTTTGCTTTCACCTTATTACGTTGTGAATTTCGGGCAGCAACTGTTAGTGTCGTTAAGCTGCCTTAAATAGTTTGTGGAAGTTATATGTATGTGAATCTGAAATAAAGAAATAAATAATAGTGTCGGTCTAGATGAGAGTGGGTGGGAGGAGGTATGAGCCTAGTGATAGCTTTGGATTCAAAGCATCGTCGTTTTGAGTTCCTGCCCTGTCATTATTGCTTGTGTGGGGAAATAATTTTTAATCTCTCTGGGCCTCAGTTTCTTCATTTGTAAAATGTTGGGTTTCATTTGATAACCTCTAAGGTATTTCTAGTTTTTACATCTACAATTCCTTTCTCACTCTGCTTTTATTTGTGGTAAATGAAATAACAGCTAATAGTGGAAAAAAGTAAAACTCTGACCCATCACTAAGAAAGGTCCTAGCCAGGTGGCTGTTTCAAAATCATAACAATTATTGAGTAAATGAATGAAAAAGCATTTAAGAGATTCTTATGTGCACCGTTATGCTGTGGGGGGAGGGAAGGCTTAAGTGTCTGATTATTTTGACCAGGAGAAATAAATCAGATGATTCAGGGAATAATTAGGAATTTCATTTTTAGGATTCATGTAATTTAGTGAAGGAAATTGGTTGTCAAGAGAAATGGGTTCTAGTGTATGTGACCTTGAGCAATTTACTTAACCTTGATGTGCCTCATTTTCTTCATCTGTAAGATGATCCTGTCTATCTTGTTTTGTAGGCAGAATAACAAAGATATGAAACTGTAACACTGTACAACATACAATTTTTTATAAATATTTTATTATTTTCCAGGTCCACAACATACAATTTAATTAAATGGGTTATGTACATAGATACAACTTTAATGGATGCTCTGCTTAAAGAAAAATCACAATTGATATTAGGAATAGAACTAATAAAATCCATAATGTTAGGTGGAAGATGTAGATAGTAGAGTCAATAGCAGAGCTGATATAGAAAATGATCTAGAACATTCATATCACCCAAACAATAAGCAAGGTCCAGTTTTCCCCACTGTGTGTTTTATATGTTAAAGAATACAGTTTGAGAAGTTGCATATACAACAATATCTTTTTTTCTGTTGCTATTTCATGTATGTAATATAATAGATTATTTTCATTTAGGAAAACTGCACCCTGTTTCTAGCACAATATCCTATTCAGTTTAAGGCTTTTTGGATCACTGTAAGTGAAATGCAAAATGCTTACACATTTAAGTGGTAACACTACTGCCTGATACATCTGTTGTAAAATTAAGTATGAAGATATAAATGTAGGTCAAATCATGGAGCACCCATCATTCAACTGATAGTCAAAGCAATTGCTTTTTAGGTTTGACAAAAGCTTTAGTGTTTATTTATTAAGCATTTACTATGTGCCAAGCACTAACATTCATGGTTTAGAAATCAAAATGACTTCTTTGGTACCCTATTAAGAAGAGTAATTACTATGTCTTTTCTTTCTGAATTTTCTGGTAGCTTATCCATTAAAAATGCAGAGCTATCAAAGTGCTAGGGGCTGTCAGATAAATTTGTTAAAAAAAAAGATTTAAAAAATGCTCAGAATTGTCACTAGAGTCTCACTTAAATAATGTTAAATGAGTAATTCAGATATTGAGTGTATTAGCAACAGATATAAAGAAGAAAATAAATATTCTCTCTCCTCAAGGAACTGGGAATTATGTTTACATTAGAGAAACATAAATTAGAATATAAATTCTAATAAACACACAAGACAAGTACAAAGAATGGAGTTGTAACAGTGCTATCCTTATCTGTTCTTGCTCCCTACACATTCCCTCCCCATTCTCCTCCCCCTTCCCGCCCCCCCCCCCCCAAATAGCGTGAAGTTAGATGAGGAAAAGATCACTACTGGCAAGTGAACTCAGATAATTTTGTGGGGGAGGTATCACTTTATTTGGGCTTTAAAGGATGGAGAGCTCATTCCACATGTGGACAATGGTGTGAACAAAGGTTTGGAGGTGGGAAATGGGAATATATAGACCTGTACAGGAAAAGAGAACGAATAGTTTAGCTTGGCTGCAGTATAGGATAAATGAAAGGGAGTAGTGCAATATAACATTAGAAAGGTAGGTCAGAATCTTGTGAAGTACCTTGACTAAAGTGTTTGGACCTTTAGCTTTTCAAACATTTGTATAGTTGAATTTTCACAGATATTATGTCACATTTTAAACCTTACCCTGTGATTTAGGCTGGACAAGTCTTGTATTTTTTGTTGTTGTTGGTTTTGGTTTTTTTTTTTTCCAATTTACAGATGAGGAAACAAGATAAGAGAGAGTATGACCCTGGGCAAGTAGCTTAACCTTTGCTGGCTTTAATTTCCTCCTCTGTAAAGTGGGAATAATAATAGTACCTTTCCAGGGTTGTTGTGAGGATCAAATGAGACTGTAGTTGTAAAGCACTTAGCACAGTGGCTGGTACAAGGTAGGGGCTCTATAAATGTTAGCTATTATCATTATTAACTGATCTACCCAATGTCATAAACTAATAAGGATCAGAATGGAGATCATAGATCTAGTGATATCAGGGACCTTGGAGTGAGTTCTAGTCCTTCTCCTACCAGACCTTGCTGCCATTCTATTACTGCTATTGACCAGGGTTCATAGTGGAGTGTAAAGTGTTGTACTTGGATTACCCAGTGTACTTAGGTTCATCTCTTCTGCTACCCTTATGTCTACTTTGCTATCTCTGCTACTACTGCTTGTATGACCTTGGGAAGATCCTTTGACCCCATGAGTCTCAATTTCTTTACATGTAATATCAGGGCATTGGACTAGATAATCTCTGAGATCCTTTCCATCTCCAAATCTATTATTCTTCCTACTGCCACCAAATAATTAACCTCAAGTGAGACTTCAGACTACACTCTAGTGCCTTGAGCCCTCATTTCCTTCTGAGTGCATTGTGTACCCTGAGGAAAGAGAAGGCAGGGTATCTTCCATATGCCCCAGAGCAACTACTTTCATCTGTATCAGTACAAGGCATCTTCTACTGCTACTGCCAGCCCAATCTCCCAACTGGGATATGTAGAATCTCCAGTGCAAACAACAACTCTCCCTTTGACTTCAGGCCTCCTACCTATCTTCTGCTTTGCCTGTCCATAGAGTGTAGAGGAGTGGCACTGTCCACTCAATGATGAACATTCTCAACACTGGTCGAACCCTTCACATCCCAGTGATTCAGGACTTTTATAGATCATCATCAAAAACCCCTTCCAGGGGCAGCTAAGTGGCACAGTGGATAAAGCACTGACCCTGGATTTAGGAGGACCTGAGTTCAAATATGACCTCAGACACTTAACACTTACTAGCTGTGTGACCCTAGGCAAGTCACTTAACCCCAGTTGCCTGACCAAAAAAACCAACCAACCAACCAAAAAAAAAAACCCATTCCACATATTGCTATCACCCAATTCTTCATTCCCATCCCCCCTCAGCCCTCAACCCCAGCCCTCACCCCCCAAAGTTTCAACCTGACTCCACCCAGCCCTTCCACTGTGCCCTCTGGAATGCCTGTTCCATAGGCGGCAAATGTCGATTCATCTTCAATCTTTTCTTTTACCATTCCTTTCATCTGCTAGCTCTTACTGAAACTTGGTTTGCCCTAATGGCATAGCTTCTCTGGCCACCTTTTCCAACAAGAGCTACACCCTCACTCATTCTCCTCTGTTCACTGGTTGAGGTGAGGGAGTTGGAAGACATCTTGCTCCCCATTGCCACTTCCAGGTTTTTCTCCTTTCATCATCAGTAACTTCTCTTCTTTTGAGGCTCATGCTATTCATATCTACCACCCAGTCAAAATCCTGGTAGCTGTTTACACATTACTCCCTACCACTTCTACACCAGTGCACTCTCCTTTCCTCAGTGAATTTGATACTAAGTTCATAGTTTTTCCCTCTTCAATTCCTGTGCTCATATATAGGGATTTCAACATACACATTGATTCTCTCTCAAAAACCCTAACCATTCATTTCTTCAATGTTTTCACCTTTCATGAACCTCAGCCATACATAGATATGGTCATATTCTTGATCTTGCCATCACCTATAAATGTTCCACCTTTTTGTTCAAGAATTCTGAAATCCCCTTATACAACCATATTATATTGGCTTTTTACCTTTCCCTTTTCCTTCCCTTATGTAACTCTGCTCTTTGTTCATACTGCATGATGACCTTCAATCCCTTAACCCCTCAATTCTGTCTTAAGCCTTCTTTCTTGCACTATCCATTCTTTCCTCTTCTCCCTATCTTGACTCCTTAGTGAAACAATTTAGCTCTACACTGTCCTCTTCTTTTGAATTCCTAGCTCCCTTATCATATCACATTTTCACCCAGCCAAGCCTTGCCTTTGCTTCTATACAAGTTCTGTTGACAAAAGCTGGAGAAAAGCACTCACCAGTTCTGACTGGATCCATGACAAATTTATGTTACATAACCTCAACTGGGCCCTCACTGCTGGTAGGCAGTCTTGCTATACTTCTCTTATCAATCACTATCATCCTTTACAACACTTTCCTGTCCCCCACCCCGCTGAAAACCTTGCCTCATATTTTACAGAAAAATTGAGGCTATTCACTGTACACTCCCTCTTTTCCCCTCTTTTTCATCTCCTATCACTGGAGGCACCTTCTGCTACTTTTTCCTCCACCTGTTTCACATGATGAGGTGGCCTTCTTACCAAGGCTAACCCTGCCACTTGTTCAAGTGATCCCATTCTGTGCTTTCTCTTCCAACAAATTGTTCCTTTTGTCATCCCCACCTTTTCTCTTATTTTCAGTCTCTCCCTCTCTACTGGTTCTCTACAAGCATTCCCATGTCTCCCCTCTCCTGAAAAAACCCTCACTTGATCCTTTCATCCCTGCTATTGTCCTATATCTCTTTTGCCCTTTGTAGCTAAACTCCTGGAAAAATCCCATCTACAATAGGTGCCTCCACTTTCTCTCCTCTCACTCTTCTTTTAACCCCTTATGGTCTGGTGTCTGACCTCATCATTCCACTGAAATTGCTCTCTCTAAAGTTACTAACGATCTCTTAGTTGCCAAATTTAATGGCCTTTTCTCAATCCTCATTCTCCTTAACCACCTCTCTGTAGCCTTTGACATGTTGATCACTCTCTTCTCATTACTTTCTTTCTAGGTTTTCAGGACATTACTCCTGGTTTTCCTCTTATCTATGTGATTGCTCCTTTGCTGGATCCTACTGAAGATCATGCCTTCTAAACATAGGTGTCCCTCAGGTTCTGTCCTGAACAGACACTCTTCTCTTCTTCCTCCATACTGCTTCACTTGATGATTTCATTAGCTCCCAGGGATTTAATTACCATCTCTATGCTGATGATTTCTAAATCTGTCGTGCCCCAGTCTCTTTGCTGACCTCCAATATAGCATCTCCAAATGCTTCTCAGACATCTTGAACCGGATGTCCAGTAGACATCTTAAACTTAATATATCCAAAATGGAACTCATCTCCTTCTCCCCCCCCCCCATACTTTGCCTATTACTCTAGAGGGCAACCCATCCTCCCAGTCCCTTAGGCTCTCAAACTAAGAATCATCCTGGATTTCTCATTATCTCTCACTCCCCATATCCAAGCTGTTGCCTTTGCAACATCTCTTGAATATGCCCTCTTCTGTCCTCTGATACTGCCACCAACTCTACTGCATGCCCTCTTCAACTCATGCCTGGATGATTTCAGTAGCCTGCCTTAAAGGCTCTCTCTACTCTGACCCATCTTTCATTTAGTCGCTAAAGTGATTTTCCTAAAGCACTCATCCGATCATGTGAATCTCTACTCAGTAAACTACAGTGGCTTCCTATTGCCTCTAGGATCAAGCACAAAATTCTCTATCTGGCATTCAAAGTCTTTCATAATCTAGTCCTCTCCTACCTTTCTAATGTTTCTTACACTTGACTTCCCAACAGGTATTCAATTCAGTGACACTAGCATTTAGGCTATTCCATGAACAAGAGATGGGTCCATCTCTCAGCTCCTTGGCATTTTCTCTGGCTATCTTGAATTCCTGGAGCTCTCTCCTTCCTCTGCTCTGATTACTAACCTTCCTGGCTAAAATCACCCTCTATCAGAAACCTCCTATAACCCTTCTTCATTCTAGTGCCTTTTCTCTGTTAATTATTTCCTATTTATCCTATATATAGTTTGCTTTGAATATATTTGTGTATGTTTATTTGCATGTATTTTTCCCCCATTAGATTGTAAGCTCCTTGAGGACAGGGACTGTCTTTTGCCTCATTATGTATCCCCAGTGATTTACATGGTGCCTGGTACATGGTAGGTACTTAATAAATGTTAATTGATCGATCAATTAATTCTGTGATAAATATTGGGTGGTAACTGCCTATCTGAATTGCTCTACCTCTATTCTGGTCACCACTAGGCAAATATGGGTTTATTCGATTGTTTCTTCAATAATACTTCCATCTAGACATCATAGAGCAATTCCTGAGCTGGAGAGGTATTGCTCTAGTACATATGATAATGGTGAAGGTTTAAGGGGGAAGACAGAAATTTAAGTCATCTATAAAGTCCAGGGATGTTACAACTTCCCTTGTAAAAATATTCTCTGCTTTCCAACTGTTCAGTGCTTCTGGTAGCATTGGTGTCTAAATTTCTGATATTTGTCCTTATATCCCTTTCTACATATTCTTCAGTCCCTGAGGATCCTGAATATGGATAGAAAGCCCATGGATGTGGGTCATGTATTAATTAGAATGTTGATTGTTAATCTTCAGTGGATAAAGTATACCCAAGGTTCTGTTCATTGTAGAACAAGGACACAGAAATTTGTAGGGAAGAATTTTGTTTGATAGTGACCTGGTTTTTCTTGCCAGAAACCTTCTTTGGCATCAGAATAACTTTTATAACCCACCCTTCCAATTTTATTATCCAATTTTATCTTATTTCTATTTCCATCTGTCAATTTTTTTTCTGACTTCATAGTCAATTGGTCAAGCCAACATGCTTTTAATTAGTATCTATTACCTTATTATGTAGTTGGAGAGATATTAACACAGAAAATATTTGGTCCAAGACAGTTTATAAAGATCAAGCACACACAAATATTACTCTTTCAGTCAGATAAAACTTAGAAAGAAGTTAACTGGCCACACTGATACACCAGTCCCCTCCTCTTTGTCATCATTCAATTGATAGGCATTTATTAAATGCCTACAATATTGCCAGAAGATACAAAAGCAGATATGAAAATTGTCTTGGCCCTCAAGGATTTAAGTTTATAGTCTTACCAAAGGAGAAAGTGTGTGTGTGTGTGTGTGTGTGTGTGTGTGTGTTTGTTTAGAGAGAAACAGAGAGAATGAATATATACTTGTGTGGAAGTTGGCACTTGAACTTGGCCTTGACAGGACTATGGGACTATGTTCTAGTCATACTGGGCAGCCAGTGCAAAGGTGCAGAGGTGGGAGATTAGATGTATGACAACAATAAATCTAATGTGCCTGGATTGTACTACCTGGATGGAAGTAGCTTACTGTAAGGGGCTAAAATCCTAGCTAGTCTGTCTAAAATATCTAATAAGTGGTCACCAATAAATTATAAGCTTTAGCAAGAGTAATTTGGGGCCAGATTACCATAAAGAGCTTTAAATGTCAGACACAGGAGTTGATACTTGATCCTAGAGGTAATAGGGAGCCAGTGGAGTTTATTGAGTAGGATAATGACATACAAAAACTGTTGGGCAGTTATGTTAAGGATTGATTGGAGAGGGGAGGGACTTGAACATGGGAAATCAATTAGAAGGCTTTTGTCATAGTCCGGGTGAGAGGTGATGAAGTCCCAGACTAGGGTGGTGGCTATGTGACTGGAGTTAGAGGGACAGATATGAGAGATGTGGAGATGGAAACTACTAGATTTGGCAACTGATTGGATATGTGATAAACTTTGAATAGAGGATATTTGTGGGTGTGATTTGAGGGCTCATGGCTTTTTTTTTTTTTTTTTTTTGGTGAGGCAATTGGGGTTAAGTGACTTGCCCAGGGTCACACAGCTAGTAGGTGTTAAGTGTCTGAGGTCAGATTTGAACTCAGGTACTCCTGAATCCGGGGCTGGTGCTCTATTCACTGTGCCACCTAGCTGCCCCTCATGGCTTTTTAAATTATTAATTCCTGGTTCCTGCCACTGGGCTATGAAGGAGGAACCAGGAAATTCTCCTGATACTGGTAAAGGTTGGAGTGGACATATTAGGAAACCAGCTGCTAGGTGGTTATGACAGAGAACACTGAGAGTTGTTGAGTACATACAGAGAATGGGAACAGGATGCTTGTTTAGAAAATGAAGAGTAGCATGAATCTCTAATGGGAAAGAGAGAATGTATATGATGAGATTTATGTGACACAGATTCTAGATGGAGTCATTATATGATCCATAATCCACTTGTAAATAAATGATTATGTAAAGAAATACCCACCAGAATTCTTATATTTGAACCACATAGAAATTCTATTCTTTGCAGCATCTATAAAACCTCTGAATTTATTTTGTGATTATAGCCCTTGGATTTGTTTAACTTTTACCATCCATTGAGTCTTTTTCATCTTTAGATTTTTGTGAAAGCCTTGTTCTGTAGGATACTACTGTATCTAAGCAGCTCTTGTCATGGAAAAATTCCTTCCCACTTTCCCCCAGATATATATTAGATAAAACATTTATGTACATATCTTATAAAAGCACTGTGACAATGGTGTGATAACAATATCATTTTCAGTTCAATTCAACACGAACTTATCAAATGTCTACTACATATAAGGTGGTGAGGATACAGAGACAAACACAAAATACTATCAGTCCTCAAGGAGCTGACATTCTACTGAGATGAAACAACATGTACATTGTTAAACAAATTAAAAAATACAAATAATTTTTAGTCAGTGGTGGTGGTGTTGGTGAAGAGCATTCATAACTGGTGGCATCAGGAGTCAGGAGGTGAAATATCATATACAGAGAACAGCAGTAGGCTAGTTTTCTGCAATGTAGAGTGAAGTAGGGATGGAATATGAAATCATTCCAGTGAAGATGTGGATCACAGCAGTTAAGGAGGTTGTATTTCTTTGTAGTTTCTTAAGATTGGGCTATGTTTGTTTTTAAAAATTCATTTGTTGTAATACAAACAATTTGTTTTTGTTTTTTGTTTTTTTTTTGGTGAGGTAGTTGGGGTTAAGTGACTTGCCATGGGTCACACAGCTAGTAAGTGTCAAGTGTCTGAGTTCAAATTTGAACTCAGGTCCTTCTGAATCCAGGGCCGGTGCTCTATCCACTGCGCCACCTAGCTGCCCCTGTAATACAAACATTTTAAAATGATAATGATTCTCTTGGAACTTTTTCATTTATAAGTTTATATTGTTTTTAAATTAAATTCAATATATAATGCAAGAGTGGGTTCTAACTTATACTATATATGTTTATAATTTGCTGAGGGGCTATAGAATACACAGTTTTAGAAGAGTGAAAGGAGTCAAGTATGTTGGAAAGAAAACTAGATTTGGAGTTAGAAGATCAAGATTTGAATCCTGACTTCAATATTTCCTATTCCCTATGTTATGGGGAAATGGGGGGGGGTTGGGATAGGTGTTGTGTTTGGGGTCCTTAGAAATTCCTCTTTAAAAATTACACCCTCTTGCACACAAATCCAATAGAATAAGATAATAGTTTATTTAGGGGTTGGAGAAGGGAAACCAAGAGAGAAATCCTTGGACCTCTCATGGGGAGAAGGCATGGCACAGAGCGTGGCTCTGAGATACCAATCTCCTCATTTCCTCGAGCAGGAGACAGGCAGGTACTTTTATAGAGGACTGATGGGGGTGCTCATCTGATTGTGGAAAGTTCCCTTATTGAGGGAGGACCATCCCCCACTGCTGGTGGCTGGGGGAATTGGGTGAGGGGTGGCTGCGGATCTCTCAAGCCATCTCTCTGCTCCTCCTCTCACCACAAAGGCAGCCGCCACACCTAATCTTATCTCCCCAGGGGTGGGGGAGACTGGAATGTAGGGTGATGGTCCCGGAGCTAGCTCAGTCCTGATCCGGTTCCACTTATCTCTTTAGGTGTGTCTGTCCTTTGGTTTAGTTTCTCCAGGAGAAGGTTCTTTGATGTATCCCATAACACCTATATAACCATGGACATGTCACTTAACTTTTTTGAGTCAGTTTCCTCATCTGTATGAGGAGGGGAAGGAGTTGTCTATACAACTTCTTAGGTCTCTTCTAGCTCCAACTCTATGATTCTATGAAAGATATGATCACTCATAATAACATCTTTAAATTTTGGAGTTAAAGAATGTTAGTATTAAGATTTAGTAAACATATTAAATGCTTTTAATTGTTTGAAATATTCTTTGGCAATACTCTGAATCATTTGTTAGTGGATATAACAACTTTACCCAAATACTTAAAGGATCTAGGCAGATCAGAACCAATTTTAGATGGGAAATTTCTTCATGAAGATAATATTTGTGTCTGTCTGCATTGCTCTATTGCCAATACTACTTATTTTTTATATTTAACCATTCGACACTTTACATAATCAATTGATATATGTATATGTGTGTTACGTGTTTTCTATCTAATAAGAAGGCAAGGTCCTTGAGGCCAAAGACTTTTTTTTTTTTTTTTGGTGAGGCAATTGGGGTTAAGTGACTTGTCCAGGGTCACACAGCTAGTAATTGTTAAGTGTCTGAAGCTGGATTTGAACTCAGGTCCTCCTGACTCCAGGGCCGGTGCTCTATCCACTGTGCCACCTAGCTGCCCCAAAGACCATCTCCTTTGAAAAATGAAATTCATTATGTTTATTATAAACTCAGCGTTCACAACAAATATCTCTGGCACTCAGGGTCTATGTCACACTACTTTGTTCAAGATAGTTTGTGAATCAGTAGCCACTTAAAACCATAACCCATGAGCCCACACCAATGTGTTTATCATTATAAGAACATACTGGTTCAAAGCCAAAAATATTTAATAAAATAGCATAGTAAATTAAATGATAAGGAAAAATGGCAAGGGAGAGTTAAAGATCTTTAGTGTGTAAACTAAGGTTATGAACCCTATACCTAATCAGGTGCAGTGAGCAAAAGCCAGCGGATTACCAGGGAAAGATTAAGTTTTTTCTTTGGTGCTAATCCTAACTTGGGGTTAGAAAATTCCTTTTTACCTTTGCTAAAATCCTAATTGTCACTCTACATCTCAAACCCATTTTGGATTCTCCAGCCAATAAATACCTTACTGGGGCTGTGTGGTGATGGAATTACAAGGCTCCTTTTGGCTTTCATAATACTTCCTGATTGCCATGCAAATAATTCTAGAATCAAGAACAAAAGGGCTGGATGAAGTTTGTGGAGCTATGTTTTCACCTTTGTGCTACAGTCCTGTCTTTATTATGCATACTTGCTAGTCACAAAATTGTTGGCCTTTGATAGCTTTCTAGTCAGCACAAAAGTTCTGGTATGTATACTCATTAACTGAAAATTGAGCAAATGGAATAAATCTACAACTTAACACCTTCAAGTATTAATCATACAGGGAGAATTAAAAAAAATTATACTCATGTGGATCTATGATCTAATAGTGGCATATTCTAACTATACCAATCATAATGCATCTATTCTTGCCTCTCCTGTCAAACCTGTATATGTCTTTCCTTAAGTTTGTCACAGGATATCTATCTATATGTACCAATGTGCTTGGGCCCTTGTAGTTGGGGTGTCTATTAGTTATCCTTCAATGACCTGCCCATTTTCTTTTGTGATCTTACATTTCCTTAATGACTTCCTGTACTACAGTTCTTCTGGGAAATTCCTTGTTATGTATTAGAGCCTATTCACACCCACCATGTGTCTCCCCTTTGCCCTCCATGTGACATTTGTTTTTAATTCTTCAGAGACTGTAGTGTTCCATGACTCACAGCCATACAAGATTATACCAGAAGGCAGGATTAGGAGAATGACCTCTACCATGTAAATAATACAGCTTCATGGGTCACCAAACTTCTAAGTCCATCCTCAGCTACTACTTGATGTTTTCCTAGCCTTAATTTATCATTCTGAGTTCTAGAGTAATCCAGTGGTATTAATTAGTAATTATAATATTTATAATATTAGAAGGCACCATTTATATTATTATTGTTCAGGTGTTTCAGTCATGTCTGACTCTTTGTGACTTCATTTGGGGTTTTCTTAGCAAAGATGCTGGGGTGGTTTGCTGTTTCCTTTTCCAGCTCATTTTACAGATGAGAAAACTGAGGCAGATTTGCCCAGGGCCACATGGCTAGTAAGTATCTGAGGCCAGATTTGAACTCAGAAAGATGAGTCTTCCTAACTTCAGGCCTGGCACTCTATTCACGAAACCACCACTTCGCTTCCAGCAGCGAACATAGCACCTACTATGTTCCAGGAACTGTGCTAAGTACTTTACAAACATTATCTTATTTGATCCTCACAACAGCTGTAGGAGGTAGATGCTTTTATTATCCCTATTTTTACAGATGATGAAATTGAGGCAGAGGTTAAGCAACTTGCCAAAAGTCATCCAACTAGTAAGTGGCTCAGGTTGGATTTGAAGTCAGGTCTTCCTGACCTCAGGCCCAGAGCTCCATCTACTATGCCACCTACCTTCCTCAATTAATAATGCCTTTTTGGGGGAGGGGGCAGTGAGGGTTAAGTGACTTGCCCAGGGTCACACAGCTAGTAAGTGTCAAGTGTCTGAGGCTAGATTTGAACTCAGGTCCTCCTGAATCCAAGGCTGGTGCTTTATCCACTGCACCACCTAGCTGCCCCTAATAATGCCTTTAATAAAATTTCAACATATCTCACTTATTCAGCCAAATCCAGAGTCCTTACCCTGATTCTAAACCTCCTTGCTTCTCCCCAAGCCTTCCATGATAACCCTTCAAGCCCATCCTCTTAGCTGAGAACTTTACCTTGCACTTCACACATTTCCCCTATTATCTCCTCCTTCACTACAATCTCCAATGAAGAGGTGGCCCTTATTCTTGCCAAGGTAAACCCTTCTATATGCAAACTTGTTCCATCTTGTCCCCAACAGATTGACCCCTACAATCATCTCCATTTTCTAATCTTCAATCTCTCCCTATCTCCTAGCTTGTTCTCTGCTTTCTACAAACACACCTATGTGTCTCCTGTCCTTAAAAAACCCTCTTTTGCTACTACCATCTCTGATAGTTATTGTTCTATATCTCTCCTCTCCTTCCTTAGTTAGTGGCTAAGCTCCTTGAGAAAGCCATCTATACTCATTGTTCTTACATCTCCCCTCTCACTCAATTTTTTTTTTTTTTTTTGGTGAGGCAATTGGGGTTAAGTGACTTGCCCAGGGTCACACAGCTAGTAAGTGTCAAGCATCTGAGGCCGGATTTGAACCGCTGCTCTATCCACTGTACTGTCTAGCTGCCCCCTCTCACTCAGTTCTAAAACCACTTTTGTCTGACTTCTGACCTTATCCAACTACAACTGCTCTCTCCAAAGTGACCAGTGATTTCTTTATTGCCAAATCTAATGCCATTTTTTCCAATTCTTATCTTTCTTGATCTCTCTGTGGTATCACATCCTTTTTATCACTTCTTCGAGCTACTCTTTCCTCTTTCTGTGATCCTGTGTTGCTGGGTTCTTCTTCTCTGACCCTTCCTTAGGTTCCTTTGCTGAATCTGATCAGTTTCATGACCATTAACAGTGGGTGTCCACCTAAGACTGGGCCTTTTTCTCTCAGTTTTTTCTAGACTATTGCTTTTGGTGATCTCATCTGTTCCTATGGTTTCAGTTGTCTTTTTTTTTTTTTTTTTTGCAGGGCAATGAGGGTTAAGTGACTTGCCCAGGGTCACACAGCTAGTAAGTGTCAAGTGTCTGAGGCAAGATTTGAACTCAGGTACTCCTGAATCCAGGGCCAGTGCTTTATCCACTGTACCACCTAGCAGCCCCCTCAATTGTCTTTTTAATGTAGAAGATTCTCAGATTATATGTATCTGCTCTGTATATCTATACATATCTGTACACACCCACCCTAGTTTCTCTCCTGATTGCTAATCCCTAATCACCCACAACAAATTGGGTATATTAAATTATTTGTTCCATAGGTATCTCCAACTTAACATGTCCAAAATGGAACTCAGTTTTCCTACTAAGTCCGGTCTTCTGAACTTGCCTATTACTTCAGAGGGTACCACTATCCTCCCTGACTCTGAATCGGTGTGTAATCATTGACTTCACCCTCACTCACCTCACACATCCAATTAGCCTCTAAATTTTGTTGTTTCTACTTTCACAACATCTCATATATTTCCCTTTCACTCCAGTCCCCCACAACCACCAAGGTAGTGGAGGCCTCTTCACCTCTTGCCTGGGCTTTCAAAACTGCCTTCTGATTAGTCTCTCTGTCTCACGTCTCTCCCAAACTCAATAAATCCCTCAACATCTCAGCAAAGTGACTTTCCTTAAAAAACTTGTCTGGCCATGTATGTAACTTCCCTATTCAGTTAACTTTCATTGTTGTTCTTATTGTCTTTTCAGTCATGTCTAACTTTTTATGATGCCATTTGGGGTTTTCTTGGCAAAGATACTGGAGTGGTTTGCCATTTCCTTTTCCAACTCATTTTATAGAGGAGGAAACTGAGGCAAACAATAGGGTTAAGTGACTTTCCCAGGGTCACACAGCTAGTAAGTATCTGAGGCCAGATTTGAATGATTGTCTGGCACTCTGTCCACTATGCCACCTAGATGCCTCTAACTTCAGTTGCTTCCTATGACCTTTGGCACCAAATATAAAGTCGTTTTTTAGTATTTAGAGCTCTTCACAACCTGGCACCTTCTTACCTTTCTAGTTGTATACTTTGAGCACTCCATGAACCAGTTACACTGGCCTATTTGCTATTCTTCTTATTGACATTTTATCTCCTTTCTTCATGTTTTCCCACAGGCTGTCTCCCATGTCTATAATACTTTCCCTCCTCATCTGTGTTTCTTGGAATCCCTGACTTCCTTTAAGACTTAGCTCAAATAACAACTATAACAATAGCCAGCATTTCTGTAGTGATTTAAAGTTTGCAAAGTGCTTCACAAATACAAACTCATTTGGTACTCACAGTGATCCTGGGAAGAAGATGATATTTATCGTCTTGTTTTACTTATAAGGAAGCTGAGGCATGCAGAGGTTACATGACTTGCCCAGGGTTACACAGCTAGTATCTAAGGAAGGATTTAAACTCAGGTGTTCCAGACTCCAGGTCTATGGCCATATTCACTGTGTCACCTCTCTTCCACTTTTTTTTTGTGGTTTCCTGACACCCAGCTACTAGATTCTTCCCCCTCTGAGATTACTTTCATCTACTCTGTATTCAAATTGTATGTACTCTGCATTAAAAAAGTAAGCTTCTTGAGGGCAGGAACTGTTTTTGCCTTTCTTAGTACCACACCTTTTCTCCTCCCTCCTTTTGCACAATTCCTGGAATATTGGTTGGTTGGGTTTTTTTGGGGCAGGGCAATGAGGATGCCCAGGGGCACACAGCTAGTAAGTGTTAAGTGTCTGAGGCTGGATTTGAACTCACGTCCTCCTGAATCCAGGTCCAGTGCTTTATCCACTGTGTCACCATGGAACATTGTAAAGGAATGATAAGTGCTTGTTGATTGTATGGTTGCTTCATCAAATATTACTGATTTATTCAACTGGAAAAGACTTCTTTCTGAATAGTAGTCATGAATAATCCCTATAAAATATTATAGTTATTGAATATACCAGTCAATACTAAAATCCATCCTAACAAACACAAATATTTACAATGTTTTAGCAAAGAGAAAAATCATAGCCCCTGCCTCAACACCTCCCTGTAACTTTAGATGATTTATCTTCACTCTTGAGAACAGTCCTATTCTATTTAGTTTATTCAGGAAAACAAAATCTTTTTGAAGATAAAGAAAGAAGATCCCTCCATCTTCTTTCTCTGTCTTCTCTAGCTTATCTCCAAATTGATGGGAAAAAAAACCCCCAACCAACTCTAGCTTCTCTCAAGCCCTTATTCATAAGTTTCTTTCTAGACTCATTGCTTGTAAAATCCTTCTTTATAACTTCTTCATAAAATAACAGTTAAGAAAGGTCTCATAAGAAATTTCTTTTGCCTTCTTTCTGTCTTTTCCATAAACCCCTGTTAAAAACACATTTTCCTAGGGGCAGCTAGATGGCTCAGTGGATAGAGCACTGGCCCTGGATTCAGGAGTACCTGAGTTCAAATCCGGCCTCAGACACTTAACACTTGCTAGCTGTGTGACCCTGGGCAAGTCACTTAACCCCAATTGCCTTACTAAAAAAAATAATAAAAAAAAAATAATGAAAAAAACCCCACACATTTTCCTTGACTTCTTAGAGCAAAGTACCTCATAGCATGACAGTTACAGCTGTAATTCCTAACTTTTCTGCTCTTAAAGAGAATGAAACAGTTTCTGTAGCCTTTGTAGAAGAGAGAAAATGGGAGTTACACATATATTTGATACAATTGAATTTATCAGATAAGAAAGATCACCCAAAAAGGTTCCCTTATAAATCCATATGAAATACTATTATATTTGCCTTTAAAAAAAAATAGAGTTGTAGGCAGCCTATATGGTGTTCTGGTTCAGTTGCTCTTGATCTGCATTACTTCATATGTATCTTTCCATATTTCCTTTTAGTGTTTATCCTTTTTTTTGTTACAAGAAAGCAGAATTTTACTATATTAATATACAATTTATTTAGCATTCTCTAATCATTGGCCATCTTGGTATTATATATAGATGAATTCTTGTTCTTTTTATAGTATCTTTAGGACAGAGTTCTAGCAACAAGATTATTGAGTCAATGTGGTGATCAGTTTTTTAATTAGTCTTTTATCAGATTGCTCTTATGCCAGATTGTTTCCTAAAAAGTCTAATCTGTACTCTGACCAACCGTGAAATGGTATTCTTATTTCCTGGTAAAGGGAAAGTAACACTGGATTTGAAATAATTTGTCAGTTGTGCCTCACTCTTCATGACCCCATTTGGGGTTTTCTTGGCAAAGATACTAGAGTGAGTTGCCATTTCCTTCTCCAGCTCATTTTACAAATGAGGAAACTGAGGCAGACAGGGTTAAGTGACTTGCCCAGGGTCACACAGCTAGCAAGTTTCTGAGACAGGGTTTAAATTTAGGAAGAAGAATCTTCCTCACCTTGGGCACAGTACTCCATCCACTGCTCCACATAATTGCCCTTTGAATAATAGGACTTGAATTTGTTATTATACTACTTGTGTGATATGGACAGTTATCTGTTCTGGACTTCAGTTTCTTTATATGGAAAAACAAGAGGGTATATCAGATCAGCCCTGAGGTCCCTTCCATCTCTAAAACCCACAGTTTTATGATCCCTGCAGTATTGCCAACAGTGAGGTGTTTTGTTTTGGGACATTTTTTCAATTTAATGGGATAAAATATATATCAAAACTACTAATCCAGTTATCTCTTGCGAAAGAATATTTTATTATCTGTATTCTGGTACAATTATTGGTTTATTAGAGGATCAGAGTTCAGCTTTCCTTTAGTGACCTTTTCATCTACGTTGTAACTTTTGTGTCTTTTTCAATCCTCAGGGTTTAGCACAGTCCTTGGGACATGGTGGGTGATACATAAATGCTTATTCTCCCCTCTCCCCTCCCCCCCCATTGATTTTAAATGTATCTTATTATTAAGGAATTTAAAACATTGTGTCATGTTTGAATTGTATTTTTTCTTTTTTCTTTTTTTTTTTTTTGGTGAGGCAATTGGGGTTAAGTGACTTGCCCAGGGTCACACAGCTAGTAAGTGTTAAATGTCTAAGGCCATATTTGAACTGAGGTCTTCCTGAATCCAGGGCCGGTGCTCTATACACTGCGCCACCTAGCTGCCCATAAATTGTATTTTCTTAAGAAATTATCTGTTCACATTCTTTTCCCATTCCCTCCATGGCAGTGTCTGTGTATGTAAACATACTGTGTACGTATGTACACAGTGTATGTATGTTTTTACGTGCCTCATGTGCACACATATTAGTTCCTCAAAAAAAATTGTTGGTCTTTTACTTAATATATTTTACTACAAATGTTTTCCTAGTGTTTTTTCCTTTTTCTTTATCTTGCAAAATATTACATTTGAATGTAACCAAGCCCTTCCATTTAATCCCCAGTATTTTCTTTCATTTGTTTTATAAAAAGGTTCCTCTCTGTAATACAGAATAATCAAATGGAGTTCTAAACTTAACTGATGATAGGACAAGCAGAGTTGGTTTAAAAAAGCAAACAAACTCAGAAAAGCCCATAAAATATCTGGGGCTTCCTCCCTAGGGATTAAGCACTCGGGGTTTGTAATCAGTCTAAAGGACCCTGGGCAAGTCTCCCAAGTAAAGCATTAACACTTCCGTTTTTTAAGTGGAGGTTTCTGCCTCCATGTTCTTTTACTTTTGACTTGTACTATCTCCAGAGGTTTGTTCAGTTTTCAGTGCAGCCAGCCCTGTTGCTCCTTCCAACATAGAGAGGTGCTTATACTTCCTGAGGCATCCTGTGTTTTAACACCTTGTTACCATAGCAGCACCTATACTTTGACTATGCTGTTTTAACTGAATTGGGAAGAGGGAGGGGAATATAAAATCAAATATCCCCTCTCCTTCACATAACCTAACTGATAACTTTGGTGAGAGAGTGAAGAAAACAAAATAGCATAAGAAAAAGTTGAAAATGTACTTCAAAAATAAATTGTATGTCAGATTTATAAAAGGATAATTCAGCAAATGCAAAATTAAAATAAAAATTCAGTATAAATAGTTTTCCCTTAAAATCTAAAGCTATAAAGAAAAAAATAAATTAACATAGAAAATTAAAATTTTTATAGTACAAATATATATATATTTTTTTAGTGAGGCAATTGGGGTTAAGTGACTTGCCCAGGGTCACACAGCTAGTAAGTGTTAAGTGTCTGAGGCCGGATTTGAACTCAGGTACGCCTGACTCCAGGGCCGGTGCTCTATCCACTGCGCCACCTAGCTGCCCCTAGTACAAATATTTTTAATGCATGCAGCAACAGTGCAGGAAATTTTGTGTAAAGACAAGCAGGATGAAAAAATTAAAATGAAATGTAATCTCCCAAGATAAAAAGACAGGAAACACATACATCTATATGTCTATACATATGTGTATAGACACTTGTAAATGTGTGTATATATACAGATGCACACACAGTGAGAAATTAAAGAAATCATCAATCCAATTTCTTACACATTATTTCAAATTTATTTTACCTCTGTAACGATTGGAATGACGCTACCTGCTGGAGACTTACTGTAGAAGAGTTCCGCCCATGAAGCGAAGGTCTTTGAGGGCAAGACCAGGAGTCTTTTCTTTGGCGTCAGGAAGTGACGCGGGCTAGTGGGAGGAGGAAGGAAGAGACTGGCGGCTCGGTCTGACTCTCTTTCCTTTGGACTCTGGTGGAGAGCGGAGCTAGAAATGTGCTCTCCCTTTAATAGATAGGAATCTAGGCCTTTCTCTCTCTTTACCAAATTCTTATTCTCCTTAATAAATGCTTAAAAGTCTAACTCTTGCTAAAGCTTATAATTTATTGGCGACCACTCATTAGATATTTTAGACAGTTTAGCTAGAATTTTAGCCCTTAACACCTCACTCAATAAATATTTTTTCCTGGGCTTCAAATATGTTGCTAATTGTGTTTAATATCTAAAAAGACTTAAGATTTCAATTTTTATACTTAAAATTTCCAAATGTTCAGTAATCAGATTAGTCTATATATTTAACAAGTAATAGTGTACAAGGATCACATAGCACCTCGAACAGGAGTTTTAGTGTATGACTATAGTAAAATCTTACTAATATGGGATTCTGGATAATTTGTACAAATGAAACAGGCAGAAATTTATCCTTTAAAGAAGATGTATACTTGGGGGTCAGCTAGGTGGTGCAGTGGATAAAGCACCAGCCCTGGATTCAGGAGGACCTGAGTTCAAATTCAGCCTCAGACACATAACACTTAATGGTTGTGTGACCCTGGGCAAGTCACTTAATCCCAATTGTCTCACCAAAAAAAAAAACAAAAACAAAAAAAAGGTTAATGTTTCCTCTAGTCTAATGTTAAAGTGTTTCTTCTTCTTTTTTTTTTGTGAGGCAATTGGGGTTAAGTGACTTGCCCAGGGTCACACAGCTAGTAAGTGTTAAGTGTCTGAGGCCAGAATTGAACTCAGGTACTCCTGACTCCAGGGCCGGTGCTTTATCTACTGCACCACCTAGCTGCCCTGTTTCTTCTTTTTTTAAATCACATTGTATTAGTTTTGTATCCCAGAATTCTTAAGGGTTTTAGAGGAATCAGAAAAATTAAGGTGTAATCCTAGCTCTGAGATGCTGTTAGCTTTTCTTTGTTTTTTCTTTCCTTCCTTCCTTCCTTCCTTTTTTGAGGCAAGTGGAGTTAAGTGACTTTTTGGAGGTCACACAGCTAGTAAATGTTGGAGGCTGAATTTGATCTCATAGCCTCCTGACTCCAGGGCTGGTTACTTAGTGCACTGCACAACCTAGCTGCTCCCATGCTATGATCTTAAGCAACTCCCAGCTCTCCAGACACTCAGTTTTCTTCCCCACAACATGAGAATAAAAATGCCCAGTGAAATAATAATCAACTACTTGATTAGGCTGTTGTTTCAAATAATATGAAAGTGCCTGGAAAAGTACAAAGTATCATACAAATGGAACATATTATTAGTTATCTACAGAGTATACATAAAGTTCCTTTCCCAGCACTAAAGTTCTCCCTCCCTCTAATTTCTACAAGTACTTAATCAGATTTCTCTTTTTTAAACTGTGCTGATATGATTGTTTGCTTGGGTGGAGATCTCATGGGACAGCATTGTTCTCAATTTTATAGAGTATTTTGACCTTTGTCAGATCTCCTGACCCTTTAAAGGGTTCTTATATCCCATGAAGAAATTTATAAAATGTATAGGTATTCCTATTACCATCTCTTTCTAAACATTTTTATGTCTATTCAATAAAACTTAGTTAATAAAAATTAGTTCAGGTAATGAGTAAAAATAACTTAAGTTAGTATAGCTATGACCTATGGAACCCTTCTAAAATAAATAAAATGTCATTCTTCCAAATATAGGAAAGGCAGGATGGTATAGTAGAAGGAGCAATGGCAATGGAATTAAGAACTTCACCAGTTTTAGTTCCTGCTTGGCCATCACTGTGAGCCTCAGTTACCACATCTGTAAAATGAAGGAATTAGTCTGTGATTTTTAAAGAACTTTCCAACTCCCTGGTTGCAGGACTAACCCTGAACAAGGTTAGCCAAGTGTAACCTAATAAAAGTTTTGTTTTAAAGAATGATTTATATCATATCAAAGCACCCTACAAACAGTAGAAGCCTAACATATTATACTTAAATAGGTATTTCTAAAGTGCTTTAAACTAGTTTAATTTCTTAATTAGATAATCAGTTTTTTGACATTTTATTTATGCTACTCATGACTCCAGGGCCGGTGCTCTATTCACTGCGTCACCTAGCTGCCCCAAACATTAACCTTTTTAAGATAATGAAATAACTATTTGTCAGATATAGAGTCACTTTCTGAATGTAAAGACAAAGAACTAAATGAATAGGTTTGGTTAAGAGTATCCATTGCACAGTGAATTCTGGGACAATGTAATATGATTTTGATATTTGTTCTAAGAATTTTCTTTCATGTACATTTAAAATTAACAACAAAACACATTACTGATGAGATTTTAGCCTGCTGCAACAACTAATTGAATCATTCCTAAATTTAAACTACACATGTTGTTCTGTGGGGGGGGTTTTGCCCTTAATATGGAGGGTCTTGTTGGTGACAGGAGTCACAGGATAAATTCTAGTCTTAATTGCACACTATCATTTGAACCTCACTTGTGAAAACACTTTTGTATTTTTAGTTGTCATTGCCTGGTAGATCTTCATGATACATCAAATGACAGAGTTTTTTTGAAATGTGCTGCCAAATCCCTCCAAGGAAATTTTTATTTAAAATTTTTTGACATCAAAATATCTCAAAAGAACACCTAATTTTCCCTTTTCTCTTCAATAAAATCAGGTCTCAGATTACTAGTGAATGTTCTTTTTAAAAAAATCTTTGTGTAAAATTAATTCAACTCAACTTCCAAAGATAATTAAGGATTCTCAATACACTCTATCTGTACAATACCATGAATTTTTATGACCTTATTTGCAATTCATTCTTTTTAAGAGCAACTAAGTCTTTTAGACCTCATAGCCTTCATTTTACATCATATTTTTGTCTCATGTCTTTCATTCCCTGGAACACTTTACAGATTGAATTTTAAAAGGGAGACATCCAGAGAATTAGGCCCAGACAGACTATACAGAAGAGTGGTTAATGGTTTACGGGTCAACTGTTTGCTTCACTCATCTTTTGGCACAGAAAGCCTCAGGTAGATAAATGATTAACTTAGAAAAGGAACAGGCATTGGTTAATAGGATACAACTATAATATGTAAATAAGATGGGAAACCTACTGAGATCTTTAGTTAAATTCTTAGAGGTACTAGAGCTGTCATTCCTAAATTTTTGGAAGTGTTTTGCTTTTTACTGCTCTCTCCCTCAATCTGCCCTTTCCTCCTTCCCCATTCCTAAATTTTTAATTGTAACACCTGGTTAGTGAGCTTTTTGAGGGGTGATTTCATCATCTTCCCCAATTTGTTTCCTCTTCTAGGTGTTTGTTTTATGGCATATGCTTATTTTCCAAACAAAATAAGTATCCCTTGTTGAGACAATAAGAGACATCCTTAATATGACAGGAAATCCAGGCCTACTAATTATTGTACTAAGGGATAACTCTCTTTTAAATACTTCTTTTTTTAAAACTAAAAGCATGAGTGGAAGTGTTGAGATTTTTAGTGAGCAAAAAAAAAAATTAATACTAAACCAAGCAAACATACCTAAGAGGTCCCTGGTAAAGCACAGTTGTTATGAAGGTTGAAAGGATTATGTTTTAAGTGTTTAACCTGATTTCATAAGAGGAACCCTCAAAGAAGCTTTCATCTATTTAATTAAGAGAGTATTTGCTTAAATGAAACATCCAACCAACTAGCTTCTAAAATTTCTGCAGATCTTCTTTTCAAAACAGTACAGTTAGTGCTTCAGGTGGGTTGGAAGGAGGAGTGGGCTTCTGTTCTTTTGGAAGTTTGAATTCTACTCCTCTGCTTCTGAGCAGGTGCAAACAAGCTATATGGTGTCACTCCCGCCTGTTCCTCCTACTTGCTCCTCTTACCTTTCATTTTTCCTTTCATTTCCTCTTCTCTCTTCTCTTTACTTTTTCCCTTTCCTTTTTTTTCTCCCAAACTTCCTTCTTGAGGTGTTAAATCTGTACCTATAGTTCCTTTCTTGATTCCTAATAACTTACGTATTATTCTAGTCATGGTATTTTTGATAAAGTCATGACAAATGTAAACCTCATATTAACGTCTTCAATTTATATTTGACTTCTTTTGGAATGAGTCATCCCCATCTGGAAGCCCACAGTTGAAAAGTATTTTTAAGGCTTTTGATAGTAATCATTCTATTACATGTTGTCATAGTAGTTAAATGTCTTTTATGGTCTTCAGAAATCTCTAGAAGATCTGGCAAATGGAACCAAATGGAAATAGAAGATTGGATTTTGCAGCAAAATACAATTCATGTTGATGTAACCAAGGAACCAAGGTTATATCCCTTGGTTGAATGCATAGTAGAAAGGGTACTAGCTTTGGAGCAAATAGATGGATTCAGATTCTGGATGGTTACCTGTGCACCCTTGGGCAAAACACTACTGTCTTAGATAATCAGTTTCCTCAACTTTACACTAAAGAGATGAGACTAGATAATCTCTAAATCTTTTTCAAGCTCTAAAAGTTGGAAAGCAGCTAGGTTTTTCGGTTGGCAAGATTGTGGGGAATATACGGGGGAAATAAGTTCAAATTCTGCCTCAGACATTTAGTAGTTGTGTAGCCCTGGGCAAGTCATTTACTTTTTTTTAGCCTCAGTTTCCTCATCTATAACATGGGAATAATAATAACATCTAGGGATATACATGTGCAATACTTTGTAAACCTTAAAGTGTTATCTAAAAGCTATTGGCTCATGAACTGGTAAGCCATTCCTTAAACTTGTTATCATGAACTTAATAAGCCTCAACAAACAAGAACATTTTCATAGACAAAGGACAACAAAATGGGGGCTCTATATGAAATTATGAACTTCTGTTATGTCTAATCTCAGGTACTTCCTATTGAAATAATGAGACATTTATTATGATTGGAAATCTAGGAC
This sequence comes from Dromiciops gliroides, assembly GCF_019393635.1. Classification (NCBI taxonomy): domain Eukaryota; kingdom Metazoa; phylum Chordata; class Mammalia; order Microbiotheria; family Microbiotheriidae; genus Dromiciops; species Dromiciops gliroides. The sequence goes on along the minus strand of NC_057864.1, from coordinate 383,116,396 downwards.
TATTTATATTTATAACTGTCCTCAGGGTTGACCCTGTTTTTAGATACTTTTTTTTAACTAAAATTTTTTTGGTTATTCATTCATTCATTTATTTAGAATTTTCCCCAAGTTACATGTAAAAACATTTTCGCATTGATTTTTAAAACTTTGTGTTCCAAATTCTCTTCCTCCTTCCCTCCCCACCCCCCTTAAGAGCTCAAGCAATTCAATATAAGTTATACATATGCATTTATGCAAAACATTTCCACATTAGTCAAGTTGTGAAAGAAAACAGACAAAAAACTTTAGAAAGAGGAAGTAACAAAAAATTATACTTCAATCTGTATTCAGATATCAGTTCTTTCTCTGTAGATGGATTGCATTTTTCATAAGTCCTTCTGATAGCATCCTGCTCATCATTTCTTACAGCACAATAGTGTTCCATCCTAATCTCATCCCACAATTTGTATTCCCAAAGTGATGGGCATCACTCCAGTTTACAAATTCAACCTTTTTTTCTAAAAAAATTTTTTTTAATGAAATCATTTTTGATACTATTGTGAGTGGAAATTTCCCCCAGTCCTAAGTTTCTTAGTGATTTAGACTTTCCTTTAGTAAAAGCTGATAATGCTTTGAGTGACAGACTATTGGAAAAGATGTAAAAGTAGACTTTGATAAACTTCTGTTCTATGTATGTAATTTACAAAGCCATTTTTATAGCTTCATTATATAGTATGCTTTAGAAGCTTCATTAGATGATGAGGAATTAAGTGTAGGTCTAGTTTGCTTTAACCAGGGACAAGATGCATAATAGCTAATAATGTTAGAAACATACTTATACAAGTTACATCTTGTTGGTTAAAAATATGTAATCAAGGGGGCAGCTAGCTGGTGCAGTGGAGAGCACCGGACCTGGAGTCAGGAGGGCCTGAGTTCAAATCCTTCCTCAGACACTTGACACTTACTAGCTGTGTGACCCTGGGCAAGTCACTTAAGCCTCATTGCCCTGCAAAAAAAACGCCCCCAAACCCCCAAATGTATAATCAAATTAAATGTCAACTTACTAAAAATAGATGCAATTAAACAATCAGAACTGTTAAAGGTAATACAAAAGTATATGAAAAGTGGTATATTGCAAATGATAATGCCATGTTATGTTATTGAGGGATGAAATGTTTGTTATTAAGGGAGGAAATAGGTGTTTTTTCTTCATATTTGAGGCACGTATAATGCAAATGCTTACCCCTTATGCCTTAAAAAAAGGGTATGATGTTGTAAGAATACATATGCCATTATAGCAAACATTGTACTTCTTGACTTAGGGTATCCTGAAGCTCAGGGTCTTTGGGTCCTAGATCTGAGACTGGCTTTATTGTGAGACAGGATCCCTCTCTCAATAAACCTATTTCCTTTGGCTTGGAGACTTTGGTTTTTTCTTTGTCTAACACTGGAACTTAGAAATTTTCACAACACTATGTATAGCTTGATTTAGTTTGGTATAATTCACTGACTTTTTCATCTACATCCTTCTACACAGTATTAAGTGAAGTTGTGGAATATTTCTCTCTGGTGATATTTATTAATGGGGTTCAGTTCTATCCTTTTTATAAGCAGGAACAGGACAGCTGGGACTTTACTGTTGCCTATCTTTTAATTTTTATATTATTAACTATATATACACTGTCTGCAAAATGTTTTCCTTTTGTTTGATAGAAAACATTTTAATCTTCTCCACAATTTTGTAAAGCATAGTTTTTTTCAGTATTTTAAAATTTTTAAATATGTAAATATCTTTTCCCAGGTTTCTTTGAAATATTTTATTTCCTCAATTTTTTATAGCACAATAGATTTTTATCATTTTTATATACCACAATTTATTCAATCATTCCCCAATTGATGGGAATTCCTTTAATTTCTAGGTTTTTTTGCCACCCCAAAAAGAGCATATTGGATAGCTATAGATAATCAGGGTTTTTTCTCTTGAGAACTGCTTGTTATTATCTTTAAGCTATTTATCTATATGTTTTTCTATAGATATTATTGATTTTTATCTTGGATGGAATACATTTTGTTACTACTATAAATAGTATTTATTTATCATTTTTTTCTCGATTTTCATTAGGAGTATGTTAAAATGCTGGTGATGTGGGGGACTTATGCCCACCCCCTCTTTCTCATTTGTTACCTTATTTTTTGTTGTGTCATATTTTCAAGATATAGTTATTTAATTAACAGGATAACTATATTAACCTACTTATTGCTAATTTTTGCCATTTAATTTTTGTCATGCCTTATTTCCATAGCTAATATTTTAAAATTATGTTACCATAAATCATCCTGTTTGTGCCCTTTTTTGGGGTAGGGGTCTGGAGGGTAAGTGTGCATAAGGAGAAGTAAAGTTGAATCATTCTGGAAAGAAGCTGGAGACATGATTGTAAAGGTCTTTAAATGTCAAACAGAAGAGTTTACATTTTGTTCTTGAGGGCAAAGACAATTCTTCAGGCTTTTTAAGTAGGCTTTACCTATGTTTTAGGAATATCAATTTGGCAGCTGGGTGAAAAATTGATTAGAGAGGAGTGAGACTTGAGGAAGACCAGTTCCAAGGCTACCGAAATAGTTCTGGTGAAAAGTATTTAGCCCTGAACTAGGATAGTTGTTATGTGGCTGGAAAGAAGGGAGTGGAAACTACCTCTATTGGGGAGATAGAATCAACAAGATTTGGCAACTTGTAAGATGGGTTGTGTGTGAGTGAGAATGAGATGTTGAAAATGAATTTGAGGTTACTAAGTTGAGAGATTGGAAACAGAAATTTTGGAGGTCGGTTTTGGAGGAAGGAACATGTTCAGTTTTGGACAAGTTAAGTTTGAGATGACTTTGAAACTCCAGTTGGAGATGGCTAACAGGCAGTTGGGATGAGGGCTAGATATGAATATGTTATCTCTTTACATTTCTTTCATTTTTAAGATTTTACTTCTGATATTGTTTCAGGGTGTTTTTTCCTGATCCTTTTCCCCTTGCCTCCCTTGATTGCTAGTTTTGTTTTTTAAAGGCTTGCGCAGTATAGCTTTGGTGAGCTTTAATTTTTCTTGTAAAAATTTCTAGCAATTTTGCTTTATTTTTTGGCATTTCTGTTGTCATTTTTGAGGGTGCTAATGAGCCAGGCTCCTTTTCACTTTCTTATTTCATCATCTTCCTATTATTATTCAAAATATATCTATAGTATTGTTCTCAGTTTCCTCATCTGTAAAATGACAGAACTACATGGCTTCTAAGATTCCTTTCAGCTCTGATTTGTGGTCATAGTCTATAATCTACAAAAGAATAGGCCTCACTAGTAAACATAGCATGAACATAGTATAAGTAAAGCCAATAAAAAGACAGCTAGTTTTCCTTTCTACTGTATTATTAACTTGGCATTTCCAAAACAATTGAAGCTTTGAACTACGCATGGTTGACTCTTAACTTCCTAATAACTTGCAGTGGCTTGTCTTTTTTGACTTTTAAAACTAGCAGGAATTTTTCTTTTGTTTAGTGTAGAAAAATGGCTTTTATCGTAACCTGTGTGTGCCATTTCAAATGAGTATATAGTGGGACTGAAGTTGTCTGAGGGAATTTTGTGAAATTTCTGAATGGCTAAAGATCCTTCAACCTGTCTATAAATGTATAAAATCTGTAAACACAGCCCAAGGCCAGAGATAGTCTCTGTCAGACCTAATGCTTTGTAATACTAGAGTCTGCCCTTCAATTGTAATTTTAATGGTATTGACATTATATGACTGGCATGCCATTCTGATATTTAAACTTTTGAGCTACAGTATTTGTAACATTCTTTGAAGAAATTAAAAAATGATAGGTTGTCTCTCATGCTTTTATTTTATTTTGTTGAAACAGAAGTTTTAGGAAGTATCATAGTTTGCATCTTTTCTGTAATTCCAATATTTACAGACGTTTAAACCTTAGAGCTGAAAGATCCTTAAGTGATTATCTAGTCCAGCCATCTGCCTATTCCTATTTTTACATATGAGGCAATTGTGCTCCAGACTGTTGAGGTGAATTGTTTAAAGCCACTCATCTAGTACATATTACCTCCTGACTCTTAGTATATTCTTTTCTGTTGTTGGTATGTAAGGGATAATTGTTGTATTGCATATCACTGCAATTAATCTGGAAAAAATTACCTCTGACAACTTTCTTACCCCTCCTCCTTCACTTTCCTTCCCCCATTTCTGCCCCCAATAGAAGAGTCTTAGATTATTAATGAGAGATATAGATAGGAGGGGAGTAGTAGAGGGGAAAAAATAGAGTTGGAAAAAGGAAATCTGTCCTTTAATATTGAAGAATCAAAATTTGTATGCTCTTATGAAACTACTAAGGGAGATTGAAGAAAAAAAGAAAAAATCGAACTGCAAAGGAATATGATAAAGCAATTATTAAACACGTGTTTCATCCCTTAAATGTTTATTTTTTATAAGGTTTTAGTTTAAATATTCTTGGGAGGCTTCAGAGGGAAATCTTTGTTTCTGTTATGCCACCTTGATTCTTTTAGGGCGGGGCAGTGAGGGTTAAGTGACTTGTCCAGGGTCACACAGCTAGTAATGTCAAGTATGTTGGGCTGGATTTGAACTCAGGTCCTCCTGAATCCAGGGCTGGTGCTTTATCCACTGCACACCTTGATTCTTTTGACCAAAGACAAAAGTTTATTATTATTATTATTATTATTATTTTAGTGAGGCAATTGGGGTTAAGTGACTTGCCCAGGGTCACATAGCTAGTAAGTGTTAAGTGTCTGAGGCCGGATTTGAACTCAGGTACTCCTGACTCCAGGGCCGGTGCTCTATCCACTGTGCCACCTAGGCGCCCCCAAAGACAAAAGTTTGAGTGACATTTCCACATAGGTTTTTCTTTTTAATTTTTTTTTTAAAAGAGAAAATTAACCTGATGTTTTTGTTAGTCACATCTTAGCCTGTGTCTAGCCCTTTATGGGAACATATGAAATGTGGTCCTTTAAACTTGTTTGAGAAAAGGATATTTGAAAGAACTATTCTCTCTTTGCCCCTCCCTCAGTAGATGGTTTATACTTGTTTTATATGCGTCACTGAGCAAAAAAGATTTTATTGGGATTTATTCACCTAAAAATAGTGCATATATAATCAGGTTTCATTTCATTTTGTTTTTGCAGGGCAATGAGGGTTAAGTGACTTGCCCAGGGTCACACAGCTAGTAAGTGTCAAGTATCTGAGGTTGGATTTGAACTCAGGTACTCCTGAATCCAGGGCTGTTGCTTTATCCACTGGGCCACCTAGCTGCCCCCTATTCAGAGTTTTTAAAAAAACTTTGTTTTGTTTTATACATCTAACCTAGTAATTCTGTTGAATTAGATATATATTTTTAAACTATGGTGAGTCTCCTTCAGACCAGACTATACTAATTCCTTCACTATTGGTTGCCTTAATGCTAAATCTTGTAGGTCTTAGTATGTTGATCTGGAAATAGATTCTTGTCTAAGGATCAGCATAACTAACTTAGGATACAGATTCCTCACCAGAAGATAAGTCACCCAAGAGGGGATTTTTGGAGTATTTTGGATCACAACTCTTGAAGATTTTCAGCAGGGATTTTGATGTGTAGATGAAGGGAGTAACTACATCAGTGAAATAAAAATTTTGTGAAGTCTTCAGAAAACATCTGGCCAAGTAGTTAGTGCTTCTTGGGTCTCATGAATGTGTTGGCCTAGTAAGGTTATAGGCAGTCTACACATCACCTAACTCTTTTTAATCACCTTACCTCATTATCATGGTATTTAAGAGCATTTTGGTTGTAAGGTATTTTAGTGTGTCTAAATCAGTTGTGATACCAGAGGTTGGATTTATCTTGATCCTATATACTTAGTTCTCAAGGCTTGAAGGGTGACTGTCAGAAGTCATGTAATTTTTTTTCTGTTCTCAGGAAGGTAAAAATACTGTGTTGACTATTCTCACTTTCCAAATGATCACTTTGCCTTAAGAGAAGCATAAGCATAACGTACACCTTTTTTTTTTTTTTTGCATAGGTAGAAAAAGACATAGAATAAAGCAGAACAAAAAGTAATAAAGCAAAAGAGAAAAGGAAATAGGTTAAAAAAGTGGTTTGGACAAGAGAGGGTACAGGAAAATATAAACAAAGTAAAAGAGGAATATAAAGCCCATTTAAAAATGCTCTAAAGGAGAAAGAAAAACAAAAATCATTCTCCCCAACTCCCAATCCTTTAAAATAAAAACAGAAACTTAATGAACAAGCACTGAAACAAAAAGTTTCAAAAGATTATAGATTAAAATCATTTAGTTTTGGATGTGTCAGAAACTATTTGGCTTCATCTTAAAGTACTTTGCACAGAATCATAGTATTTAAATTACCCAGAATTAGAGCAAGAAGCTGTTTTCAAAAATTTTTGAATGGCAGATGATGTTATCAGACTATGTGAATTTAAAACAGGAAATAAGTGAGTAGCTATCTCTTTTGAAAGGTCATGATTAGCATTGATTTTCAAGGCTCTTTCCTTCTGTTACTTGTTAAATTGGGTTCCTTTACCATCTGAATCTATAAACTTTGAATATGAGATATCTTATGTCTGAGATAGATCACTTTAAGTGAAATTGTATTTCTAAGTACAATTTTATTTTAAGATAATGAAAAGTTTCTTTAAAATGTGAGTGTCTTTGAAGTTCCAAATTGTCATTATAAGAGTAGTCAACTTCCAGTTATTTACATGTTGATGATCTTTATTGTAGATTATCCACATATGGTCTAGAAGCTGTTTCTTGACATCAAAAATTGAACTCAGCAGGACTTCAGGGAGCCATGATATCTATCAGCCCCTCCCTATCTTTGAACCCTCCCCCCCCCATGTCATCTTTTCCCCTACATTAATCCTAAAAGATCAGGAACAATGATTTCTTTCTTTCTTTCTTTTTTTTTACTTCATCATTCTTGTCAATGCTTCCTACTCCCATATTTTATCATGTATGGCTAATAAAGTCGACTAGTTAGATGACTATCTCAGTGGGAAAAACAGTTTATGAGTCAGTCTGAAATTAGAAAAACATACACTTACAAAAACAAGTAAAGATGTAGGTAGTAGTGTATCTCCCTGCTTATTAAAAATATAGCTTTTATTAGATAATCATTTATGTTTTTCTTGGTTTTTACAATTTTATTTCAATTTTTAGCAGTTATGAGAGAACAATTCTCCACTGTTTGCGAACCAATTACTTTGATATTACCAGAAATTAGAGTAAAAATCATTTGAGAGTGTACCTCACCTTTATAGAAAAGTTATGTCACTGAAAAATATTTTTATAAATTACATATCTTTCCTTCCTATTGATGGGGTAGCTAGGTAGCATAGTGGATAGAATGCTAGCCTTGGAATCAGGAAGCTCCTTGTTTAAAACCTGCTTCTGACGAGCTGTGTGACCCTGGGTGCTCCCTAACTCTAACCCTAATCCTAAATTATATCCCTCTCTCAGGTTCAGTTTTCTTATAAGTAAAAAGAGAATAATGATAGCACTTATCTCAAAGGGTTATTGTAAAAAAAATGAAATATATATGTAAAGTGCTTTATAAACATTAAAGTGCTACTTGTGTTAGCTATTATTCTTCATTATAAAATTGAAAACGTTTCTCTTGGTAAAAATTTGTCACTAAAACAATGAAATAACACTCAAGAATACAGTTATTTCTAAGGGACCTTAGGAATCCTCACTATGGCTACTTTTTAATGTAGTAAACATTTTTATTTATAGTTTTGGGTTCCAATTTTTATCCTTCCCTCTCTCACTCCCCTTCTCTCTCCCTGAGGCAGCAAGCAATTTGATATAGGTTATACATGTATGATTCTGAAAAGTATTACCATATTTATCATTTTGTACGAGAAAACTTGATTAAAAGAAAAAAAATGAAAGAAAGTGGAAAAATAGCATGCTTCAGTCTGTTCCATCAATATCAGTTCTTTCTTTAGAGGTGGATAGTATGTTTCATCAATAGTTCTTTGGGATTGTCTTAGATCATTGTATTGTTGAGAATAGTCAAGTCATTCACAGTTCTCCATCAAACAATATTGCTGTCACTGTGCACAAAGTTTTCCTGGTTCTACTCACTTCACTATACGTCAGTTCATACACGTCTTTCTGGGCCATTCTGAGGTCATCCTGCTTGTCATTTCTTGTAGCACAATAATATTCCATCACCATCATATACCACAGTTTGTTTAGCCATTCCCCAATTGATGGGCATTCCTTTGATTTCCGATTCTTATCACAAAAAGAGCTGCTATAAATATTTTTGTACAAATCGGCCTTTTTCTCTTTTTGGGGATGTCTTTGCGGAAATAAACCCAGCAGTGATATTGCTGGATCAAAGGGTATGCACAGTTCTATAGCCCTTTGGGCATAGTTCCAAGTTGCTCTCCAGAATGGTTACACTATGACTACTTTAACATACAAGTTTGGCTGTAGCAGCTATGTCTTATTTGTTTAGCCCTCCTTCCCCTTAGTTTCAATCCAAGTTTCTCAAGTTCCGGTTTTTGTAGAATCCATAGACTTAGGTTAGAAAGGACATAATCTCCAGGAGAAGTTTCACTTGGAAAAGAGAATGCTTCAGAAAACAATTGTTTTCACATATTTAAAGAATTATGTTCAAGAGGAATTAGAATTATTCTCCTTGGCCTCAGAGGGCAAACTTTGTAGGTGTTGCAAATGGACAAATTTAAACTTGATGTAAAGAAAGACTTTTTAACAATTCAGACGATCTAAAAGAATTAAAGACTGCTTAGAGGAATCCTCACTTAAGGTTTCAGGCAGAGGCTGGATGATGACTTGTCAGAAATGATGTAGAAGGAATTCTTGGTCAAGACTAGATCACCACTGAAACTTTTCCAAATCTGAAATTCTATGATTCCCTTACCTCTAGGGTCATAAAGTCTAACTTTACCCCAATCAACTATCCCTCCTTTGTTTAATTTTCACTACTTAGCCTTGGTCAGCTTCTTTATATTTGCTTCCTTGATTTGAACTCTTTGGCATTTCTAGTACATGTTACCCACCCCATGACCTCTAGGCCCATACTATCATTGGAAGTAATTCCAAAACACAGGTTGTTTTCACAGCTGCTCTTGCCACTTATTCCCTTGTCTCTAGTACTTTTGTTCTATTAGGACATTTGTGAACTTTTTGGTTTCAAAGTTTTAAGAGAAAAATGATCTTTTTTATGAATTACTACCATTAATTAAATTAATAGAAGTAAATTAGTACACCTTAGATTTTATTTTTCCTTTGAGCATAATAGCATAGATATCTAAAGCAGTAGTCCTAGATTTATCCACCTCCAAGTCTTGTTATATAGATTTTGGCTAAATTATAAGCCTCTTTTGTGCTAACTCCCATTCCCATATATCTCCATTTTGGTCTCTACTTGATATACTTTGTTTGAGACTCCTTACAAACCAGTAATCATCTTTCTATTTTCTTTTCCCTTTCTGTTGATTAGCTTTCATGGAATGGAGAGTGAAATGGAAGAGATCATCCAAGGCAGACCCCAAACCTAGGCACGGCATTCCTTATAAAAGTCTATGGTTGGGGGCAGCTAGGTGGTGCAGTGGATAGAGCACCGGCCCTGGAGAGTCAGGAGTACCTGAGTTCAAATCTGGCCTCAGACACTTGACACTTACTAGCTGTGTGACCCTGGGCAAGTCACTTAACCCCCATTGCCTGCAAAAAAAAAAAAAAAGGAAAAAAAAGTCTATGGTTGAGGTATCTTGGGGGGATGAGGACATAGCCTATCACTCTGCATTCTCTCCTTTGCACAGACCAAAGAAGCTAGATAAATATTAAGAGGCCTGGTTTTTTTTTTTAAATAGAGAAGAATCTGCTTGGGGGGTTGTGGGACTAGTTAATTACACTACTTACTACACTGGAATTGCCTGTTTGGAGAGAAAGGCCTCACTTATATCAGATTCAGTTGGAGGAGCTATCCGTGGTGCTTATGTCAGATATTGGCCTTCATCCACTCCTTTTACTGCTGGCTTGCATCTCCAGTGACTAACCAGGTTCAACTGCCCAGACTAAGTCCAGTAATGCATTTGGGGGAGGGAGGAAATGTAATGAAATTAATGTCTGAGAACATGATGTATCTAAAATTCGAAACAGTTCTACAGTTCATTAGAATTAGATATAGGAATTTCAGCTATGTAAACTAACAAGATTTGGAATCCAGGAAATTAATTTTATGCCCAAAAAATGAGAGCACAGATTTTCATCCAAGTTCAGGTTGCTATCTTAAACTCTTATTCTTTTATACTTCAGGGAGAGACTGGATTTGTGAGTTCATCCTGCAGTAGTTGATGGCTTATGTGTTTTAAGCCAGGAAGAAACCATGCCATAGGATGAGAATAAAAAAATGGAACCTTTACACAAGAATTCCAAGGTAAGGTGTGGAAACTCCCTTCCTCAGTAAGAAGTCTGATGTAAGAACTTGAATTTTTGCCAAGAGCTTGATTTTTCTCCATTTAATTCACATATGCTATCTCAAAAACCTTAGGTCTGGGCTTAAAAAAAGTATTAGACATTCCAGTAATAATTTTCAAGCATTATAGCTTCTGCTAATAGTGTGAAGTGTGTTTTGTATAGGTGTGTGTTTCTGTGCATATATATGACATGTGCATATGCTTCAAGAAATATGTGAGAAGAGGATTATTTGGGGAGTTTGTATCTAGTTAGGGGGAAGCACATTCTCCTTAGACTAATAGAGATTTAGGTCTCTCTCTCTCTCTCTCTCTCTCGACCCCCCCCTCCTTCTCTCTCTCCTCTCTCCTCTTTTTCCTCCCCAAATATATATATATTTGATGCAGTTAATATGATAATGCCAGATCACATGAAAAAGGTGCTTAACATCACATAAAATTTATATATTATTACAACCTTGTGGGATAGGTAGTACAGATATTATTATACCCATTTTGCAGATTGGGAATTTGAGGCCGAGAGAGGTAAAGTCACTTGCCCATAGTTGCATAATTAGGTTGTAATTGGCAGAGGTGGAACTTGTTTTCTAATGTATGTGTTCATAGGCCAAAATGTGCTAAAAGTATAAGAAGACTGCAGGTTTCTGAATTCCTTTCCTGTCATGGAATCAATTAGATGCTATTATATCTTAGCTCAGTAGAAAATAATAATGAAACATTTTAAATAAATCTTTTGAAATGGAATTTATGGTATTAATTTAAATCGTTTGATGAAAAAAAAGTTTACATCCTGCCCTTTTTATCTTAAATCTAATAAACTACTCATACATTCCATAGTTCATGGGCATACACTCACACACACACAAATCAGTAAATGTCTTATGTGATATTTTATGGCTTTAAAGCACTTCACATACATTTTCTCATTTGCTCCCAAGAACAACTCTGAGAAGTAGGTAGTATGATTATTATTTTTAGCTTATAGATGAGGAAACTGATGATCAGTTTCAAGTCAAGTGATTTTCCTGAATACAGGAGTTAAGATTCAACCCCAAGCCTTTTGATTCTTTGTTAAGGATTCTCTCTGTTATAACATGCTACATTTTGGGGAAACGTGTGAGAGGGTAATCACCAATGTTTGTATAAAGTATATTAACTTTTCTAATAGCTGCTAAACCACATCCGATTTTTGACTTTTGAGTGATGATGGGGCAGCCAGGTGGTTCAGTGAATAGAGTAATGGACCTGGAGTTAGGAAGACATGATTTCAAATCCAGCCTCAAATACTTACTAACCACGTGACTTTGAGCAAATGACCTAACCTATGTGTGCCTCAGTTTCCTCAACTGTAAAACATAGATAATAATAGTACCTACATTTCAGGGTTCTTGTGAGGGTCAAATGAGCTAATATTTGAATAATGCTTAGTACAGTGCTTGGCACATGTTAAGTGCTATATAAAATCTATTATTATAACTGCATGTGTACTTTTGGTGAAAGAACTGGTTTAAAGGAATTTGGGGTACTTATTTGGTAGATTGTTATAACTCTTAACCAGCCCTTATAATATTATGTGTAAATCTAAACACATTTAGATAGTTTTATGTATAGTCTTGTAAGTGGTGACTTTCTCCATTTAGTAGCCCCTCCATATGCGTACATAATAAACACTGTTCCTTTTTGGGCAACATATGTTAATTGTGAAATTTGGAGTTGTGCCAGAAAGGAGATGTGTAGTGTAGAAATAACTGACAAATGTCTGGTTTTCCTTGTGAAAACAGGTGGGACCCTATTAATTGCAATAATGTGGAGCAAAAAAAAAACCCACCAAGTAACTAAGTCTAAAAGTTTTAACTCCCCCCACCACCACACTAGAATTTAAAAAGTGAGGAAAAATTATAAAAATTATTAACTTCACATGATATAAATTTAAGTCTCCCCAAAATATCTTAAGTTTTAAAAATCTGGTCATATAACTTCTTACTGAAAAGACCAAAGTGTTATAGACATTTGTTGCCATCTTAAACCAATAAAACATATAAAATTCATGGAGATGGCTAAAACTTAATTGTAGTACCAAATGAGGCTTTAAAAATTAAGGATTATCTCAGTTCAGGTATGTTTGAACAGATTAATTAAGAACTTAATGGAACTACCTCATTTTCTGGCTGAAACTTTAAATTTGAGACCTTAAATGTAAGCTATTTCCAATGCAGGAAAATTGAAATGTAGACATGGTTGATTAAAGGTACCTGGAATTGCATTTCATTTGCAATTATAGTCTACACATGTGTGTTCCTATTTAAAATGCTTGTCAATCTGTCAGCTATTAGGAGGCTTGTATAGTACAGTGGGAAAAGCACTGGCTGTATAGTCTGAGATGTATTAGGTTCAAATCTATGACAGGCTATTTTTTTGTACCTTTGGGCAAATCATTTAGCTTTCCTTAAATCCTGAAAATCCATAAAATGAGAGGATTGATTTATTTGAACTCTGGGGTCCTTTCCAGTTTTAGACTTATGATTTCATAATTCTATGAAGCAAAGAGCTGAGGAAGTTGTGAAAGTTTATCTAGTTTATATTAAGCAGATAATACCTCCCTATACACACCAAGAGCCATAGAGTGAAATGAATTGCTGTCATTAATATCTTATTTCAGTATCTCATAGCTCCAATAATCAGAAAGCCATTTCTTATGACTGTTACCTTAATTCTTCCTGATAAATACCTATTTTTTCCTGTATTTTTTCTGTGTAGCTAGAAAACAGCTGACCAACATTTTTTTGGGACTAACCCCTTACATATTTACCTCTTTTGTGCAGTAAATGTATTCCTGAAAAATTATGCGGTTACTTTTTTGTGTGTGTGAATCAAATCATATTCTTATGCACCATTTGAAGGAATCTTATTGTAAAACCTTTTGTAAAGAGATTAATTTTTAAAAAAATGTGAATAATCGCTTTCTATTTACACTAAAGTCCTTCCATGATGTCTTTTTCTTGGCATGGAGGTGAGTGTAGGTTCTTGAAGTCTGTGCCAACAGATAATAAGCTTGGGCAGGTCGGTATCAGCCTTGAAAGGTTTGAAGTACAAGCCTGTAACAGACTGTATTGTGTCTCTCTCTCATCTGAAGGCCGGCCTAACTAAATTCAGAAATACTCTTTACCAGAACTGGCTACCAGTTGATATCTATCTCTCTCTACATCATTTTCATCTCTCCCCTCTCCTCTTTCCCTTTTCCCCTCTCCTCTCTCCCTGTTCTCTTCTCTTTCTCCTTTTCCCCTTCTGCCCAAGGGCAGAGAGCGTCTTGTAAACATGCATTTGTGTAGGGATTTCCCACACTGATGAAATTACAAATTTTTTTTGAAGGACTGAAAAATTAAATCCTAATTTTTCTCTTTATAAATCTGGACTTTTCACAGAGAGAGATCACTTAAATCAAGATACACTTATTAAACTTGAAGTATATGAGATATCCCATCATTCTTCTCTAGAGTATGTAGTCTCTGATTCCTTCATTTCTCATTACTCCTTTTCACCCAAGCCATTTAATTATATCCATTGCTTTCTGCTCAATTTCTCCATACCACCATTAATTCTGTTCTGTATTTTAATCGAAGCATCAGTGTATTTTTTACTTTTATCTTTGATCTTTTCTTGATTTTATCTTACATGCACTTCTTGTGCCTTGCACCTTCATGGCTAGTCTCTCTATAGTAACAAGGGCTTATTTTGGTAGAGAGTGAACACAAAGAAGGATGTGTTTATTTCTTGAGAAGAGATATCAGTGCAGACATTAGTGGAAGTGGCATAGGACTTCCCTGTTAAGTTATAGTCTGAACACCTTAAACTTAATTTTATATGGAGAGTTTGTAATATTGCAAGCTGAATGAGCCTAGAGACAGAAGAAAGGATGTACTTGGAAATGAACAGAAACAAAGGACAAAGTAAATGGTGGTAAAGCATATCCACACAGCCCATAGGTTCTTAAAAGCCCATAGGATTTTAGTTTCTCCACCATTTCATAATGAATATTATAATATCCTTCAAGTGTGGCAAGATAACGTACATATCCCTCCCACACCAATTTGGAAATGTATTTCAGTGGTTGAAAGAAGTCTTAATTTTGTCATTCAGGAAACATAAATGGTTTCTCATTTAAAATAAATAAAGATTTCAAATATCTCTTCCTATTTCACGTTTTTTCCCCATTCCCATCACTAAGAGTTCATATTTTTGCCTTCTTATATCTAAAATGCTGACTTCTTGCTTCTAGACTGTCTTGGGCTATTCCATCCATCCTGTAGGCCATCACCACTATGATTATGATACTTCTCTGATCAGAAAACCCCAGTGACTTCTTTTTTCTTATAAAGTTCAACCCCCTTAGCTTGCTATTTGAGGCCCACCCCATTTGGCTCTAACCTACTTTTTCAGCTTTATTTCTCACTATTAGATATCAGCAAAAAAAATCTAAGTTCCAGCCAATTTGGAATATTATACATTTTCCTACTGCCCATTTTACCCTGCTGCCTACTCAATTTTATGCATGGCATACTCTTAGAATGCCATTCCATCTGTCTTTACCTACAAAAAAAATACAATATATCAATCTTTTAAGATATATCAAATACCATTTCCTTTTTGAGCTTTGATTCATTACCCCATCCAGAAATGATTCTTCTCAGTCTTCTCTGCACATAATTTGTGTCTATTGGTCTTATCACATAATGGCTTGCATTATGTCTTTTGTTTGCCCTTTTTTTGTCCTATTAGATTCTAAATTCATTGAGAACAGGGTTTGTTGTTCTTTGTGCAGCCTATTATTTTGAACAATGCCATACCTTGAGTAGGTGCACAGTAACGTTTGTAAACACTTTTAAAAAATCAAACAAACCATGAAGAACATCTGTAGTAATACTTTTTGCTTTTGTTACTAAAATTCCACATCATTGTTTCTGCTGTAATGATTGTGTAAGTCGTCATAGACCTACTTGTAGACACTTACTTGCTTTGAATTTTCTGTCTAAATTAAATCATATGAATGGCTGAATGAGGCTATTCTAAATCTAACCTATCAGAACCAATATTTTAAAACAAAAGTGCTACAGATTGAAACAAAATAATTCAAATATTTCAGAACAGTTCACATTGTCTGACTTTAAAAATTTTTTGTTTTTTTTTTTTCCTAAAGTGAAAAACACTGAAATCCCCTAATATCCCAAACTAAACAGGTTTATATTAAGAAAACAGTATGCGGGGCAGCTAGGTGGTGCAGTGGATAGAGCACTGGCCCTGGAATCAGGAGTACCTGAGTTCAAATCCAGCCTCAGACACTTAACACTTACTAGCTGTGTGACCCTGGGCAGGTCACTTAACCCCAATTGCCTCACTAAAAAAAATAACAAAAAAACAGTATGGTAAATTAGTACAGATTAAGGAGAAAATTTTCGTTGATGTGTAAGTGATTATAATTTAATTTTGATAACTTCCAAAATACTTGCTTGAAGTGAACACTGTTCAGGTTTTCAGTGAGCATGTTTAAGTTCCTATGTTTTCTCTCAAATCCCTACTTCAAGAGAAAAAAAAAACCACTAGTACTTAAACCAGCATTCTTTTCCACTGAGTTAAAGGGTTTGTAGGAATAACAGAAAGAAAAAGAATTTATAGAAGTTAAATGCTCTTCCTTTTTTAAAAAATCAATCTCATTATTTTTAGTTTATTACAGTGAGCCTTTCTAGACTCTCAATGTCCTTTTAAAATAAATCTCTAAAATGATAAAAAATAAAATAAACTGGGCCCTATCAAATGAAGGCACTAAATGTTACCTCAAAACAAGTAGTTCAGGCTATCTGCCTATTCTCTATTCCTACTGCTGCCACCCCAGTTCAAGTTTTCTTTTCTTTTCCCTCTCTCTCTCTTTTTTTTTTTTTTTTTGGATATATCCGTGGATCTGTGATATCACTATATGAGTAGCAGTTTTTTCCACTAAGATAGGTGATAATTGAGTTATACTTTGTAATCCTTGTTCATGCCCTTCTATAATTTCTTCCTAGAATACTGCACGGAAGATTTCCTTCTAGGTCTTCTAAGATTTCATTGATATCAGCATAGCAGAGATTCTGGTGCTACTTTTCCAAACCCTACTCACAGTGTCAGGTTGAGTTCCCAGATGGTGTCTGGTACTTCTTTCCTTAGAGTTCTAGAGTAATCATTTCCTGAGAGGATGGGGAAAGGGGATATATAGCTTACAAGTCCCCAGCAGTGTGCTTCCTTCAGTAATTTTCAATCAATATCAATTTGTCATTCAAACTTACTTAGCTTTTAGAAATGAGTATTTAGTAAGGTGTTACAAAACATTCTCAAATATGGGGGCAACACTCTTTAACAAGTACAGACAAGTCCATGGGAAAGTACATTCAAGCTTAGAAAGCACATGTAGCAGAACAGTAACTCTGAGTTCTTGGTTGCTCAAAATTATTTTTTCCTTTTCATGGGACTTTCATGAAGTTCCTAATAGGTAAAGTGTGGGTTTTTTCTGCTGGGCACTTTCTAGAGTCCTAAAGCTGCCTTTCCTAGTCTGATTAGTTTGTCTTTCTCAGGAGTTCCAGTTATTATCATGAGTCACTGCTCTTTTTGGGATACTACTAGGGCACTGCTAAGATGTCCAAATCTTTGACCCTCCAAAATGCACATGGTTTATTCTGTGGTCAAGGCAGGGTTGAAGAGACCAAGGTTCCCTCCTCCCCACTACCTCTGGCGCCAATGATTCCTTCGTAGGGATTTGGCTAGAAGTACTTTTTCTTCTCAACTACTAGCATAATGCTAGATTCTGAACTGCCTTGTTATTTTATAGAAGACCCACAAAGCTTGGCAGGGTATGTATTAGGTTAATGATTTGAGTTGCTTGATTGATTCAATAGAGGTATTCTCATCTTATAAATATACAAGGGCTAGAGTATCTTGTTAGTCACTTTAAGTAGGTAATGAATGGTTTTATCAATTCCCTTATCCCCACCCTTGCACTAGTACAACACTTGGGCTGTCCATCTGTTATCTTGATATATTTGACTCTTGATTGATAGTATGACTGCTCTACCTCCTTTTCTGGTTATATGTCTGTAATAATGTCTTTTATGTTATTTCCTGTGCATAACTCATGGCTAGTAAAGTCCTTATGAAATCTGTATATACATACAATGAATATTTCCTTCACTTTTAAATGTCATTTATTTTGATTCTTCTGTGATTGTGTGGTTCCGTGATTTGTGGCCATATAGCATGACCAGGAAGATATTGTTGTTTAAAAAAAGAGACATTGGTGGCAAGGAACAGTTTGGGATTATCTATAGCTGAGGTGTCAAACTCCCAGTCTGCCCATGTAGCCCATAACACTCCCCAATGAGGCCCAAACCAGATTAAAATGTAATTGGAAAATGTTTAACAAATCAAATAAAAGACACAAATAATGTTAATTTGTGGTTTTCTAAGTCACTATGTGATTCACAGGGATCCATTTCTATTTGAATTTGACACCATCAATCTACAGTGACACACAATTTCTAAAGCACAATTTAACATCTTCCTCCTTCTTCAGTTACTATTATTACCTCTATTATTGTCCATTTGTAGTGTCTGTCCAAGGTATATGTACTGGTGGAATAAGTCTTTGGGCTTCCCATACAACCATTGCCTGTTGTAATCTGAACAATATGCATTCTTCATTTACTTGATTAATTTGCCTTGGATGACTGTAGATTTCATTGGAGAAGCATTGTAGTATGTTTGAGCTTGATGCATTCATAGTGTCATTTACAAACAGGAGTATCTGAAAGACCTCAGCATCTCTGCAGAATTCTCTCCCATTTGGACTTTGCCCAGGACATCCTGCCTTATGCTAGCAAACATCATTGGAGAGCATATGTCTCCCTTGTTTTATGCCTCATTTGTATTGATAATCAGAGGATTCATGAACAGAATTATCTCTGATTCCATCTATCAAGGAATTTTGTATGAGCTTAATATTTACCTGGGATACATTTGTGTGAAGAGAGGCTTTCAGGATACATTTTGCTTTAACATGCCAAATGATTTTTGTAATTATTTCTTTTTTGTAATTATTAAGCAATGAACAGTAGGATCCTGTATTTTGTAATTATGAAGATGTGATCTTCTGTAGAAAATCAGCTGTGAAAGCCAGACTTTTTGTGTTTCATAGATTCATAACTTAGAGGTGGAAAGCACCCTGGATATTTTATATATAGCTCAGCTTCCTGACTTTACAGATGAGGTAGCTGGGTGCCACAGAGGTTCAAAAAGCTTGCCAAATTCACACAGGTAATAAATAGCAAGAGTCAGGTTCTTTGATTCAAAATTGAGTGCTTCTTTTATTATACCAGGGTCATCAAAGATACCTTCAGGGTATGTGTAAATAATTCTTACAAATTTTTATTAAAGTAAGAAAGTAGAACTAAGGGGCAGTAATTTCTGATATATGCCCCATTGATTTTTTGGGGGGGGTGGGAGGTAAAAACACCCATAGTGTTTTCCATTCTTTTGTAATACTTTCCTCTTTTAGATATCTTATGATCTTAGGGATCCCTAAGTACCTTTAAAATTGTGATACCCCCAAAACAGACTACTACTGATTGTATTTAGTCAAGTACAGCTGCTTTTCCTGATTTCTGATTTCATCTTCTTATGTGTCAGTTTTATTTCCTCATATACCACATACTAATTTATTTAGTTCTATGTACATTGCCATCAGTGATGATGATAGCCCTCTACAAAACATTATTGGTGCATCTGTTTCATTTCTAGTTATTGTTTTCCAGTTTCATCTACAAATGTTTTCAGGATAATATTCTGTTAAGGGCTAAAATTCTAGCTAAACTGTCTAAAATATCTAATGAGTGGTCGCCAATAAATTATAAGCTTTAGCAAGAGTTAGACTTTTAAGCATTTATTAAGGAGAATAAGAATTTGGTAAAGAGAGAGAGAAAGGCCCAGATTCCTATCTATTAAAGGGAGAGCACATTTCTAGCTCCCTTCTCCGCCAGCGTCCTCAGGAAAGAGCCCCAGAGTCAGCGCCAGTCTCTTCCTTCCTCCTCCCACTAGTCCGCGTCACTTCCTCCCAAAGAAAAGACTCCTGGTCTTGCCCTCAAAGACCTTCGCTTCATGGGCAGAACTCTTCTACAGTAAGTATCCAGCAGGTGGCGTCATTCCAATCGTTACAGTCCCCCCTGTTGTTCCTCAAGAAACAAAATGTTTCCTTGACGGAACAGTAAAAAACAATATAATAACTATTGCTAACTAATAATATGTGAACAACAATATAGAAAAGGAAGAGAGGAAAGTTTTGTCCAGAGGGGCGATTTTTTTTTTTGTCCTCATGAACCGACGCTTTGACATTAGTCTTGCAAAGGGAGGGCCTCTGCAGAGAATACATGTTACAGATGGTGTATATTATAACAGAAAGAGAAAAAAAACAACAAAAACAACAAATCAAAACTGTTCATTTAAAGTCTCTGAAAGTCTTTTCTCAGATGTCCTCTAGGTGTAGTCGTGGAATGGAAGTCTTTTCAGGGGTTGATGTGTGGATGCTGGTAATTAGCCAGGAAATTTCCTACAAAATTGAGCTTAACACAACTTTAAAATAGCTTTGTCAATAATCAAATCAAACAATGAAAGTTTTCAAAAACATGTCTAAGGGAATTCAGAATCTTAGTTGTTACACATGAAACATATAATAAAACAAAAATTGAACCATTCTTTAAAATTATAATATTACTATAGTCCCCCCCTTATGGAGGGTAATTGAGAAGACAATTGCTGCGATATTAATTATTAAAAATAATTTTTTTATCTTTGTTTCATCACTTTTTGCATCATCTGCCTAATTATCCTCATGCCATTATGAGAAATTAAAAAATCTAATATAATTGGTAACAGGTGTCAAGGCCAAATTCAACACTGTATTTATCATGACACCTGAGATAATTATGGGGGTTACCATAAAAGAACAGAGAAATGATGGGATATGAGCATTCCCACACTTGAGCAATATATACTGCCCATGCAGTATGCCAGGTCTAAAATAGGTGGATGGAATATATGTCCATGCCACCGAACATATTGGAGGAAACTGAGTCAGACTTAATCAGATACATGGGATTGAGATGTCCATGGCATCAGGCATATAGGAGGGAGCATAGAAGCCAGGTGTAGAAATGAGATGGGTGGGATGAATACTTCCAGCCATCTGTACAATATTGTGGGGAAAAATAAAATAAAATATTAAACCAAGAGAATCCAACCTCAACATTAGTCAAAAGCCGTTCCCTCGGCCATACCTTGACTTCATGCATGTCTCCCCTCATGTGACAGTTCAGTGTCTGCTCTTGCATGTATTCCTCTTGTGATTGGATGGCATCTTGGCCAACTGGCATCTGATAACTCAGAATAAAGGCAATTAATGTCTTAAATGATAAATTCCCATAATCCAAGTCTCATATGGATTTAAAAATTGAGGATAATAAATGATTGCAAAAAATGTGAATACATCTTGACTCAGAACACAATATATAATTATGCAACAATTTCAAATAATACCCCTTTTTAAAAAACTTAGTATACAATTACTTTTGTGAAAAATCTGAATATATTTAAATACAAGTTAAAGCATAACAGAATCTCAAAGAACTTTTTTTTTTGAAAAAAGAAAACTTTTACAAATGTTCCCCTCTTTTTTTTTTTTTTTGGAATATGCTTATCAAAAATAATACTTCTAGAATCAATTTATACTTGCCATGGCAACCAATTTGCCAGGGAAATGCTTTAAAGAGTTTGATCAAATAATCAGTTGAGAAAAAATAACAAAAACAAACAACTCAGAATATGGGAGCACAATACTCCTAGAATTAACATTGTATTATGAAATCAAAACCATGTTTCAAAATTAGATAGATGAATGAATAGAAGAAAATACACGTGGAATAATAAGACAATGAAATTCAAACTAGGGAAATCTAAATGAATATGAACTTAATATTAATAAGAGTATTATAAAATATAAACCTGATCACATGACTATAAAAAGCTTTTACAAATATTCTCCTTGTTTTAAAAACTAAGTATAAAACACAATCTCAAAAGCAGGAAAATCTCTACGAAAATAAACCCATACCATTAATTTCAAAATGTATATGTAATAGCATAGAAATCCTATGTAACCTCTGAACTGACATTAATACTCTGAATGAATTCAGAACACTTTTGATTCCGGTATCTAAAATCCCCAATACTCATATCAATACCTTGCTGCTTACTTCTACATTTCTGTAAAATATATACCCTTCCATGGCAAAAGAATCGGAGTCTTGAACTATGTTGATGATTGTCATTCTTATTCGGCTTAAGTTTTTCTTCTTTAACCCCTCTATATTGTCTGTCAGTCTTTTCACCATACAAATGCTTTATAAGATTACTAATTAAAGACAAAAGCAGGTTAGCAAAATTATGAACAAAACAAGCATATCTGGAATTTAAAGGGTTTTCTAAGGTTGCCTCAGAAGCACAGCCAGGCTGGGAAAGGGCTGAGCCTGAAGCTGCAAATGTAGTTAGAGAAAGTTGAGCATGCGCATCAGTTCTCTGGACTTCCCAGGCAGGGGAAGCAATGGGCTTGGCCATGGGAGGAGTAGAGGGTGGGGTCTGGAGAAGAGGGGAGGGACCAGCGCAATTTGAATCAGACTTGATTTTGAACTCAGGCCTGGATTCCTCTTCCCCCACTTTGCCCCCAAGTGCTAGGGGATTAAAAGCTTCAAGAGGGTGGGTCATTGCCTCTAGGCATGCAAAATTAGAGCAACAATTAGTGTTGGAACTGGGAAAAGCTGCAGGAATCTCTTCAGGTTTCTCTGAAAAAGCATGGTTGGGAGAGGGAGAGATATTTCCTTGTGTGAGTAAGTTGCTGGCTCTTTTAACAAAAATAAAAAGAAAAATAGAAAATCCACAAAAACAAAGCATTAACATGATCTTATCTCCCATTTGTCTGGTTAAACAGACTAAAATCAAAAATAGGGTAATTAGGGAGTTTAAAAGGTCCATTTGAAAAAACTTAAAGGGAAAACACAGCCAGTGCGCCAGTACTTAGCAGTTTAAAGGGTAGGAGAAATTTCTTACCCAACCGGAAGATCAGAAGTGAGGTTCAGCTTTCCTCTTCGTGGTCAGCCATCTGTTAAGGGCTAAAATTCTAGCTAAACTGTCTAAAATATCTAATGAGTGGTCGCCAATAAATTATAAGCTTTAGCAAGAGTTAGACTTTTAAGCATTTATTAAGGAGAATAAGAATTTGGTAAAGAGAGAGAGAAAGGCCCAGATTCCTATCTATTAAAGGGAGAGCACATTTCTAGCTCCCTTCTCCGCCAGCGTCCTCAGGAAAGAGCCCCAGAGTCAGCGCCAGTCTCTTCCTTCCTCCTCCCACTAGTCCGCGTCACTTCCTCCCAAAGAAAAGACTCCTGGTCTTGCCCTCAAAGACCTTCGCTTCATGGGCAGAACTCTTCTACAGTAAGTATCCAGCAGGTGGCGTCATTCCAATCGTTACAATGCCTTAGTTGGGTCTCTCACACTTTCTCTGGGCTTGTTTCCCCCTTCGTTGCATTATGCTTCCTTTAAGTTCACAATTCATAAAGTTAATACTCATAATTTTCTATCATCTATATCTGGAATATTTTGCAAATAATTTTATATTTATATCATAAAACAGTATGGCCCTTGGCTATCATGACTTTTTTCATGGCAAGAAGATCATGTGTTTGCTGACTGAAGTGATTTTTTGGCTCTTTTGGTCTTCTTGTGACAGCTGTTTTACAACAGTAAAACTTCTCTAATAAACAGTGAAAATCAGAGTCAGTATCTTTACTTTTATCCATTTCTGATTTTTCAGAGGCGTTGGGATTGTAGCTGTTGTAATTGCATAGAGTACCATCAACTAGACTTACCCCCCCCATTATCATTTGATACAGATTTTTTTTTTTGAGGGAATTGGGGTTAAGTGACTTGCCCAGGGTCACACAGCTAGTAAGTGTTAAGTGTCTGAGGCTGGATTTGAACTCAGGTCCTCCTGACTCCAGGGCTGGTGCTCTATCCACTGCGCCACCTAGCTGCCCCTTTGCTGGTTCTTAATTCAGGTTGTATCTGATGACTGTGGATATCCCTTAATGATATATTTTGGGCCCTCTTCTCTTTTCTCTCTATACAGTTTCTTTTGGTGATTTCATGAGATCCCAATTATCTCTATGCAGATAATTCTCTGATCTATTTATTTATCCCTAACCTCTTTCCTGACCTCCAGTTTCACAATTACAACAACCCTACTGGACATATTGAATAGGATTTCCTGTAGACATCTTAAACTTGGTATATACAAAACTGAACTCATCCACCCCCTACCCCCCAAATTCTCCTATTTCTCTAGCTTTTACTGCTATTACTGTCAAGGGTACCATCATTTCCCCAGTAACCCAGGCTCACAAATTAGGTGTCATCCTCAACTGCTCATCCCCTCCCCCCCCCCCCACTTCCCCATATCCAATTTATTTCTAAGTCCTGTTGATTTTACCTTCACAACTTTTCTCTGCTAACCCTGCTTCCATCCTGGCCCATAACACCTCACACCTGGATTGTTGCTATAGGCTGCTGATTGGTTTCCATGTGTTGAGTCTCTCTACTTACTATAATCCTTCCTCTACTCAGCTATCAAAGGGAGTTTCCTTAACTGCAGATCTGACCATTTTACATACTTAGTAAACTCCAGTGGTTTCCTATGGCTTCTAGGATCAAATACAAAACCCTCTACTTTGCTTTCAAAGCCCTTTGCTTTCTAGTCTTCTACACTTTCCTCCTATCCATGCACTCTGTGATTCATTGCCACTGGCCTACCTGCTGTTCCTTATACAAGATACTATATCTCCCAACTCTGTATTTTCACTGGCTTCTCCCTATGCCTGAAACTCTCTTTCTCCTCATCTTCGCTTCCTGATTTCCCTGACTTCCTTCAAGTCTCAGGACACTAAAGAGAACAAAAATAAGAAAAACAGCAAGATTAGACCAAGTAGACCTACAGGAGATTTGTACTGGAGGTGACACAATTATGGTTTTTATTTTATTTTTTAAATTAAAAAAAAATTTTTTTTGGTGGGGCAGTGAGGGTTAAGTGACTTGCCCAGGGTCACACAGCTAGTAAGTGTCAAGTGTCTGAGGCCAGATTTGAACTCAGGTCCTCCTGACTGTAGGGCCAGTGCTCTATCCGCTGTGCTGCTTAGCTAACCCCCTTCTGATATCTTTTTAATTGAGCCCTCAACATCTTCATAATTGTGTCACCTGGGGGCAGCTAGTGGTGCAGCGGATAGAGCATCGGCCCTGGATTCAGGAGGACTTGAGTCCAAATCTGGCCTCAGACACTTACTAGCTGTATGACCCTGGGCAAGTCACTTAACCCCAATTGCCTAAAAAACCAAACCAAAACAAAAAACAAAAAGATATCAGAAGGAGGGGTAGATGACAAAAGGATGGAAAAAATTTGAACCATATCAATTTAAACAGTGTAAGTGAGAAAACATTAATTACTGTTGTCATACATGACAACTTTCTGATATATATAAACTATATATTATATATCCTTTTTGGGGAGATAATCCATTCATACATCCTTGTTGAAGGTTATTTGGGAAGAGACAGGTTTTTATAAGCAGTATTACATTAAAGAACACATCTTTCCCATAACATGATTGATTGAAAAATGTAAAGAATATGTATTCCCACTGATTATTGCTGGTTGTTTTGTTGTTGTTGTTTTTTGATGAGGCAGTTGGGGTTAAGTGACTTGCCCAAGGTCACACAGCTAGTAAGTGTCAAGTGTCTGAGGCAAGATTTGAATTCAGGTACTCCTGACTCCAGAGCCAGTGCTCTATCCACTGTGCCACCTAGCTGCCCCGGTTGTTGTTTTTTTAAGCATTTGATTTAGTTGAGCAAAATATCACCTCAAAGTCTCTCTTGTGACACGGTATCTCTCAAGAATACATAAAAATCTTCAAGATTACTTCAAAGACATGAGAATAGGAATAAACTTATTTGACTTTCTGGTCTTTACTATCTGGAAAAAATCAAATAGGAAATATATACTCACTGAATGTTAACTATTTTCACAGAGGAGATGTAGTGTGAAGTGTAAGTCAGAAAGGGATATATTATAGATGTGACTCTTTAGATGTTTTTGTTTGTGGATGACATTGTGTTAATTTCATATCAAGCATCAATTACAGAATCTCTTAGAAAAGGTCTGTAGCTATACAAGAGTTTTAGCTTTGATCTAAATCTACATAGGAAATCATAGACATGAGAAAAACCAAGTGGATGAAAAATATCTCTTGTTCATATTATGGCATGAATTTAGGTCAGAAGTGTATTGAACTCATCCATCAGTATACACAAAGACATATTTATAGATGTATGCCCATCTAAAGACACTGCAATTGCACAAAAATTGGGCCCAAATTAAATGGGAGGAGAACAAGCTAGGTTGCTTCTGGAAATTACATTTTGTTTAATTACCCCAAACTTCTTGAAACAAAGTCCTATCTTAAAAAAAATAATATACTACACTTGTATGGCTACAAATCATGAAATGCTACAATCTCTGCAGAATTCAAAATTAAGGGCATTCAGAGGGCAATGGAGATGTATATGGTGTTTGTGAATAGCTTGCAACACAAAACATATAGGAAACGATGAGCAAGAACCAAATAAAGGATGTCATCAAAGATATGTTTGGTAATAACAATAATAGCTGGCACTTAAATAGTGCTAACCTTAAGTTTTGCAAAATGCTTAGAAATTCCTCATTTTATCCTCACAACAATCCAGGTACTATTATTATCCTCACTTTACAGATGAAGAAGCTGAGGCAGAGTTTAACTGACTTGCCAAAGGTTACACAGTTAGTAAGTGTCTGAGGGTGGATTCGAATTCAGATCTTCTTGACTCCCTAGCATTCTATCCACTGTGCCACCTAGTGTTGTGGATAGGGTGGTTATGGTGAGAAGCAGGGATAACCAGTGCACAGCCTGTATAATCCTTGTAATGTTAGGAGAAAGTAAGGAAGGCCCCTAACACATTAGATAGACTTCTCTGTGGAAGAATTATGAGAGGATGTGGGTAAGAGTTGAACAGGATAGGCAGATGTTGTTTCATTGGAAGGAGCATTCACATGAATGAGAGAGCAGGAATACTTTTAGATATTTTGAGTTTTACTGTTATCTCATCAAGCTTGTAGTCCACTTACCCCACCCAATTTTTTTTTTCTAGATAAACTGCTCTCTAGCCATCTTATCAAACTTGATTTTGAACCCAAGTGTAAGAGTGTGAGAATGTTATTACTAGTGCCCCTAGGCAGCATGACCTCAGCACGTTCTGTTCATGGACCACCTTCAAGTCACGTCAATCAGTGGACTTGAATGCTACCAGCCAATTAGCGTGGAGCAGTGTTTGGGGACCGCCTCTCTTCCTGACCTGAAGGGAGCTTCTGCTCGAGGAGACCCAGGCTCTTCCTCTTGGTATCCTGAGTTTGCTAGGTGGCAGCTTTTTCTCCTCTCTCTCCCCTAGATCCTAGCTAGGCGTTCCAATTCTTTCAGAGACACGTGTTCTCTCTTTGCTAACCTCTAATATACTTTAATAAATGCTTAATGCCTAAACTGATGCTAAAACTTCTAATTTATAAGTAAATCCTAGCTAGCTTTCCCCACACTGGGGACAGGAATAAGGTGACCACACATTTAGTTTTACCTGTCACAAGATATTTATCTTTGTCTATCAGGGTATACACGTAGAGGGGTGTGTGTGTGTGTGTGTGTGTGTGTGTGTGTGTGTGTGTGTGTGTGTAGTACAAACACTGAGAATGGATGGTGAACTTAGCTGAAAGTGAAATAGGAGAGTGGGTTGGATTGCATTTGGGAAATTGAGCAGTGCTATTAATTACCACACTCTTCTCCCTAAAACAAAGGCCCATCTTTTTAACATCAGTATTCTTCCGTGATGCTGTATGGCTGTGAGTCATGGCATATCAGAGTCTAAAAACAATTAAAGTTGAAGGTCATCCAAAGGGTAATGGAGGGCACATGGTAGGTATAAATAGACTAGCAATGGAGAATTATACTGGTTCCTCTATGTATTTGTATGAATCAGTGTTATCCCTGAGGAACCTGTTCTACTTGAGTTGGTTCTCTGAAGAAGCATCATCTGGAAGATCCTCTTTCTTTGGGTCAGAGGAGACCCAGGAGTTGCTGTTAGGTGGGGAGAATGAGAAAAAGGATGCCATTAGTAACAGTACCATCTCTGGGAAAGAGGGAAGTACTCTAACATCTGGGCTATCTAAATTATTTTTCCTCTGCCCCCAAGCCCTTTTAATTGTGAGAAATAACCAAGATTATGTTTAATTAAATGTTTAGTATTTGTTAAAATTAAGATAGTGGTTTTAAATGAAATTTACAACACTGTAGAGTTGATTTTAAAAATATATATGGTGTGGGGCAGCTAGATGGCACAGTGGATAGAGCACCGGCCCTGGAGTCAGGAGTACCTGAGTTCAAATCCGGCCTCAGACACTTAACACTTACTAGCTGTGTGACCCTAGGCAAGTCACTTAACCCCAATTGCCTCACTAAAAAAAAAAAAAAATATATATATATATATATATATATATGGTGGGGGGGGCAGCTAGGTGGTGCAGTGGATAAAGCACCGGCCCTGAATTCAGGAGGACCTGGCCTCAGACAGTTGACACTTCCCTGTGTGACCCTGGGCGAGTCATTTAACCCTCATTGCTCCCTGCCCCCCAATATATATATGTATATATATGTATATGTATGTATATGTATATGTGTATACACACACTATATATACAGTGCATTGGAACACTACATATTTCAAGCATCCATAATTTTAATTATTTTGGGTGCTTCCTCAACCAAATAGATCACAATCCTTCCACACCTCAGTAAACTATATTTTGAGTGCTAAGATTGAAGGATTCATCGCATGCTGGACCCTCTAGGCTGGTTCTTGGACAGTTGACATAGCGTGTTACCTGAGTCATTCTTGACATCTTTTCAGCTTAATAGGACCTTTCAGCACTTATACTCTGATAATATATAAAACATTTAATGAAAATTTTATATATAGGCCAATATACCCTTTGATAAATCAGAGTCACTTCCGTATCAAGATGAGACATTAGAGTAAGACTTTAGTCGGGGAATCAACATACACAGTTTATTTATGCTTTTTTATGACTTGAAGTATCATTTTTATGATTGAAAATGTTTGAAAGAGTTTCTAGTTAACATCTTTGTTTTTATATGTTGTTGATTATATTTATAGTTACATAGAATCTGAAAGATAAGTGGAACTTTTTAGGTCATCTTGTCCAATGCAAAATAGAGAGAATCCTTCACAAGTCTATTATCTGTTTAAGATTTCCAGTGACACAGGCTTTAATAATTGGAATGACTTGGGGGCAGCTAGATGCCACAGTGGATAGAGCACCAGCCCTGGATTCAGGAGGACCTGAGTTCAAATCTGTCCTCAGATACTTGACACCTACTAGCTGTGTGACCCTGGGCAAGTGACTTAACCCTCATTGTCCAGCCCTCCCCCCCCAGTTTTTTTTTTTTTTTTGGAATGACTTTAAAAAGTTACCTCTAGGGGGCAGCTAGGTGGTGCAGTGAATAAAGCACTGGCCTTGAATTCAGGAGGACCTGAGTTCGAATCCAGCCTCAGACACTTGACTAGCTGTGTGACCCTGGGCAAGTCACTTAATCCTCATTGCCCTGCAAAAACAAACAAAACAAAAAAGTTACCTCTAACTTGATAAAATGTAACCAAAACTTTTAGGCCTTCAATAGAAGACAGTGGGGGTCTATTAGTATACTGGACCAGCAGTCTTATTTGAAGCAAAGTTCTTTATCAGGGACAAAACTCCAGTGATGTTTTTGTTCCTATGGGAAAATTTGATCACTTAATGGTTTGTTTCCAGGAAAAAGTGGGAGTTACCTGTAATCTGTTTTGAGGTTTTACTCCACTGAAGAAACAGCTTCATTAATTTCTGGTTTTTAGTGGTACATTTCATTGTAATTTCTTTTTGAAACAAAAATAAAGTTTGAAATTCTACTGCAGTTGATTCAGCCCCTGCTGATAGTTTTGATAGTTTGTGTGAAACAGGACTGATTTGTTATGAAATCTGCTCCTGCTTTTGTGATGTGTGAAGTCAGTGGTATAGACCTTAATGGTAACACCTTTTTCTTTGCAATGTTCAAAGAGATTTTAACTGCAAGCTTGAAAATTGCTAATAAACATCTGGGAACAAAATGCTTAGGGCATATGACTACAAAGGTCCTCAAGAGGAGAGAGTTTAAAAATATGGCACAATCAAATCTTTGCTCAGTTCTAAATCCCAGTATAACATATATAAAGCCTAATTTGTTGGTCTCCTGATATTTTCTGGGACTACTTTAGAGCAAAATATGAAGGGTTCTATATTATCAATATTGGGATTATCATAGATGTTTCTCAACTAAACTTTGGTTAGGGTTTACTCTTTTTTTCTCCCCTACTATTACTGATCTGTTTCTCATAATGCCAGGCTTCTCACACAGTATTATAGCCAAGGTCCATGGACCAATCCCTTCATAGGAGCTCTCACATTAACCCTTTCTTTACCTTGCCCATGACGACCATACTAGTTCGGTCCCTATTGCATTTTGCCTAACCTGTTGTACTTAGATTCCTAACTAGTTTCCTCCTCACTTTGACTTTCCCTCTTTCTAGTCCATCTGGCACATGGTATTCAAATTAATCTTCTGATCATGACATTTCCCTGGTCAAAAATCTTCAGTGGCTTCTCATTATCTGTTCCATTCAGAATTCTTAGGCTGGTTTTAAACGTCCTCCACAGTCTCTAATTCCAGTCTACCTTTCGAGCTTTGTCATATACTGTTTCCTCTCACATATGGCACCCTTCAGCCAAACTGAATATATGCTGTCCTCATACACGTTTCTCTCTCTTTGCCTGTGTTAACACTATACCTAGACATTTGTTACTTATACCTGAAATGCACTTCCCCTCTTTTCTTCCTGTTGGCAACCTACTTACCTTTCAAGGTTCAGCTCAGATGCCACTTTGTCCATGAAATTTTCCTTGATCTTTTCTTTTCTTTTTTTTCTTTGCAGGGCAATGATTGTTAAGTGACTTGCCCAAGGTCAAACAGCTATAAATTTCAAGTGTATGAGGTCAGATTTGAACTCAGGTCCTCCTGAATCCAGGGCTGGTGCTTTATCCACTGCTCCACCTAGCTGCCCCCCTTGATCTTTTCAAATGAAAGGTCTCTGTATCTCTCTTGATATCTTTGTCTCTCTTTCTCCTTCCCTTTCTTTCTCCCTTCCTCCCCCTTTCTATCTGTTTCTTTCCCCATGATCTATTGGCACATTGTACACTTTAATTATATTCTAAAGTGCTATTTGTGTTTTATAAAGTATTATATTTATTTATACATATATTTATTATATTCTATTAAAATCTTATAAAGTATCTTATTTGTACACATCTTATCACTTCTATAAGATTTTTGCAAGTTCTATGAAGGTTAGAACCTAACTTATCCTTAACATTATACCTTCAAAGAGGTAGGATTGAAAGTTTTCTCCTAAAAGTAGATCAGTTAGAGCAATTAATTATCTAAGAAGTGTTAATGCTGAAAGAATGGTTAGCTTTCCTCAAGGATTCTATATCTTCTGGATACACTGCCCTACAGAAACAATCTTTGTAGAAGGGGGAATGTATAAGAGTCTATTCTCGGGGCAGCTAGGTGGCGCAGTGGATAAAGCACCGGCCCTGGAGTCAGGAGTACCTGAGTTCAAATCTGGCCTCAGACACTTAACACTTGCTAGCTGTGTGACCCTGGGCAGGTCACTTAACCCCAATTGCCTCACAAAAAAAAAAAAGAGTCTATTCTCACACCTGATAACTGATTGCTTGCCTTCTAGAATTCATAGTCTAAGCTCTCTCATCATTTTATGGGCACAGGGCCCAGGCTCTTAGGAACCAGGATCTCAGCTGAAGCAGATCTAATTTGGGATTAAAAAGGGTTCATTCTTTCATCATCTTCACTTCTCAAAGCATTTGTTGAATAATTGTTTGTTCATGGTTCTATCTTAGGTCCTGTTCAAATCTAGTTAGACATACAGTATCCCCACCGCTCCTTCTAGGAACTTTATAAGCAAAGGTAGATATAAGGACACCACCTGTGATATTGTTGTTATGTTTTCATAGTCTCAGACCCTCAAGTGAAAACCAAAACGTTTTGTCATTTTTCTGGAGCATTTTTAAAAGGAGAAAAAATTGAAGAAAGGCACAATTTACATGTTTACTTTTTACATAAGCCCATTGAAAATTAATAGGCAGGTGAGTAAAGTGGTAGTAATATTTTGCCAGAAATCACTAACGCTACTCCAGTAAGTTGGAGAAAATTTCCTAGAAAATACAAGATTTCAGACCTCCTTGATGATAGGAATAAATCTCAAGCCCTGAAGAGATAGGTCATTCCAAACTATATGTATACTTTAAGAAAATTTGTGGAAATTAGGTGATAGGCTAAATATGGGCACATTTTGTGTTAAGGAAGACAGAGTACCTGATATATGGCAAAACAACAACTTTTTCTGAGAGAACTTTGCCTATGTACAAAATTTTTTGTAGATGCCTAGTGTTCTTGGGTGACATTCTTTGTACATCTGTGTGGCATTTGTGTTCCTGTGTGATTTTCCCTTTATCTTTGTAATTGTTCCTTTTTATTGTTTATGCTCTTGAGGAAGTTTGGCAGCTCTAGGTGGCTTAGTGGATAGGTGCAAAGCCTGGGGTCAGGAAGACCTGAGTTCAAATTTGTCCTCATACTTACTAGCTGTGTGATCTTGGCCAAGTCACCTAACCCTGGGTCATGAAAAGTTGGACATAACTGAAAATTACTAAATAACAACTTGAGGAAGTCTAGTTTGCTAGACTTTCCCAATTTGCCTGGAATTTTAGGTACAGAATACAACCAAGAGTTTGATGCTGCCTACTTTGTCACAATGTCAATGATAGCTATGTACTTTAAAAAGTTTTATTTTTGTTGTGGGTATGCCTGTGTGAAAGATCAGGGGAGCTTGACATCGTGTTCCTTGGAAGAAAATAATGGCATAATGGAGCCAATAAATGACAAAGGAAATCAGGTAGTTTTCATAGAGCAGATGTTATTGGGATTCCCAAGGCCCCTGATGCTGAGTCTTGTGGCTCAGAGTGTTCTCAGACTATGTCTTATAATTTTGTGTATATGCATATCTGTTATCTACGATGTCCTGGATATCAGACAACATGGGTACAAAAACTGACACAGGATGCCTCAGGGAGACAGATAATACAATTTCCCATTCCTAGCTCCTAAAGGATGGCAATAAAGACAGGAAATAAATTCATAAAAGAAGAAGGAATACATCTGGGGGTACCTACCACCACATCTAAGCTGCTGTGCCTTGCCTGGAGTCCTCACCTATCTGATCCCTTGTTTTATCTTCATATATAATTCTTTGAAACCTGAAGGAATATTATGCATAGTTTCCCAAAGAATATACCTGCATTGTCCCTTTTTTCTACTTAATTGGGCTACCACAGGCATGAGTAGAAGGAGTTAGTTAATTTTTAGTAGCTGTAGCACATCGGAAACTTTTTGAGACAGATTCCAATGCACTGTGTGTATAAACTATGTACTCTTTCACCTTTGCCAACTTGGAATATCTATATTTGTTTTCTTGAGTCCTCATTAGAATCACTTGTTACCTGTTTTTGGAGATGGTGACTCTCAGAGTGAATATTGTTTATCAGTTCTTTAATCTTCATCCCCCACCTTCAACCCCCATCTTCATCCCATATATACATATCCTCCACACAGATCTAGAAAACTCACCAGACCAAGTCTTGATTGGGAAAATCCAAGGAGAAAACCCCAATGAGTTATTTTTCCTAATCTAGGTTGGTAAAAGGAGCTATACAGAGAGGTCTGTGGACATAGAGGACAGGATCTAGTTAGGAACAGTCTAGTGCAGGGAGAAGCAGTGTACTAGGGCAAAAAATTCTAGACCCAAACAGTGGAATCTGACCTTGTGAACAGGAACCAGTTATCAACTGGTACATAACTGACTAACCAGTTCTAGGTTACAGCTCTAGGGCAGACTGAGGAAGGGGTCTACATCTACAGGTAGCATTCCAGGTTAAAGAGTGGTTGTGCATCCTAAGCTGTGTACTGAACAAGGATCAAGTTCATAGGAAAGCTGCAATTGTGTTACACTGACTCCAGGAGAAGAATAGTCTTGATTTAGCCTCTAGCTTAGTCTGAAGCCTGCAGGGCAGGAGTCCCAGACCAAAGGGGAGTCTGTAGTTCTGTCATTCCAGCTAGTGGAGCTTTCTAGCCTTCTTATTGTGCCTGAGTCCAAATAGGGAGTCCACAGATTTGTTGCTCAGACTTAAACCCAGGTCAGGAATTTGCAGAGCTCAGAACAGGAGGACAATGATTATACTTAGCCCTGAATCAGGCCTCCATTGTGGGAATATTGAAAGCTTGCAGGTCCTTAGCCTGATCTGTCCCTGAGATCCTGGAATAGCATAATACTCAATATCCCCAAGAGAGCAGTGGAAGGATCCAAGAGAAGGCTCAAATTCAGCACAAACATCACCTCCAGAAGTACAGAGAACATAGCCTTAACATAAAGTTTGAAGTCAGGAAGTAGGTTGGAAAAATAAGCAAACAGGAAAAGAATCCCACCACTAAAAAATTATTTGAATGTTGGAGGAGATATGGAAAAATTGTTGGTGGAGTTGTGAACTGATCAACCATTCTGAAAAGCAATTTGGAACTATGACCAAAGGGTTATAAAACTATGCATACCCATTGATCCAGTAATGCCACTGCTAGGTTTATATCCCCCCAAAGAGAAAAAGACCTATTTGTACAAAAATATTTATAGCAGCTCTTTTTGTGGTGGCAAAGGAATGCTCATCAATTGAGAAATGGTTAGACAAGCTGTGGTATATGATTGTAATGGAATATTATTGTGTCATAAGAAATGACAAGCAGGATGAGTTCCAGAAAGGCCTGGGAAGACTTATATGAACTGATGTTTAGTGAAGTGAGCAGAACCAGGAGAACATTGTGCACAGTGACAGTAATATTGTTTGATGAAGAACTATGAATGACTTAGCTGTTCTCAGCAATACAATGATCCAAGACAATCCCAAAGGACTAATGATGAAGCATACTATCCACCTCCAAAGAAGGAACTGATATTGATTGAACACAGACTGAAGCATGCTACCTTCTTTCATTTTTTTCCTATTATTCGAGTTTTCTTATACAAAAATGATTAATATGGTAATATTTTGCATAATTGCACATGTATAACCTATATCTGATTGCTTTTGCCTCAGGGAAGGGGGAGGGAATAGAGGAGAGGAGAGATAGAATTTGGAACTCAAAACTTTAAATGAAAATATTTATTAAAATTAAAAATTTAAAAGGCATCCCCCACCCCAAATAAAAACCCTGATTATGGTGATAGGGATATTCAAGACCCCAAACTAGAAGTGAATACTCCAAAACATTTATAAGCAAAAGCTCAAAGAAAAACAGCTTGGGTATAAGTTTAACTAGAATTCCTGGAAAAACATGAAGCAAAAAATTTGCAAAGAAAATCAGGAATTTAAAAAAATAAATGAGACTGCAAGAGGAAGAAAATAGGAAAAAACCCAAGAACTATGGAAGAAAGCTTTGGAAAGGGAATTAATAACTTGGCACAAGAATTATAAAACTTTATTCAAGCAATAAACTCTCCAGAAAGTAGAATTGATGTACTAAGGCAAAGTCAAAAGACTGCAAGGAGTCCAGACATACTGCAAGAAATCATAAAACTACCCAAATCTCTTAGAACCCAAGGGCAGAGTAGAAATAGAAAGAATCCACAAGTCACTTCCTGAAGGAAACCCCAGAATGACCACTACTAGGAACATTATAGCCAAAATCCAGAGTTTCTAGGTCAAAGTAACAAAATACTGTTAACAGCCAGAAAAAAAAGAATGCAAGTACTGAGGAACCAGAGTTAACAACACACACAAGTTTTCAGCCACTATGATCAAGTAA
Organism: Dromiciops gliroides; assembly: GCF_019393635.1. Classification (NCBI taxonomy): domain Eukaryota; kingdom Metazoa; phylum Chordata; class Mammalia; order Microbiotheria; family Microbiotheriidae; genus Dromiciops; species Dromiciops gliroides. The sequence goes on along the minus strand of NC_057864.1, from coordinate 383,080,651 downwards.
TAGAGAGCTTAGAAAATGGAATTCTAGGAGGCAAAGAATACAGGGTTACAGCTAAGAATTACTTACACAACAAAACAGGGTATTATCTTACAGGTGAGAAAATAGACTTTTAATGAAATAGAGGACTTCCAAGCATTCCTGATGAAAAGAACAGAGCTATGTAGGAACTTTGAAGTTCAGACACAGGAGCTAAAGAGAAACATGAAAAAAAGTAAATACAAATGAATAATGAGAAAGGATTAAACAAACATACACCGTTTATATTCTAATATGGGGACATCATGTCCTTTGGGAATCCTATCATTGTTAGGGATCAGAGAGGGAGTCTAATTAGACAGAAGTCCTGAAAGTGTTTCTGTTATGTTGTGATGATTTTAAAAGAAGAGTGGAAGGTGAAGGAAAGGTGGCATCAATTGGGAATGTCTGGATAAATTATGGTATATGGATGTGATGGAATACTATTGTATTTTAGGAAGTGATAAAGGTGATGACTTCAGAAATCCTGGAAAGACTTGTATGAATTGTTACTGAATGAAGTGAGCAGAACAATTGCAGGTGAACAATTTATATACTAACAACAATGTTGTTAAACACAAAAACAAAAAACAAAAACAAGTTTTCAAAGACTTAGAAACCCTGGTCAACACTGTGTCCAACTTCAGTTCTGGACATCTCATAATGAAACATGTTACCTTCTTTCTGATGAGGTGGTCAGAATGCAAAATGAGAAATATTTCATTTTTGAACATGGTTAGTGGAGACATTTGTTTTGCTTGACTATACATGTTTATAATAGTGCTTTTGTTTTTCTTTCTCATTGGGTGTGGGGGAAGAGAAAGTGGATTTTTGTTTGAAAAAAATTTAAAGTAAAAAAACTTTAGACAATTAAGAAATGACAGTTTTTCTGTACTCTGAACAGCCTTTTGAAAACTTTAATCTGTGAGAGAATAAAATGTAGAGGGGTTTTGAAATTTTTTTCTTACACCCAAATTTCTAGTTCTGTCATAGATGAGGCAAGAAGGCATAACAGGATACTATATATGCTAAATGGTAGAAATGAATTTTAGAGAAGCCTTTCCAAACTTAACTAAGACAGTTCACAAGTGGCAGAAGTGTAGTCCATCACCAGGCCCATACTGAGAGTCTATAAAGCAGTGAGGTCAAACTTGAATAGAAATGGGGACCATTAAACGGTATATAAGGATCCCTGTGGGCTGTATACTGACCTAGAAAACCACATATTAACATTATCTATGTTTTATTGTATTTTTATTTAAAAAAAATTTCCCATTACATTTTTTGGGGCGGGGCAATGAGTGTTAAATGACTTGCCCAGGGTCACACAGCTAGTAAGTGTCAAGTGTCTGAGGCCAGATTTGAATCCAGCCTGAATCCTGAATCCAGGGCCAGTGCTTTATCCACTGCGCCACCTAGCTGCCCCCCATTACATTTCAGTCTGCTTCCTGCCACACTGAGGAATGTTGTGGGCTACATGCATTTTTGACACATCTTCTATAAAGCATAACAAGATCTGCCATTTTTTTTTGGTAAAGCCTTTGCAAACCCAGGGATTATTTCCACATCACTAGGAGACTTGAGATAAGGACTTTAGTAGAAGGCACTTCTTTTATGTAAGAAGAATGGTACCTTCTTAATTAAAGAAACATTTTGGATAATAGGCTTTAAAAGTAATTTCTTTCTAGGGACTAGATGATTTCTTTCTCCCACACAGAAGAACTCCTAATACTCTTTTGGTAACATTTTAGTAAATATGAATGCTATGTGGAAGTGACCCTGGTTTCTTGAAGTTTATGTCCAGACAGAAAGTCTGGCATTACTGTCAAGATGAAGAGATAGATCCAAAGATGATAGATCAATTATTTATATTTTTAAAATTATTTTTTTAAATGTCACTTTTATTGTAATGTTTTTCATATCGCCTGTATTTCTGAATCTATCCCTTCCAACCTCTACCATTGAGATACCCCTGTAACAAAAGACTTTTTTTTTTTTTTTTGGTGAGGCAATTGGGGTTAAGTGACTTGCCCAGGGTCACACAGCTAGTAAGTGTTAAGTGTCTGTCTGAGGCCACATTTGAACTCAGGTACTCCTGACTCCAGGGCTGGTGCTCTATCCACTGCGCCACCTAGCTGCCCCAACAAAAGACTTTTTAAAAAGATATATGTAGTTCATCAAAAACCAAAAACTAAAAGATAAATCTAGAGCAATTATTTTTCAAAAGTGCTTTCTGTGTCAGGCACTGTACTAAGTTTTGGAGATACAAGGACAATAAAACAAGATGGTCCTTATTTTTTTTTTTTAAGTGAGGCAATTGGGGTTAAGTGACTTGCCCAGGGTCACACAGCTAGTAAGTGTCAAGTGTCTGAAGCCGGATTTGGACTCAGGTACTCCTGACTCCAGGGCCGGTGCTCTATCCACTGCGCCACCTAGCTGCCCCGATGGTCCTTACTCTAAAGAAGCTTTCTTTCTAGTAGGGTTAGATTGAACATAAAAGAGGAACTGAAAGGCAGGTAGAGGTGGTTTGGATTGGGAGTGTTATAACAAGGGCACAGCATCTGGTGGAAAATGGAGTAGTCTAGAAAATGAGTTGAACTGTTTGAGGACGGGTGGTAAAAAGAGCATGGTAGCTGGGGTACCTCAAGAAAACAGCATTCTTGGGCAGGGATTCAACAATTACTTTGCAGGCCTAGAGGCAGCGTTATCACTCAATGGGCAAGGCAGCTAGTGGGAGATAGAATAATCTAGAGAGTTGAGCTGGAATGGAAGATAGAGAAGCTTTGAGTATGGGTGTGTAGTTATGAGTTATATGCCTATAATTTAGGGATCAGCCTGTCAAAGTTAGGAGAGGCTTATCAAGTGATTGGCCAAGGTGATTAATTTTTTTTTTGGCCAAAGCAATTCTCTTGGCAGGGTTATTAACTATGTAATAGATAATGCTCATATTGACTAACACATGGATCATTGAATTATGTACAGTAAATAGTTCAAACTTGAATACCAAAATAGAATTTATCCTTGATATGACTGCAAATATGAAAATATATATCCTAGGATTAGGGTAAAATGTAAGCATTCTGAAAATAATAATTCAAATTTTTCTTCTTTTGTCGAATACTGGAAATGTGAACTTAGACTTATTGAAGCTCTCAAACTAATTTAGTTTAAGAAAGTAACACATGTCAAAAAGAAAGGCCGTTATTTTCATTTTTAAAAGTTAGGGTAATTTCTTCCTTACTTATTGTAAGTACTTGGTAGTATATACTTCTCATAGGAGCACCTCAATTTCTTTTTGTCTTCAACCTGTGCTGTTGGTTCAGTATGCCCCCAGTGTGATTCTAATCATCATGTGGTAGTGATTAGAAATTTGGCTGGCCTAGGGTATTTGCTTTCTTTGTAGTAAGTCATGTAAGAAAATGAAAGAAGACAATATAGAGGCCAAGTCTTTCATTAAAAAAAAAAAACCAACCAAAAAAAAAAAAACCCTGTTTGGCTTTACGAATTCTATCGGTATTTCTCACTGAATTTTCTCAAAGTAGAACGATTCTCTGAGAGAACTAATTATTTTTTTCTGTGTTGTCAAATAAAATGATCTCTTATGCTTCCTCTTGGCTAAAATGGATATTCAGATGACAATCCTAAAGGTTGAAAAAAGCTTGTTCAGTACTCTGAAAGAGAACATAGTCCAAGAAAATTCCTTTCACTTGATTTCCCATGAATGGATTTTTACATTAGCTTTGTTCTAGTTAAATTCAGGAGATTAACTGGTAGTCCAGCATTGGTTATACAGTGTTTTCCTTTCTTCAAGCATTCATATATGCAGTGTCATGGGTTTAATAAACATGAAATGAAGTACATAATGAGTATCTTATGTTTAAAAAATAAAATCCCTTATGGTGATTTTGGGGAATTTTGTGGAATGTAAGGTTTTTGAAATATTCAGTTGTATTTAAGTGTAGAAAAGTCACTCAGTTTTCTCCTTCAAGCACAGAAGGATATATGTTCGATTGGGTATTGAGAGAAAAAAGAAATTCTCTCCTTTATACTTTGCTAATTCTTCTATCCAGGTCAGTTTTTGTTAAGAAAAACAGTATATCTTCACATTTTTGCATCTGTACTCTGGATATGTAGTAGGCATCTTAGTAATAGCACTGTTTAAGCCACGTAACAGACATCTTTGAGAAGTAATATAGTAGCAGTATTTCTACTTGTTTGTAGTCTTTATATTGGTTCCCCCTTGGCTAAAGCTCTCTGCACGAATACTTTGAAACTTTACAACAAAGAGATTCTGCTAAAACCCCATTGAGAGGCAGCATGGCTTAAGTGAAGAGAGTCAGCATTGGAGTAAGGAAGATCTAGGTTAAACTCCTTCCTCTCATGCCTGTTAGATGTACAACTGTAGGTAAGCCACTTAGCTTCTCAATGCCATGATGAATTTTTGAAGACTATACAGATAAATTGCTGGTCTGCATTGGTGAATGGAGTTTGCATACTTGGAATTACTTGCATCAATGAAACCAAAGGTTTGGATTAATAAAAATTCATAAAATTAGTTTGACAATAACAACCTTCAGCAGAATTTTGTTGAAATAAGTGTCAGCTAAATTGTTATTTTGTGATAAATTTTGTCCCTATATTTATAGATCACTTCTTTAGCTATAGAGAGAATCTAATCCTTTAAAAAAAAATCTGTGATGGGAGGTTTTAGTCTTGTATTTGAGTTGTTTTCCAGTAAGTGGTTGGGCGTGGCTTTGAGCCAGTACCTGGTAACCACTAGCATGAATTGAAAGATGTCTAGTCAGAATTGTGGTGTGGTCTGTGAAGAACAGAATTTTCTTTGTTTTCTATATTCTGTATATCTACTCTGTTTTCTTTCCATTGAGTAGGGCATGTAAGTTCATCATATAATTAGTGGTTTTTTTCTCCAACCTGATTCCCAGAGGGGAAAATGTATGTGTGTGTCCAGATACATATATGTATATATGAGATGTGTGTATATATATGTGTGTGTGTCTGCACATGCACACACATAAATATTTCTGGGAATCAAGTTTTTAATTTGAATTTTGAAATGAATTTCAGGGATATATGTTTGTGTATGTTGTAGAAATAATATTCTATATCTTGATGGTGAACCACAATTTTAGAAATGTTTGATTCAGGCATCATCTGTTTATTTTGAGTAGTGTTAGAAAATGTGGAATCCACATGTGAGTTGATTCCCACAGAAATCTCAGCTTTCTCACCCTGTTAGATGGACATTTGGAAAATGAATTCTTACCTTTGAGACTTAGTTCCATGAAGGAAGTAGTCTGCCCTGTTCTGAGCAAATTGAAACAATGAAAAGAAGCTGGTCATATCATGAGAGAAAATCCTTGTTTCATTTTAAAGACTTGATTTTTTTGTTGTTGTTTTTTTTTTGGCAAGGCAATGAGGGGTTAAGTGACTTGCCCAGGGTCACACACAGCTAGTAAGTGTCAAGTGTCTGAGGCCGGATTTGAACTCGGGTAATACTGAGTTTAGACACAAGTCTGCCAGAAACAATTTTAAGTAATTTAGATTAAATTAATTTTAAACATTTCCGCTTAGAGAGAGAGAGAGCGAGCCAAAGACAGGCAGAGTTACTCTGTGCCTTTGAAAATCTCTTTAACACAGGCCATTTTGGAAGTACAGTTTTCTCAAACAGTAGAAAAAAATTCCACAGTCAAGATGATTAAGCAAGGGTTTAGAGTTTAGGTAACAGGCTTAGAACAACAGTAACTTAAAAGCGTCAGTGCACCCTAGAATAGCAGTTCTCAGTGTGATCATCTGCAGACTCCCGGGGGTCCCAAGACTGTTTCAGAAGATCTGAACTGTTTCCATAATAATATGAAGACATTCAGTTTCTTTTTTTTTTTTTTTTTTTTTGGTGAGGCAATTGGGGTTAAGTGACTTGCCCAGGGTCACACAGCTAGTAAGTGTTAAGTGTCTGAGGCCGGACCTGAACTCAGGCGCTCCTGAATCCAGGGCCAGTGCTCCATCCACTGTGCCATCTAGCTGCCCCGACATTCAGTTTCTAATATTGTAAATATTGATGGATATAGCCCATGTAAAGTCTTTGGACTTCTCATTCTTTTTTTTTTTTTTTGGTGAGGCAATTGGGGTTAAGTGACTTGCCCAGGACCACACAGCTAATAAGTGTCAAGGGTCTGAGCCGGATTTGAACTCAGGTCCTCCTGAATCCAGGGCCTGTGCTCTATCCACTGCGCTACCTAGCTGCCCCCCTTCTCTTTCATTTTTAAGAATGTAAAGGAAGTTTAAGAACTATTACTCCAGAGATAATTTTCCTAAAATTCTTCAATCAGGGACAGCTGTAGTGCTGTGCATAGAATACTAGGCTTGGAATCAGGAAGACCTGAATTCAAAATAGGCCTCAGACACTAACTAGTCATATGATATTCAGTAAGTCACTCAAGCCCTGTTTGTCTCAGTTTCTTCAACTGTAAGATGGGGATAACTCTGAAGGGTTGTTGTGAGGATCAAATGTTTGTAAAAATCACTTAGCACAATGCATGACACATAGTAGGTGCTCTGTAATTGCTTATTTCTTTCTTCTACCCATTACCTCTAAGGATTCTCCTTTTATTTGTAGTCAGAAATAAACTCAAGAGATACTCCTATTAATTGAAATAATCAAGGGCTTTGTCTGATCATTACCCTAATCATTCAGAGAGCAGATCTTCCTGAGATGATCAGGAGAAAGGGGCCTTGCAAGGATGGAAAAATTGGTTAGGCCTTTCAGCACCTGCTCTGCAGCTCACAGTCCTAGAAATGTCTAAAGCATTGAGAAGTAAAGGGACTTGCCTAGAATCACACAGCCAGAGACGGGATTTGAGTCCAGATCTTTCTGGCTCCCAGGTTGGATCACTGGTCACAATACTATGTTTTCTCAGGTGTCATGAAATAGTTTGGGTAAATGTGCTACTAGTAACTCTGATAAAAGTTATTTTGGTATTTTTTCCCCATATACTTCCACTCTTACCCTTAAATATGTTCATAGACTTAATACATAAATTTAAGTTAAATTTTTTTTATCCTTTACCCCTATTATATTTATATATATATATATATATATATATATATATATATATATATATATATATATTTGTTTTGTTGGGGCAATGAGGGTTAAGTGACTTGCTCAGGGTCACACAGCTAATAAGTGTCAAGTGTCCGGGGCCAGATTTGAACTCAGGTCATCTTGAATCCAGGACCAGTGTTTCATCCACTGTGCCACCTAGCTGCCCCCTACCCCAAACTTTTTACCTAAAGATTTTTGCTTTGTGAACAGAAGGATGTAGAACAAAGAGTTATGGAAGTCAGAATACCTGAGTTGAAATCTAAACTCTGCTAACTTCAAATGGAAGCAAATAACTCCCTCCTCTTCCCTCCCCTCCCTTCCCTTTTCTCCTCTCTCTTTAGTTTCTCTATCAGTAAAATGATTTTAAAGATCTCTTTTCCTTTTTTTTTTTTTTTTTTTTTTTTTTGCAGGGCAATGGGGATTAAGTGACTTTTCCAGGGTCACACAGCTAGTAAGTATCAAGTGTTTGAGGTCGGATTTGAACTTGTACTCCTGAATCCAGGGCTGGTGCTTTACCCACTGTGCCATCTAGCTGCCCCATCTTCTCCCTTTTAATTCCATACTTTTTAGACTAGGAAAGAAAGAACAAAAATGAGTAGTAGAGATTGGAAAACCAAGACAAATGAGATGATTAGGAAATCTATAATGTGATACTCAGATGTTTTTCCCCCACTGTCTTCTCCTTTACCCCATCTCACATGAAGAAGCATCTCTTCTTGCTGAGGCTAATGTTTCTACACACACTCTTTATTCCATTTCATCCTGTCTTCACCACCAGATTGCCCTTTTTACTATCTCTAGTCTCCTCAACATCTCTTCACTATCCTCGTGTCTACTGGCTGCTTCCTTGCTGCCTTCAAATATGCTCATGTAATTCCCCAACCTCAAAAAAAATTTTCATGATCTATCTATCCCCTCTAGCTATCATCCTATGATATCCTTCCTTTTATTACTAATTTTTTTTTGTGTGTGAAAGCTTTCTACAATTAGTGTCTCCACTTCCTCTCCTCTCACTGTTTTCTTAACTCTCTGCAATCAGGCTTCTGACCTCATCCTTCACCTGAATCTGCTCTCTCCAAATACTTAATGGTTTGATTTGACTTGACAATCCTTAGTGAGTTCAAGTTACTAGACTTGACAAACTACATTTCTGAAAGAATTGCTAGGTGTGATTTCTGGGCTTACAATGGGAGTGGTGCTGGAGAACAGCAAATGCTTCAATTTTCTAAAAAGGAAAGAGGGAGGATTACACAAACTACTTAACCATATTTCCTTGAAAAACTCTAGATCACATTAAAAGGGATGATTTGTGGGAACTTAGAAAGGACATTAGCCAATGCTAAAAAGCCAGCACAGTGTTATTAAAAATGTCATGGCAAATTACCTTTATGTTCTTATTTTTAAAAAATTTTTAACAGGATTATTAGACTAGTACCTCAGGGGAATACTACTAGACATATTTAGATTTCAGCAAAATATTTGGCAGAATCTTTTGTGCTTTACCTGTAGATCAGACAGAGAGAGATAGGCTAGATGATACTACAGTTAGATGGATTTACTACTACTTTTTTGAGCTCTGTCCAAAGTGTAGTCAATAAAAATCTGATAGCATATCTGTAATGGAGTGTGCTAATGATCTGTCCTTGGCCTTACTTAGGCCATTGTACATTTTTATCAGTGACTTGGATAAAAGCATCAGCAGTATGTTTTTCCTATCTGCAGATCACATGAAGATGGGAGGGATAACTAGCATGTAAAGAAATCAGAATCTGGATTTCAGGGTTCTCAACATGGCTAACTGAAGGGTCAAATCAAGACTGGATGGATATTTTTCTCTTTTTCTTTAAACTTTTTAAAATAATTTTTTTATGTCTCCAGTATCTGCTTTGGATGCCAAGAGGAATAAGAGAAAAAAACATTTAAAAAGCTAATCAATATATCAAAAACACTGAAAATGTATTCAGTGTGACTAGATAAAATGTAAGGGAGAAGGGAACAAACATTTACTAAGCACCTACTAAATGCCAGATACTGTGCTAAGTGTTATGCAAATATTACCTCATTTGATCCTCACAAAAACCCTCCAAGGTAGGTGATGTTATTATTTCCATTTTACAATTGAGGAAACTGAGGTAGACACAGTGTCTTCTGAGGCCAGATTTGATGTGATGTGAATAAATATAAAGCTTCAAGCTTATGTTTAAAAAAATATACTTCAGAGGTAAAAGGATAGAGGAGGCATGATAGACAACAGTTCCTATGAAAGATCTCTGGAGGTTTTAGAGGACTTCAAGTTCACTTTAAATTTGACATGGTAGCTAAAAATATTGAGACTATTCCAGGTAGTATTGAGCGGGACATCCTACCCTAGAATGAAGCAATAGTTCTGTTCTCTGTCCTTGTTAGGAGATATTCAGAATACCATATTGAATTCCCAGCATCACATTTTAGGAGAGTTATAAACAAGTTAGAATGAGTCCTGGAGAGGGCAGCCAGGATACCAAAAGGACTAAAGAGAAACCAGACAAGGATCACAGGAAAAAAACAAAAAAACAAAAACAAAAAACTAGTCATTGTTAGTTTGAAAAAGAGATCTAGCAGGCTTGTGAAAGCTGCGGTCAGGTATTTGAAGGGCTCCATTTAAAGGGCTGTGAAGTGGGAGAGGGATTAGATCTTTTACTGTTTCCCCCACAAGGAAGAATTAGGAATAAAAAGGTGGAAATTACAGGGACACATTTAAACTTAGCGAAAGGAACAACTTCCTAACAAAGCTATTCAGAAATCCAGTGGGCTACTTCTGGAGGTAGTGTGGTCTTCCTCACTGAAGACCTTCAAGTATAGAGACCACTTCTTGGAGAGCTGATAGAAGGGATGATTAGAAAGGTGTAGATTGAGCCATGAAGTAGCCTTTTGCTCTTAGGGTGGTTTGTTGTTGTTATCGGTTTGTTTTACTGGAGGAGCAGGAGTAGGAGCAGAAGCAAAGCTGTTGTGCAGAGCTGTCTGGTATGACTAGTTCCTCAAATTTTTTAAAAGCTCTGTGCTTTAATTTTCTTTTGTGTTATTGGGTAACAAACAGTTCTTTTGAGCAATTATATGTACTTCACATTCTGGCCTAAGAACATCTGTGAACATACAGTGATTTCCAGTAAGAGTTACAATTAATGGGAAAGTGTTAACAGCAGAAAGTTTGAATCACACATACATCCTGTTGGACTTTACAGGCAGGCACAAAACAGCTTTGTGGCATGTGGCATGAGTGACATTAACACCCTGGGAAATAGCCACTGGTCTACTCTCCCGGGGAGGGAAACGATTTGTCAGGTGAGATGAAAAGAATACTGATTACCACTGTACCTCTATTGGGGACAGTAAGCTGTGTGATGTTGGTAGCTATTTACAAAGCTGCATTGCCATTATCTCCATTTGGTGAATTGGCCTGACTGTATTGTGTTGCAGGGTTCTGTGCAATAATTTTTCTTGATCCAGGGCTTTAAATATAAATTTTATAGCTTTAGCAACTAATCCATTACTTGAATTCCAAGAACCCAGTTTAAACTGTTAGAAATGAAGATAGTGAATAACTCACCCTGAGAAAACTTAACTCTCAACTCCCCATACCACTAAATAAATGTCAGTTATCTGATAAACTTAAGTAGAAAAGATTCACTGTCAGGTTTTTTTAAAAAATAAAAACTAAACTATACAGCATATCACAATGAAGACTAAATCAGAGCAAAGAATGAATATTTCTGTAAAAGTTTATTTTTCCAGATTCCATTTTAGAAGTACTTAAAAGACTATTGATTTGAATAGAAAATTTTATTAGGAAATATTGATCTATGGTCAATTAAATCTTTCGAAATGCTTGACTATTTTGAAAAGCTTGAAAAAATACCCTATTATTTTTGTGGCATGTACAGTATTGCTATTATATCCATATGTGGTCAGGTTGCTTTTTGAATCTTCAGTGAGTTACAGTTTTAGAAGAACTGTATAAATTGTTATGACTCATAGACTTTCTAAAAGCTTAGCTTGAGAGTTTTAAATAGCTGAACATTGTGGGGTTTTTATCTTTTTATCAATCATAAGTATTATTTAGTTTAACATTTATTGAAAAGTTCCCTGCTGGAGTAAATTTAGAACATGTATTACTGGAAGAAAAAAAAGTTTAAATTTTCTCTATTTCGTAGGTGGATTCAGTATGTTCTTTCTTAATGTCATTTGTCTAATAATAGATACCTAAAGTAGTATTGAAAACAAAATACTTTATCTAAAGTATAATAGGTTGGAGATAAGTGTGCATGTTTAAAAATCTGTTATTACTAGAATCTCAGGATCATATAATTTGAAAGGGACCTTTAAAGTCTTCAAGTTCAGGAATCTCTTTTGCAGCATTCTTGCCAAATAGTTATCCTTTCTCTGTTTGAACATTTGGTACTATTGCTTTCCTTTATCTGTACACTATACTTAGGTTAATCTACCTGAAAGTCAAATTAGCCTTTTAAAGTTATGTCATATAGCCTAGCTTATATAGAACTTGTGGACAGCTAAAATTCTCCAGGTTTTCCTCCTATGACATCTCCTTGAGATTCTGGGTCTCTAGCACTAATAGAATTTCAAGAATTGGAAGTTAACTTTAAGATCCTCTAATCTTTTTTTTTGGGGGGGGGTGAGGCAATTGGGGTTAAGTGACTTGCCCAGGGTCACACAGCTAGTAAGTGTTAAGTGTCTGAGGGCAGATTTGAACTCAGGTCCTCCTGAATCCAGGGCCCGTGCTCTATCCACTGCACCACTTAGCTGCCCCAAGATCCTCTAATCTAACTGGTTTCAGATCAGTCATCTGCTACACAAAGAGGCTGATCATCCAGTCTCTGCCTGAAGGTTTCTAATGCAGGTTTGCCTACTGTCCTTGTTCTACTTCTGGACCTCTCTAATGTTAGGAAAATTTTCCTTATGTTAATTTGCTTCTCTGCACCTTCTACTTGTTGCTTCTAGTTTTAGTAAGACGTATCTAATTCTCTTTCACATGACACCCTTTCTGATAATTAAACACAAATAGCATCTCTTCCTTCCCTCCAATCCTCTCTTTTCTAGTCACCCTATTCTGGGCATATTTAGCTATAAATTAGTGTATATATCTATATCTATATAGAATTATAGATCTATAGTTATGTCTATGAGTACATATAAGATAGAAATCTATGTGTATAGATATTTCTATAGATCTATATGTTTCTCTATAGATCTATAGATATGTATAGATTTATATATCTATATGTCTCTATAGATGTATATGTAATAGATCTATTGGCATATACAGATATGTATGTATATATAGCGATATGTACATCCCTGTAGATCTACATATAGAGAAACATAAATATAGATACACCTTTTTTTATAGTTATAATATTTTCTATCACCTTATTACTGGATGTTATGCTTCTCAATGCAGACTATGATCATATTAGGGTTTTTTGGGCTATCATAGAATATATTTGACTAATACTTAGCCTGTTGTTCATTAAAACCCAGAATGTTTTCAGATGAACCTAGATACCAAGCCACTTCTCCTTTATATTGTGTTTGTGAAGGCATAGCAGACCTGTGAAGAACACTGGACCTGGAATCAAGATCAGAGTTCAGTCTAGCCTCAGATACTTATTAGCTATGTGATCCGGGGAAGTCACTTAATCTCTGCTTGCCGTAGTTTCCTCATCTGTAAAATGAGGGTAATAATAGCACTTAACTCAAAAGGTTGTCATGAAGATAAAATGAATTATTTGTAAAGTGTTCGCAAACATAGAAGTTATTATTACTATTATTGCTACTATTATTATTTTGGTTATCTTATTAAATCCAGGTGTAAGACTTTATATTTATCCCTTTTATATTTCATCTTTTTAGATGAGGAAGTATGACATACTAGATAGAGACCCAGTATTTGAAGCCAAAAGACCCTGCTTCTGACATGTGCTAGCTGTATGACCATGGGCAAGAGATTTAACTTCTCAGTGTTCCAGACATTTTTCTAAGGCTACAAGCAAAGCTATATAAATATTAGCTATTATTAATTATTGTTATCTTTTTAGTATGTAGCCTCTTTCCTAATATATTTAAAAATTTGCATTGATGTTCATTAGAAATATTGGATTGTAGTTGTTTTTGTCTTAGCTTTCTCTGTGTTGATTATATTTGTATCATAGGTTGAGTTTAGTAGGATCCCTTCTTTTCCTATTTTTACGGGTTACATAACAATATAATTTATTGGTTGAATTCTAAATCCATCAAGTCCTGGACTTTTTCCTTTAGAAGTTTATTTGCCTTTTTAAATTTCTTTTCTTGAGATTGAGTTGTTTTCTATTTTGTGGTTTAAAAAAAATTGTGTATTTTATATTTTTGTAAACATTCATTTCAATTAAATTGTCAGTTCTGCCAACATATAGTATGGCAAAATAGCTTCTAATAATTTAATTTAGTCTTAATTTCTTCTGATTTTTCCTTTTTTATTTTTGATACCTCTATTTTGGTTTTCCTCTCACTTTTTAAATAATGTTAGCAAATGGTTTATCTTTTTTTCTTTTTTCAAAAATTCAAGTCCTAGTTTTGTTTATCAGTTCAGTAACTTTTTTGGCTTTCAATTTTTTCATCTTTTCTTTGATTTTGTGATTTTCTATTTTTGTGCTTAGTAGGAACATTTTGATTTGTTACTTTTCTAATTTGTTAGTTGCATGATCAATTCATTCATCTGTCCTTTCTTTTGTTGATGAAAGTATTTAGGGATACACATATTCTCCATAGGACTGTTTTGGGTGAATCTCTAAAGTTTTGGTATGTTATCTCATTGTTTTCATTTACTTAGAGCAAATTATCTATTTCACTGATTTGTTATTTGACCCACCAATTCTTTAGGATCAAGTTATTTAGTCTCTAATAAATTTTTAAGGCTTTAGTCAGTGGGCCATTACTGAGTAGAATTTTTATTGCATTGTAGTCAGTAAAGGATGTTTCTAATAAACTACTTTTCTGCACTTGTTTGTGAGATTTTATGCTTTAATATACATAGATAATTTTTGTAAATGTTCATGCACAGCTGAGAAATATTTGTACTCCTTTGTATTTCTGTTCAGTGATGGGATGAGAGAATGGGTGTGAAAATTGGTAGGTCCATTAATTGTTATAATTAACATAATTAACATGGAGTCTATTATACATCACTGATATTGAGGGGACAAAAAGAAGAATAAGATAAGACAGAGGGAAATAAAGAATCATGACTGGGAGCTTGAATTGGTGAACTTACCCATAAGGTGGACATGGATAGAAGAATGGATTAGAATTCAGTAGTGTATTGACTGCAAGAGACATGCTTATAACATTGAGATTTACAAAGAATTGAAACGAAGGGCTGGAATTAAATTATTATGCTTGAGATGGACTCAGAAAAACAGGTGAGCAATCATGATTTAGACCTGGTAACAGTAAAAACAGACTTGATTAAAAGAGATAAACAGGGAAATGACATTATGCATAAAAAGATTATGCTTAAAAGCACTGTTAATGATTGTTTCTAAGCAAATTATCATGTCATCAACAAATGGGGCATGTTTATCTCCTTTGTACCTATCTATACACATTTAATTTCTTTCTTTTGTCTTACTGCTTTTGTTAGCACTTCCAGAACCATTAATTAATAGTGAGGAGAGTAGTCATGTTTGTTTTACTCTTGAATTTATTGGAAAAGGTTCTAGTATATCCCCATTGCTTGTGCTGCTTGCTTTTGGGTTTAGATAGATAATTATTATGATATTTAAAAAGATCCTTCAGTGCCTATTCTCTGTAGGGATTTTCCCTCATAAGAGCATAAATGAGTTCTATTCCATTTTTAAAAGATCGAATTATTTAAGATCTCTTTTTGGTTTCCTACTGGTTTGGGTATTTTATAGTTTTCAAGGTATTCCCTATTTCTTTTGTGTTCTCAGTTTTGTTAGCATAAGACTGTGCATAATAAGTTCTAATAATTCTTTTAATTTCTTCTGGTTTTCTTTTGATTTTACCTTGATCATTTACCATTTTGTCGATATGATTTTCTGCCCTCTTTTTAAGGTTTATCAATTTCATTAGTCTTTTCAAAGAATTAGCTTTTAGTATTATTGATCATTTCTATGTTTTATTTCCAGTTTACCTTTTTCCTCAAATTTTTAATATCTCCTTTTTTTGTATGTATTTTAGATTCATTTATTTGTTGACTTAATAATTTTAAGTGCCTATTCAATTAATTAATGCTCTCTTTTATTCTGTTATTATATATTCTGAAGTATTGACTTTTCCATTGAGGGCTACTTTACCTGCATCCCAGAAATTTTGGTAGGTTGTTTCATCATTATAACTTTTTTGGACATAAATTTTTTTTGGGTGGGGCAATGAGGGTTAAATGACTTGCCCAGGGTCACACAGCTAGTGAGTGTCAAGTGTCTGAGGCTGGATTTGAACTCAGGTCCTCCTGACTCCAGGGCCGGTGCTCTATCCACTGCACCACCTAGTTGCCCCTGGACATAATTATTAAGTGTTTCTGTGATTTGTTCTTTGACCCTCTCATTATTTAGAATTTCGGCCTGAGTTCAAATCCAGCCTCAGACACTTGACACTCACTAGCTGTGTGACCCTGGGCAAGTCACTTAACCCTAATTACCCCGCCAAAAAAGAAAAAGAATTTCATTTTTAAATCTTCATTTGCATGTGTCCTTTGTTTTTGCTTCAGGATTGGTTACTATATATTTTTTGCATTATAGTCTGTAAAGATGTGTTTACTATTTTAACCTTTTTACACTTGTTTTTGATATTCCAGTGCCTTAATAACTGATTCATTTTTATATAGGTTAATTATAGTACTGAGGAATCTTTTATCTATCTATATCTCTGTCCTTTAGCAGGCCCTTTTAGAAGATATCATAAATCTAGCTCTAATTTCTTCAACATTTCATTCTATTCTATATTTTCTCTTTTGTTTATCTTTCTGTTAAACTTCTTTAAAACAGAGAGGAGTACTTGACACTGTGGTATTACTATCTATGTTTTGTAATTCATTTACTTTTTCCTTTATGAATTTAGATGCTAAGGCCTTTGAAGTATATAAGTTTAATACTGATATTGACTTGTTGTCTTTGGTTCCATTCAGTGTGATATAATTTACTTATTGATCTGTTTTTGTTCCATTAGAAGTTTGTTTTTGCTTTATCTGAAATTGTTGCTGCAACTTCTGCATTTTGGCATTCATTTAGTGCATAGTAAACTTTTTTCTAGCCCCTCATTTTAATTCTTTGTATGTATGTCTTTTTTTAAAAAGACATTTCTTATAATCAACAGATTATAGGGTTTGGTTTTCTTCTATAATCTATCACTGTTTTTCATTTTATTGGATTGCTTAATCCATTCACATTTAAAATTATGAAAGGGAATTTTTTTCTATTCCTCCATAGACATCATACTTTATCTCTTCAGTTGTTTTAGATTAATATACTAAGGCAACCCTATTACTATTGACTCTCTTTCCTTTGCCATCAAGCTCTTCCCTCCCTGATTTGTTATCCATTTCCCTAGTTTTAGAGTTTTATTTATTAGTTCATTTATTATAGTTATTTAGTTTTCCTCTTTATTCTCCTCTCAGCTAAGTAGTTAAATAAAATCCTCCTTTTTTTCTCAACATCTTTTATCATTAGTTTTAAATTTTTCATATTTTTGTGCCTTTTTCTAAAAAGGACTGATTTGTCTAATTTTTCTCATTATTTATCTGCTTTTCTGTCTATTCTTTACTTTTATTCTTGGATTCATGGCCCTCGTACTTTTTTATTCTCTGTATTCCTTATGGAATTAAAGCTTTTAAGTTACCTGTTTTGGATTTCTTCTTGTAAATAGTTTTTATGTTATTATCTTATAAATGTTGCCTCCTTTTTCTCTTATGCCTCACTTTTGGAAATACAAGTTCCTTTGGGTGCTAGAAAGGGTATTATATTATGGTAAGCATTTTCCTATATTCCCGTTTGTGCAGCTCATTTTTAACATTTCTCTTCCTCATGGTCATTTTTTACCCATTTACCATGTAGTCTCTTCCCTGGGTCTAAGCCTTCCTCCTTCTTCTGGATGTTAGTTCCCCATCCCCATCTAGGGGCTATGATGACTAGTTTATCTAAGAAGCAGATCCCCACAGATTATACCCATTATAAAGTTCCAGCCTCCCTTTATACACCATCTCTTTCTCCATAGGAGTGTTTTTCACTAGGATCCCCTTCCACAATTGAAGCAAGATTTCCTTCTTTCCTCCCTCTTTTTACATCTTTGCTCATTATTCTCCAAGCTCTTTTTTTCCCAAGAGATGATAGGGGTTATTTTCCCTTCATTGTTAATATTTGATTTTATTAGGGTACATCATACTTTCCTCTCTTATCTTCTTCCTTCTCTCTTCCCTTTTATGCATCTTCCCCTTTTGTAGTTTAATCCCATTAAAACAATAATTTGCTTGTAGGTGAGGTGTTAGGATTGGTCCATGATATTTCAGGCTTTTTTCTTCATCACTTCTATTTATTTTCTGCTTCCATTTTTTTCTTTTTGTATACTTTTATAAAGAGATCTCTCTCTCTCTCTCTCTCTTTTTTTAAAATTTTTGGTAAGGCAATTGGGGTTAAGTGACTTGCCCAGGGTCACACAGCTAGTAATTGTTAAGTGTCTGAGGTCGGATTTGAACTCAGTTCCTCCTGAATCCAGGGCCGGTGCTCTATCCACTGCGCCACCTAGCTGCCCCTAAAGAAATCTCTTAATGGTATCTCATTATATTGTGGTTGTTGTCCTTAGTTGCTGTATTTGTTTAATTTTTTTTTGTATTCCTGTTGTTTGGGGTATTTGAGAATCAAATAATTTGTTCAATTCTGGTTTTCTTTCTAAAAATGCTTCGAGTATCTCTTTTTTTATTGAATGTCCATCTTTTTTCATTAATGGTTAGGCTCAGATTTACAGGGTATGTCACATTTGCTCTTTGGAATGAATACCTTATTTCATTCCCTTCTGTGGCTTCTGGAAGGTGTCAAATAGTATTGTGTTATTTGAATTTGCTTTCCTTTATATTTGAAGGTTTTTTTCTAGTCACTTGAAGAATTTGCTATTTGTCCTTGGAGTTGTTAAACTTAATTGCTATGCCTTAGAGTTTTCAGCATAATTTTTCTTTTTCTTCTGGAGGTAGTATGTGTTATTCTTATAATAGGTACTTTATATTCTATGTTCGGAAGATCTGGGAAGTTTTCTTATATTATTTTTTGCATTATGTTGTTCAGCTTTTTTTGTTTGTCATGTCCTCCTCGGATATCTGTAAATCTTAAGTTGTCTTTATACATTGTGTCTTTGAGATCAATATGCTTCTCATGGATATCATGTTTTCTTTTAACATTGCTTTTTTTCTTCTTTTCCATATATGCACTGAATGGAATAACATCTAAATACTTAAAAAATCAATTTATAGTGAGAAATAGATAGTAAAAATGTATCATTGGACACCTCAATGTACTAATTTCAGATCTAGACAAATTTAACAAAAATATTTTAAAAAATAAGCTAAGGGTGCAGCTAGGTGGTGCAGTGGATAGAGCACCCGCCCTGGATTCAGGAGGACCTGAGTTCAGATTCGGGCCTCAGACACTTAACACTTACTAGCTATGTGACTCTAGGCAAGTCATTTAAGCCCAACTGCCTCACCAAAAAAAAAAAAAAAGCTAAGGAAATGAATAAAGTTTTAGAAAAGTAAGATATGATAAGAGCTTTGGTCTGGTGGTTGAGTAGTTTAGTCTGTTATGTGACTGACATTCTTGTACTATTGCCTAGTAGCATATATGCATTCATATACTATTACTTAATCAGTTAATTTCATCCTCATTAACTAACATTTAAAAAGTACATATTATTTACAGAATACAATATTAGTTGCTTTCTTAATCACCTTACATATTTACTCACTTTTGTAGAGCCTCATAATTTCTTTGCAGAAATTTTTTGGCTTAATACTTCCTTTTGCTAATTTTCCTTCTTGTAGCCGGAATCTACAATCCTCAAAATACCTTTCCCATATCAAGAGCACGAAGGCTGTTCTTTGTTCAAATGGCCCTTTCAACTTGGACAGTCTAAATTTTCTAATAATATAGCAGTATAGCTTTCTTTTCCTCAGATCACAACTCCCAGGCTACATCTATTCCCTTACAAAATGTCATTATATCAGTAACAAGAACATGATGGTCCTCAGTATAATAATTTGTACATCATTATAGATATTTTGTGCATATACATATTTTTGTATGTAGCCATATATATGTACATATACATATTTTGTATGTAGCCATTTCAAAAGAACAGTTTTGTGGCCAATGAATTACTCTGATCCAGCGACATTGGTCTTGTTGTTCTTACCAATGACACTTCATCTCCTGACTCCATATCATTTCACTGGGTGTCCCCCATCCCTGGAATGTTTACCTCTCAATTCTGCCTCCTTGCTACTATGGCTTACTTCAGGATTCAGCTCAGAGTCCACCTTCTGCATAGTTGTTTTCCTGTTGTCCACTCCATTAGAATGTGAGCTCTTTGAGTACAAGGACTGTATTTTTGCCTTTTTTTTTTAAATACTCCTCCGTTTAGTCATTGCCAGGCATGTAGTAAATACTTAATAAGGGCTTATTGTCTGACTGATTGAGATTAAGCGATTTAATGCCCAGAAGCAAAAAGGTTAATATGATGACATACTCCTCATAGGAATATGTCTCCAATATTTTCTATTTTAGTTTCCTATCTCAGCTTTGGTGTTTTCTGTGACAATATTTTGATTTACTTAATAAGTCCCCTTCAAATCAAAGAGATTTGAGATAATGACGTTTTAAAGTTGGCAGGGGCCTTTTAGGTCATCTAGTCCAACTCCCTCATTAAACAGATGAAGAAACTTAGACTCAGGGAGGGTAAGTGACTTGCCCAGGGTTACATAGTTAATGTCTGAGATGAGATTCAAGCCCAGTACTTCTGACTTCAGGTCTAATCCCTTTATCTGCCTATCAAATTGAACATATTTATCTAAGATCACACAGCCCAGTGGTAGATAATAGGCCTAAAACTTAACTTCATTTAGTTTTATGGGGAAAAAGTATATATTGTCTCTTTATTAAGTGTTTTTTTAAAAAAACTGGTTTTATTTACATAATTGAATGATAACTTCATATTTAAACTGCTTTAAGACATTGGTGGCACTAACATTCATAGTATACTGAAATCTCATATCAACATTTTTCATTTTAGATTAAGATTTGTTAAAAGGTAGAAGATCCATTTTGGATCTCTTTACTGCATTCATGATCTCATCAATGCCAGTCTTCCCTCCAACAATGCAGATCCCAATCCATCTATGCTTTTTCCTTACATAAAACTCTTGTCCCATAAATTTTCATAGGGCCATTTACCCAACATGCTGGAGGCTTTCCATGATCCTTTTTACAAAATTGTCAGTCTTTTATCCCTCACTTTTGCTACATGATTGTACTACCTTTTCCTCCCTATCATAAATCTTCTGAATGATTTGCTTTACAATATTTCTTTCACAAAATTCATCATTGGCCATATGGTATAGGTTAGTTATGTTTGTCATACATTGCTTCATTACTTCATGGTCATCCACAATTTTGATTTGCCACTATTTAAAAAAAATACTATTAATAGCCATCTAGCATCACTAGATGAAAACCAGGTGTTTAAAAAGGTAGTTTTTTGTGTCGTCTGTAACACCAGGGATCCTTGAAGGTATTGTTCAATTCCCCAACCAGGCTGTTTTGTCACTGTCTTTAATTCCAGGCTAGTGCTTGTGGTCCGTTTCCCCTTTCCGTCCAAGGTATAAGCGTTGATGTTCAAATTCCTTTGACCTTCCATTCAATAGCATATCATAATCTAGACAATAGGCATTCTTTATCCGCTTAGGCTTTTCTGTGTGAATTGTCAGGTTCAACTCTTGAATTAGAGTGGATCACTTTTAAGAGACTAAAGTGAGAACTTGATGAAATTAGTATAATGCCAGCAACAACAGAAGCATATGTAGACCATACCATCTATAAGGAATTTTCTCTTTGATTTGGACTCTGCACTGGAAATACTTTATGACAGTGCAAACATATTTGGTTAAACAGAAGATCATAAACAGGATTTTCTTTGTTGTTGAATTTATCAAAAACTTGGGTTGATCTTGACATATGTAATACATTTTTGAAGGAGAACCAGTAAGGCCGTGTTTCGTGCTACCAAATGAGATGCTTTTGAAAAAAAATAATCATTGGGGCAGCTAGGTGGTGCAGTGGGTAAAGCACCAGGTCTGGATTCAGGAGGACCTGAGTTCAAATTCGGCCTCAGACACTTGACATTTACTAGCTGTGTGAACCTGGGCAAGTCACTTAACCCTCATTGCCCTGCCAAAAAAAAAATCATCATCAACAAACAATAAACATTGTTAAGGGTTAAAATTCTAGCTAGTCTGTCTAAAATATCTAATGAGTGGTCGCCAATAAATCATAAGCTTTAGCAAGAGTTAGACTTTTAAGCATTTATTAAGGAGAATAAGAATTTGGTAAAGAGAGAGAGAGGCCTAGATTCCTATCTATTAAAGGGAGAGCACATTTCTAGCTCCGCTCTCCACCAGAGTCCAAAGGCAAGAGAGTGAGAGCGAGCGCCACTCTCTTCCTTCCTCCTCCCACTAGCCCGCGTCACTTCCTGATGCCAAAGAAAAGACTCCTGGTCTTGCCCTCAAAGACCTTCGCTTCATGGGCGGAACTCTTCTACAGTAAGTCTCCAGCAGGTGGCGTTATTCCAATCGTTACAACATAATGGAATTTCATATTCCCTGTACCTTTCTTTATTCAGTTGTGAGATATTGATACGGTCTAGTATAGAATATTGTTTTCAAAAAATTTCTGATTCCCCTCTTATATTTCATTAAGAAAAACCTGAGAAAATGTTTAAATCATTCCCAAGATTTAATAGAGATGCAAAGGCAGATTTATGGCTTGCTGATTACTGATGTAATTTTTTTCTTCACTTTAAAAATATTATTTATTTTTAACATTCTTTTCTTTTTGAAGTTTGAATTCTAAATTCTCTTTCCCTCCCACCCACTGAGAAGGCAAGCATACAAAATAATATAAAACATATTTCCATATTCTGAAGTCATCTTGATCACATTTTCCCCCTGAGTAATAATAATGTGTTTTTTTTCTCTTATTGTTTCCCATACCTTAAAAATTGATACTCATAAGTCTTTTCAAAACTGTGTCACCTCCAGCTTGAATTTCCTCATAAGTAAACCAGGTCTGATCTAATTGTTCTTCCTATCTCTCATATCTTTAGTGCCATTTCCACATCTTTCTTTAGAGTAACAGGAGTTTGAGATGTTAGAGTACAATTGTATGAATACATTTCACTGTCATCAATGAAGAAAAACATTTATTATAGAAATGTTGGTCATTCTGCTTTTTTCATTCTTTTCTTGTCATTCCATTTTCTTCTTTAAATGGTCTTGGAAAGAACTAGCTTAATTGGGCATTGTACCAAGGTTCCTGCAGACGTGTTTTCCTACTGTTTCTCATTGTTTTATGAGGTGATACTGCTCAAAAGCTTCCACCATCCTCCATACGTTTTTACAAATGAGTTTATGTTCCAAACATGTGTCACCCTTGGTTGTCATGTGTCTCTACTTGGCAAAGAGTTCTCTTGCTGGCTGATGTAGTTTCTGGGCTATTTTAGCCACTTTATTTTGGCATTTTCTTTAAAACATCACTTACATTTCCATAAGAAAGAATGATAGTCATGGAAGTGCCTTTACCTCATTCTTTTTCTCATGTCTCACTCCTTTTGTCTTTGTCCTTCTAGTTGGTGTTGATTTTTATTTCTTCAATGACAAGTTGATAGTCTGCAGATCATTCTGGAAAATGATTTTCATGTTGATAACCAGTTGTTTTCTAACTATTAATCTTTAGTCATTTTCATTTTTTTTATGCCTTCACACTCTTCTTGAAGAAATAGTTCATGATATATGGATTCAAGATTTCTGCATAGCTACTAAGCCATTGCTTCCTTTCATTTCTAAATCGAAAACCACATTTTCCCCCAACATTCTCCACTGTGCCCACCTTTGCATTGAAACAGCAAATTATTAAGCTATTTGTTGGCTTTGTTTGAGGATCTGATTAAGAACTTGATAGAATTTGTCTGCTTTCTCATCCTCTGTAACACGTTGCTACATAAGCTGACATTATCTTTGTGGTGGCTCTTTTACTTATGCTCATCATGTTGACAAGATAATCAAGTATCTTGTGAAATGTTTCCTTTGGGTATGCAATGAAACCAGCTCTGCTAACATCTTTATTTTCTCCTCTTAGAAGAACCTCTGACTCATTCTTCCATTTAGTTATTTCAGAAGTATGTAAATTTGTTGGTCATTGGAGTACCTACAGTTAAGTTAATGTTTATAGCTTGTCTAAAAATAATGTTAAATGTTAGCATTTATTGTCCCTTTTTTCCACTCTTCTACCACTCTTGCTGCAGAAGTGAAAAGAACTCACATAAGACTATGGTATTTTTTATTTTTTCTCTGCCTCTTGGGTTGCTGTGCAAAGAATTTATCACCTAGGGGCCAACATACTTGGTATTAATCCGAACTGATTCTCAAATAGCAAACAGTCTGTTGTCCTACCTATACTTGAAGCCTCCTTTTAGTAAGGTAGAATCTGCCAGAGCTTGTGCTGTGTTGCCCTAGCCTTTGGAGAAGCCAAGTCCATTGCCATGCCAACATTAAGGATTCAGAGGAGGGCTCTCGTGAATGATTTAGTTACCAAAGTGACAAATTAGTCCCTTATCTATAGATCGGTTTCACTTCATATATTACTTAGAGCTTATACAATGTAACATGGTACATATGGAATAGGGTTCAATACTATTTACAAGAACACATATGGAAGGATGGGACAAACAATTATGGTATAGGCCAGTCTTGTTAGCACAGACTTTTACTTTGTTTTAAGAGACATGATTTGACTCCTGGCTAGGTAAGCTTTTTTTCTACAGGTATGCCTTCCTTTAAGCAGTCTCAACACATAAAAATCTGGGTTCATGAAATAGCCCAATTAGTGGATAACTGTTCATTTGACAGTCTTTGTTTTATAGTAGGATTTGCTATAGCACTCGTTTAAGCAAAAAGTTCTACTATATTTAAAATTATTTTATTAAAATTCTTCTGTATCATAATGATATTTGATTGAATTCACAAGGTTATCTTTCATGAGTAGATCACAATGCACGAGGAACCTTGATTTCACAATCCTGGTGAAGAAGATGGGTATTCTTGTCTCCACTGAGTAATAAGGAGCAGATAAGTTAAATGTTTTGTATAGGCCCAAAAGCAATGCACATCTGAGAGAATTAAAGTCCCTAACCTCAGCTTCTGTGCTTTGCATACTAACTCAAACTACCTCTCCCATAGTTTTCCATTTTATAGTTCACATATGTCCCAACGGGCAAATAAGTGGAAGTTTTTACTCTTGGGTGACTGTTCACTGGCCCTATACAAAATGGCATCTTTGTTGGCAGTCAAACGAACAATGAGTGAATGGATGACTCTGAGGGTCTTTGGAGGTGATCCCCCCAGGTCAGGGTTGAAGCACATTGGATGGGCAGCGTGGGAAGCTAGTGTTACTGGTGCCAAGTAGTGATTCTGTGTTAAAACATTGAATTTGCTAGGTCTCCATCTAGTACAGTTTTATGTTTTTTGGTTTTAAATATTTAAACTTAACTTTTTTTCCTTATATTTGAGCAGTTAAATGAAAGATTTTGTATATCTTATTACTTCAATCCATATAATATGATGGTCCCCCTATATGTAGGAGAACAACTGAACTAGAAATTTACTTGTTCTTCGGTTCATCTGTTCAGTGTATATCTAGTTGGCTAATAAACTGATTAAACAAAGTAGATCCCCATTTCACTTACTGTTTTGTAAACACGACCTCAAAGTCTGTATTCCATGCCCTACAATTGGAGAGTAAACCCCACAAGTTGAAGTTCCTCCTTCCTTTTTTAATATTAGTATTATAGATCCTAAAGACTGGTCCTTTATGGATCCTAAAGACCTGGCTTATTGGGTTGAATTATACAA
The DNA here is from genome assembly GCF_019393635.1 of Dromiciops gliroides. Classification (NCBI taxonomy): domain Eukaryota; kingdom Metazoa; phylum Chordata; class Mammalia; order Microbiotheria; family Microbiotheriidae; genus Dromiciops; species Dromiciops gliroides. The sequence goes on along the minus strand of NC_057864.1, from coordinate 383,055,299 downwards.
CTTTAACACAGTTGTTGGGCTAATGAGGGGTGCAGTTGTATAGCAATCAATACTTTTACAATTAATGGAACTCTAAAAGCAAAAATAAAGTATTACTGTCTCGTTTTGGTGTATTGATGTTAATGAAATGGCAAATAGTGAAGTTGAGACTTTCTCTTTTGGAGTTGAAATGACTTGCAAAAAAAAAAGAAGAAAGAAAGGAAGGAAGGAAGAAAGAAAGAAAGAGAAAGTGAGAAGGAGAAGTTTATTTATGAAATGTCACAGGGCCATTGAAGCTCAGCACGCCCCAGTAGCAAAGGCCTTCCCTTGGTGCTTGTTTTCTCCTTGTGACCTTGGATGAACTAGCGGGCAGTATATTATGCCGTGTGATTGTGCTGGTTTGTCATGGTTAGCATTCTGGACTGTCACTGGAATGTAGGAAGCGGATGAATTTGAATTGAACCATGAGGTGGTCTGCCAGGCCCTCTCCTTGTCTTGAGGAAACCTGTCGCTGTTCGTCTGGGCCAGGCCTAATGAAAGCAATGGAAGGAAAGAGAGGTGGGCCTTTGATCTCTTTGTTGCAGTTGCTCCCTGGGAACTCTCTGAAATCAATGCCCTGTTTTCCTGGAGGAATGAATGGCTATGCCTAACTAGCTTTGTAAAGCCATGGGGGAATTCACTGCTTCTGTTTATTGACAGCTGAAAAGGAGCACATGGTGTGGAATGGGCCTTCTTGTGAAAACAAGGGACAGGGAAAATTAGACTTCAATTTAACACAGAAGTATTTGGAAATTCACCCCAAAGGAAAGACGGTGGTTTCTCATGCTTACATTAGAATTACAGAAGGGTATAGTCTAAAATGAACAAGGGTATTTTTTGTAATAACTATGTTACATGTGAGAATGTGGTATGCAACATGTCTTTTTTTCTTTTTTAAGGAAATTGGTTCACTTTTTTCTCAATATAGTAGAGAAGCCGAAAGATCAAAAATGAAATCAAAATACCCTCATTAAAAAAAAATAACCAAATCCAACAACTAATGAAATAACATTTAAACGAAATGAGTAGCATTAAGAAAATGCTATTCATATTAACAAATGTCTTCTTCACTTTGAAATTTCAAGCCTATTCTAAAGCTTAGTCCTATCTTTTATGTTAACTGTAATGCTCATGCCATTCTTAATATAATGAATGCATATTTCCTATAAAGGAATATTTTATTTATATATTTATAACTATTTAAGGTGTTGCCAAAGTCTTAATGGAGGTCTAAGCCCAAATAGCTAAAATGTGAAATTATTTCCTGAGGAAAACAATGGTGCCAAAACAATCAGTTCCCAGTCTTTTAAGTCCTAATAGCTTAAAAATGAATGAAGACTTGTAACATTCTGTATATGTATTTTTATATAATTTTTAAAAATTGGCCTAATGACAATTTAGGGCATGTCCAACTTAAGTTTAGTGAAGCTAGTTGACTGATAGGCACTTAGGGAAACAAAACCTTTTCAAGAATGAATTGGAGTATTTTTAGATCACTTTATATGTCAAAATTTGTATTGCTTCATCAAGAGAACAATTTCCATTATTGCCTTTTTGCCTTTTAGTTCAGAGTTCAAGGCCAATTGCTTCTATTACACTTTTTTCATTTACCACACTGAATTTAGATTTGATATGGAGAAAATATTGAAACTTCAAATCTTTGCTTCACTTTTACCCTCTGTGAACATCTAAGCTAATCAGTATTCTTGTGCTTTAAATTAGACTGTCATTGTCAAAAGCAGAGAAAAGCCCTCCCTTCATTTAAATGTAAAATTATTTCCTGAGGAAAACAACACTGCCAAAAGAATTAGTTCCTGATCTTTAAGCTAGTACTAAATTGGGGGAAAATACCCAACAATAAACCATCAGAAGTAGTTAATTCAAGTACAGGTACTGATCAACAGAGGAAAGATAATGCAACTAAGCCATGATTTTTGTCATTGTGAGTATTCTTTCACTGATTAGGTCACAATCCCTCCACACTTAAGTAAACACATGAATGAGTTTCTATGGCCCAAATATTTCATTTCCTGGTAGTCAACTATGTGATGATGAATCTTGCCATACTTGGCTAGGATGGTCCTGGGCAAACAACCCATTCTTGGGCCTGTACTTCAAGCCGGATATTCTTTACTTTTTTTGTGTCATGGACCCCTTTTGTCAGCCTGGTGAAATTTATGGACCCCATCTCAGAGTAGAAACTTTTTAAAAAAATGCAAGATATAGATAGATAGATATATAGAGAGAGGGAGAGAGGTAGGTATGTATACATAGATATAATTACAAAGGAAACCAATGATATTGAAATACACTTATCAAAATATCTTTTAGAAAAGCAAATTCATGGACCCCCAGGGTAAGAAACCTTGATCTAATCCTTTCCAGTTTGAGGGGACTTGCCAGAGCATAATTGGCACTATTGTTGTAGAGTTGGAAGATAATTTGGAGGCCTTAAAGTCCACTCTCTTACTTTACAGTGAAGAAACAGAGGCACAGAGAGAAGTTGTGACTTTTCTAGTATCACACAATTACTAAGTATCTTTGGCAGGATTTGAATCTAGGTCTTCTGGACTCAAAGTTCAGTGCCCTATCCAGTCATCTACAGTCATTTCTGTATTACAGTGAAGCATCAGATTAGGACTTTAGTGAATGGTGAAATAGACATTTCTGAAAAGTTGCCTATAAAGTGGTAGGTTTTAAGTTGCTGTCCCATAGATTTATATCTTATGTGGAAAGACATTCTCGGAGACTAAAATAATCAATTATTGCTTAATAACGTCTCTTTAAGATGGAAATACAACATAGGGCCACAGCTCTAGAGGTAGAAGGAACTTCAGATGCCATCTAGTTCATCACTAATTTTTTTTTGGGGGGGGGAATGAGGCAGTTGGGGTTAAGTGACTTGCCCAGGGTCACACAGCTAGTAAGTGTCAAGTGTCTGAGTCCGGATGTCACTTATTTTACAGTTCATGAAACTGAGACCTAGGGAAGTGAAATGATTTGCCTAAAAATCAGTGTCAGAGGTGGGATTCGAATCTAGGTCCTGACTCTGTCCCATGGCTCTGCTTTCAGATCATCCATTTTTACCCTGCTGAAAACTTGGGCTGCTCTCCAGATTCTCTATGCTCAAATGTATGAGGCTTTTGCCTTGTCTTGCCAAGATTCATGCCTGCATAGAACTTCTTACTATCCCCCCATGTTCCTTTGTGGGTGCTTTCTTCCTCTTTTCAAGACTCCTTTATATGTCATCTCCCTCATTAGATGTCAACAAAAACTACCTTATTTGCATGTATTTGTACCTCTAGTGCTTTTTAAAAAACATTCACTCATTCATGGGGTGATGAGGGCTAAGTGACTTGCCCAAGGTCACACAGCTAGTAAGTATCAAGTGTCTGAGATCGGATTTGAACTCAGGTCCTCCTGAATCCAGGGCCTGTGCTTTATCCACTGCACCACCCAGCTGCCCCTTCTAGTGCTTTTTAAGAAACAGTGTCTGGCATATAGTAAATTCTAAATGGTATGACAATCTGTTCACCTGTCATCTATTATATATCCATCCATCCATTCCCGGAATCAGTGCTCTTTCTACTCTACCACATTCTAGTAGCTTTAGTCACAGAGTATCTCATACTGCATGGCACTAACTATAGTTAGATAAATAGGAGAAGCAAGAACCAGGTAAAGGAAGATTTACATATGAGTGGTTTTTTAATGTAATAAACATTTTTATTTATAATTTTGGGTTCCAGTTTTTATCCCCCCTTCCTTCTCTCCCCCCTCCCTGAAGCAGCAAGCAATCAAATATGGGTAATGTAAAACATTACCCATATTTGTCATTTTATACAAGAAAACTTGATTAAAAGAAAAAAATGAAAGAAAGTGAAAAATAGTATACTTCAGTCTATTCCATCAATTATCAGTTCTTTCTTTGGAGGTAGATAGTATGTTTCATCAATAGTCCTTTGGAATTGTTTTGGATCATTGTATTGTTGAGAATAGTCAAGTCATTCACAGTTCTTCAGCAGATAGTATTGCTGTCACTGTGCTCAATGTTCTCTTGGTTCAGCTCACTTTACTATATATCAGTTCATACAAATCTTTTCAGGCTTTTCTGAAGTCCATATTAGTATTTAAAAAATAAATATGTCTTCACATTGAATTTCTTTTCCTATGATTGAGTTTTTCAGTATGTAGAACAATGGTTTGTTATAGTTTCTTAAAAAAAAACCCAAAAACTCACTGCTTCTTTAAGTAGTATGTGATAGCTCAGGGGAATCTCAGGTCTGTTTATTTTTATAATTAGCTGCGTGATCAGAAATATATATACTGAATGAGGTTGGTATTGATAATGGTATACCTTTAAAAAGGTTTTTTTTAAAAAAATGGCACATTTTTAAAAGCACTTATACCAAAGCTGTCCAAAATAAATCAAGTCAGTTTGTACAATAGTCATTTTAGGCCTAATGCTATTACTGGCTTGGCATTTTACAGACTAAATTATTCCAGAGATCTGTAAGGGATAGTTGGTCAAGAGAGTCAGTCAGGGCACATCTCAATTCTGTGTTCAGATTTTCATCACTGATAGTGTCATTTAGCTTTGATTTTAGTAATTTTATGAAAAAGAATGTACTTTTTCTGAACTAGAGTTCACATACCCAAAAGTCCCTACTGTGGACCTCTGGGTAGCACAGTGAATACAGTGCTAGATCTGGAGTTAAGATAGATGAGGAAACTGAGGCCAGAGTTCTGGCTTCAGACACTTACTAGCTGTGTGACCCTAGGCAAGTCACTTAACTCTGTTTGCCTCAGTTTCCTCATCTGTAAAATGAGCTAAAGAAGGAATGGCAAACCACTTCAGTATCTTTGCCAAGAAAACCCCACATGGGGTCATGAGGAGTCAGACATGACTGAAAAACGACTGAATGACAACATACCCTACTGTCCTCCCACTTCTTGTGTGTTAACTGATCCCATATTTTATTTATTGAGTGGTTGGTTGCTAAAAATCTCAAGTGACTGCATTCTTGGGGCTGTTAAGCCTCATTTGTCCCACACAGTTGTTCAGGCCATGGCTAGCTCTTACCCCTAACCTTCCTTCCTTTTTTCTTCTGGTTCCCTGGGGCAGCCAGGAGCTCTGTGTTCCGACGGATATTTTTAGCTTTGTCCCAAGGATGTCACATGAGACTAGAGGGAAGCCTAGATAACACCTGGGGTTTGAGAGGACCTGAGACTTTTGTAACTGTGAGTCAGGCAATGTTCACCAAATTAATGCCCTATTTTATAAGTCACATTACAACTAGATTTTAGGGGCAGCTAGGTGGCGCAGTGGATAGAGCACCGGCCCTGGAGTCAGGAGGACCTGAGTTCAAATCTGACCTCAGACACTTGACACTTACTAGCTGTGTGACCCTGGGCAAGTCACTTAACCCCGATTGCCTCACTAAAAACAAAAACCAAAAACAACTAGATTTTAAGTTGAATTTCCTTAAAATAAAGGATATCTAGCAGTTGCAGTAAATCTTGGAGTGATTATTATCATAGCAGCTGGAAGGGACTTCAGAGGCTTTTTAGTCCAACTCCCTCATTTTACACATGAGGAAACTGAGGCCAGTGAATCAATTAATTAATAATAAACCATTATTAAGGGATTACTGTGTGCCAAACCCAGGAGATACAAATAGAAAAAGGGAGAGAGACGCAAGCTCACATTGTAATTGGAGGAGACAGTACATGAAAGAAAGTTCAGCTAGAAATGGAAATGCCTGGCGGTCCTAAGGGTGTAATAATAAGGTGGATGCCAAGGCTCAGCCAACCTTAGGTAATATGTCAGTTAGATGTCAGTGCCAGGGGAATGTAGAGTAGAGAGTCAGGGTAAATGGTAAGGCCTAAAGAGCTATAGGAAACAACTGAAGGGTATTTGGTAAGTCCTGGTAGTCTTTTACCTTCTCCGAAGGAATAGAGTAGTTGGCTCCCATCTCATCCAAATCCTGTGACCCATCAAGCAGTACTTGAAAAGGTGGGAGGGGAAGTAGGGATGCCCTCAGTGTGGGGAGTCATCTAAGACCACAAGAAAGCAAGACAGGTAAGGTTATTTCTTCTGCGCTGTCCAAGTCTTCCTCCACCTTGCTGTCTCAGGTGGATTCTCAGAGGGCCAAATGAGTGGGAAAGAATAAGAATGCCTTTGGTGATGTGTTCAGGTATTTCTGACAACCATCACAACCCAGATGGGTTCTAGGGAGACATTCTCAAGGTTACACAAATAGTAACTATCCGATAACTATGCATTAACCTGCTCCACCCATATTGCTCAAAGAACCCTAGAACCAGAGCTAGAAGGGGCCCTCAAAGACCATCTAGTTCAGTCTTCTTTTACAGATGAGGAAGATGAAGTACTGACTATTCCCGTGGAGTCACACATTAATAAGTCATAGAACTGAGATTCAAATCTAGGTACCTAGATTCCAAAATGCCTATTCTTTTCTGCCCCACCCCCCACCCCATACCATACTTACTTCTTCATCTTCCCTTTCTAGTCTACAGGCAAAAATCCCTTTGTACAGGGTGGGCCAAAAGTCCCAGTGTTTTTATAACTTTTTGAAAATTATATTTTCTTTATTTTTGGTCATTTATGAGACTTGAGTTTTAACACAACATGCAAATTCATTTCCTACATTTACAGTGTATTATGCTATGGTATTGTAAATTACAAGCAATAATAAAGGAGTTTTAAAATATTGTACCCCTTTCATGACTTTTGGCCCACCCCTTAATTACACAGTTATTAACCTATAGAAAACTAAAATATAAAACAGTTTTAATTACACATATAACCTAAATACGTTGTTATTTTCTAACTACTGCTAACTGGCGAAAAAAAAAATCCCCAAACTGCCAATGATGGTAAAGTATTAGGCAGTGACCAGAAGTCAAAATTTTGTGTTACCTAGATCTATCTTAATATATAAGTAGCAACTTAAGATAAGAAGGGAACAGTTTTCAGTGCTTTAACAGAATTCTACCAATGAAGCTGTTACTACTCCATTATTGTTATTGCTTTAGCTTTACTCTATGGAAAATTATTAGTTCTTAAATTCACTAAGTATTGGGGCAGCTAGGTGGCGCAGTGGATAGAGTACTGGCCCTGGAGTCAGGAGTACCTAAGTTCAAATCCAGCCTCAGACTCTTAACACTTACTAGCTGTGTGACCTTGGGCAAGTCACTTAACCCCAATTGCCTCACTTTAAAAAAATCAGTAAGTATTTACTGAGTGCCTGCGGTGCCCTTGAAACTGTGCTAGGCTCCATGGGAAATCTCTTACCCACTGTCACCTTCCCTCCCCCCCAAAAAGTGATTGGCATGGCTCCTGTGTTCTAGCCTGGCCCTCTTATGTCTATTATTATTATTTTTTAAATTAAAGATTAAATCATTCAGGGAGGGGGGGAAATGGCACAGAAGGTGAAAACTCAGCATAGTCATAGTATTTTGGACCACACTTGGTCAAACTTTGACTTTTGCATGATTTGGTATTAAATAAGTTAAACTTTACCAATTAAGCAATATGTGTAACCAAATGTAAACTGTTGTTACAACCTCTGCTTCAAAAGACATAAAACAACACAAAGCATCATTCTTTACAATATCTGAGTAAAAGGCAAATCATAAAATGCTAGTGCCTAAAGGGACCTTAGTGATCATTTAGTCTAACTGCTTTAAAAATCTTTATAGATGAATAAATGGAGATCGCTAGAGAGGAAAATTGTAGTTATTATTAACTCTGATTTCCCAGAACACTTAAGATTTGACTTCTGACTCCTCTTCCCAAGTCTCTTAGCCACCTTTTCTTTTTGAAGGAAATTTGAAATTAGCAAATTTTAGTAAGAGAGAGTAAATGAAAGGCAAACAAGAAAAGCTTGATATGTTAATATATATGAAATGAGACACCAGTAACATAAAACTTAACTTCTTTTCATTACATAATGGCTTACTATTGGGGAATTTTGAAAGAAATTAATTTAACAATCTGGTTTTTGTTCCAAGTTATACCATGGATAAAAGCTTGAGACATAAGACAATTATTTTTTCTGGTGTTGGAGAAATGAGTTTTTTTATCATTATTTGTAAAATACTTGTTTGGACTGGTACAATAGCCAGGTTAGGTATTTTATTTTGGGGATACTTTGAGAGATTCTTTGAAAAATCTTCAAGTTTATTTTGAAAAAAGAAAGTTGGGCAGCTAGGTGGCACAGTGGATAAAGCACTGGCCCTGGAGTCAGGAGGACCTGAGTTCAAATCTGGCCTCAGACACTTGACACTTACTAGCTGTGTGACCCTGGGCAAGTCACTTAACCCTCATTGCCCTTGCCCCCCCAAGAAAAAGAAAAAAGAAAGTTACTTTGATTCTGATCATAAGTAGAGTTGTGTTATGTGTATGATTTATATATAATCAAAAATTATATTTTCAATGTAATAACTATATTAATTACATATTCATATAATTATATAAAAGTGAGGCTTATGTATAATATGTATTATATTCTATAATATTATATACAAATAGTTAAATTATGATTACAAAAGTTATATAAGATACCAATATGTATATTACATATGATTATCATGTAAATTTTCTTTGTATAATTATACACATTATAATTTATAATTGTATGATTTATATGTAATATTAGCAGCTAGGTTGGCACAGTTATAGAGCAATGGACTTAGAATCAGGAAAACTCATCTTCCTGAGTTCAAATCATCCTCTTAAGACACTTATTATGTGACCCTGGACAAGTCACTTAACCCATTTGCCTTAGCAAAATGTAAAATGTAACTGTAACTATCTTTGCCAAGAAAACCCTAAATGGAGTCATGAAGAGTTGGACATGACTGAACAACAACAAAATATGTGATGTAATATGTATTATATTCTATGATAATATAATACATAAATATGTAACATAAAGAATGTGATATAGTTATGTGAAATTATACATTAAATTCCTACACATATGCCCCTAGACCCTACATAATAATAGCCATGTGCATACACATACATATATGTGTGTACATATAAGTACACACATATGTAAACATATATGTGTATGTATATATGAATTAACTTGTAAATAAGACACCATTAGGTATGGCACTTAGAGTTTATGATGATTGCCAAATCCTCTCTAGTTTCTGGAAGTAATTTTATGTGACTTCATTCCAGAGCTGGGAGAGGCTGGGGGGCAAAAAGGCTAGAGGGGAAAGTAGCAAATCAAATAGCACTTTTCATTTGGGTTGTTTGAAATGGACTCAATTTTCAGGAATGAGGTATGTCTTTGTCCACCCTGATTAGAAAGCACTACATAAAAGCCACAGGAAGTGACTTCATTTAAAGATATAAAGTGTTCCCTGTTGTGTTTACACATTCTGGTAGCGACTTACAACTTGCTGGCTTTTCAGAAAGGTGACAAAGTTGTTTGGAGATTATGATAGGTGGGGAAATACCCCTAAAAAGGAGGATTTCCTGTTTTTTAACCTTTGAAAAACCAAAATCCAGCTTTGGGGCACCCACATTTCATTCATATATTTAGCCTCTAAGCCTTTCTAATTTGAGAGGTCCTACCAGAGATTGATATATTGTATTATGTTGTATCACATTTATAATTTTGAAATAAGTTACATATGTAAAATAACAATGTTCTATTTTTGAATACTTAGCTATATAGCACAATTTCATAGTTGAAGATCTGACAGATAAATTCCTCATGAATCTCTGGCTGGTTATAGCAAAACTCATAGAAAAGCAGGCTGGAATAGTGTCTAGAGCACAGTATTTGGAAGACCTCAGTTCAAATACCATTTCATAGACTTCCTAAGCATGTGATCCTGGGTAAGCCACTTAACCTCTCAGCCTCAGTTTCTTCATCTGTAAAATAGAGTTAATAATAGTACCTAACCCATAGGATTGTTGTGAGGATCAACTGAGATAATGTAGGTAATTTGTTTTGTAAATCTTAAAGTGTTATGTGAATATTACTTATGATTATTAGCTATTATGAATATCCCTGAACCTCAGTTGTAAGCTAGGGATAATAGTACCTATATTACCTACATATATACTTATATAACCTAGGGTTACTGTTAAGCTCAAGTGAAATCATGTGTATAAAGCATTGTGTGAATGGCAGTTATTGTTACTAGTTAGGCAGTAAGACATTTAGAAACAAGTATTGATTTGTATTAATTGGTTGGAAGGTTTGTCTAAGTTTTAGGATACTATTTTAACAATACACTTTACCTTCAAGTAGTATAATAACCAAGTGTTAGTTACCAGGGATGTAATTCCTTGTGGATCTGATCTAATAATTGGCTAAAAAGTATTCATAATTAGAACCTTTATATGTTGCTTTCAAGCAGTTCAGGTATAGGGCTGTTCAGGGAATTTAAATATTTCTTTGAAATCTTGTATTTATATTAGACCTTAAAATGAATAGAATTATAGATTTTTTTTTAGGAAAGAAGAAATCTTAGAAGTCATCTACTTCATATTCCTCATTTTATAGGTTAAGTGATTTACAAAGCTATTGCACAGTTGGAACTAGAACTAATGATGTCTTCTGGCTCCTAGTCAAGTGTTCTTCCCACTACATCACACTTCCTCTGAAGGGCGAGGGCAAATTTCAGCTTAGTCCATACTTGACGTATTGCAACTTTTATGTTATGGGTGGTGTTGTCTTCTAACTAATGTTATGGATGTTTTATGTTATGGATGGCGTTGTCTTCTAACTAATAAGGAAGGTAGTAGTTGGGGAAGGGAGTGAAAGATAATGTATGGGGAACAGGAAAAGATAATGAATTCCATTTTGCACATATTAAGTTTAAGATGTCTTCTGGACATTCAATTTGAGATGTGTGAAAAGCAGGTGGAGATGTGAGACTAGGTCTGATTCTTAAATAATATTGTTGTCTTCTTTCACAGCTGAAAATCATCCAGTAAACAAACCTTTGCTAAGGTATTAGTTAATAAGGATACATATAGGTAATTTGCCTTTTAATAGGAGGTTGTGCCAGACAAGAAAACCTAAAAGATCAAAAGGAATAAATTTCCAATGGAAGAATTTCAGATACTTTATCATGGAGGTAGAAGAGAGATTTTTGATCTGCGTATCTACCTTGGTATTTCTTCAGCCATACCACATACTTAAATCCAGTCCTGCCCATCCTAGAGCAACTTATTGAACACATTCTTACCACTGTTTGCAAAGTTCCTTGGACTCTTTTCTGAACCCTTTCTCTTTCTTAGAAGATCTGTCATCTAATTTCATGGATTTGCTATGATTTCTGTGTCTAAATCTTTCTAAATATCTTCTACAGAGCCTATCTTAGGGTAAACTGAAGAGAGAACTTAGTGAGTCTGTTCTCCTTCCTAAAATGATAGCCCTTCCTACCAAAACACCTGTGTACAGAAAATGTGTTCAGTAACATGGTCTCATACCACCATTGTTGTTTGCCCTAATGACATCATTGGTGATTTCTTGACTTATGGGCGAATTGGATGTAAATGAGCAGAGTTGCAATAAGTTGTCAGCCTCTCTCTTTCAGAGTTATTCAAGTCCAGTGGTAGGACAAAAGTCAAGACAACTAGTGATGACCCAGCATGTAGTGGATTGCCTTGGCTCTAAGCACTCTACAGCATCTGTTTCACCTGCCTTCGTGGCTGTTGGAACAAATTGTTCTCATCTACCCATTCCATCAGGGGAAGTCTTCACATGTTTGGAGTATATATCCCCCCTATCTCATTGATGGTTTGAGTTCCATCAGTTACCCTCAACCTGGTTTAACCCATCTGTTGAGATAGTTTTACTGGAGTGTGGCTGCTGCATTTGCTACAGCTTCTTAAAGCCACAGGTGAGAGTTGGATGAAAGGTGGACACTCAAGGTGAATGAGCAGCTGTGAAAAGGACTTGACAAGGCCTCAAACCAGGGGTGCTAGTCCTCCTGCAACAACCCAAACACCCCTGTATCTTACCACATGGTACAGTGGAAAGAACGCTAGAGGTGGAGTCAGAGGGCCTGGGTTTGAATTTTATTTCTATGACTTCTTAGCTGTATGACCTTGGGAAAATTATCTAAACTTTCCCTTCATTTTCTCACATGCAAGATGAGGGGGTTGGGCTAAATGAACATTGACATTGCTTCCAGCTTTAAATCTAGAATCCTATAATAATTACTCCCCTTCTCACATTCTAGTTTCTAGCCTAACTAATTCTGCCACCCACTCTCTATACTCAGAACTCCATCTCAAAGCCATATGCATGTACACAAGCCCATTCACTGTGCCTGGAATGCAGGTCCCCTCTCCCTCTCCACCTTTCCCAGTCCTTCTCTTCCAACAAGGTCTAGTTCAGATACTGCCTGCTTCTTGAAGCCTTTCCTAATCCTCAGTTGTTAATATTCTCCCAATACTCAAAAACGTGTGTGTGTTAGTTACATACATTCTAGATCCCTCTCAAGGTCTTAAAAGACAAGGATTGTTTCATTTTTGTCTTTATATACTTATTGTGTTATGTGCCTTACCGCTTCTGCTTCCTTTTAGCAATGTGATTGTTAATCTATGGAAACCTGATGTTTCCAATTATATTTGAAAGAAACTCCTAATTTTCACTACTTCCTCAGGAGGTACATTAGGAAGAATCCTGGAAAAGACTCATCTACAGAAGAACCATTCAAAAATATTCTTGTCCACTTATATGTACAATTGAAATAAAATAATCTATTTTTTAGACATGCAAGTAGTATTGTCACCAAAGGTTGAGAAATCTTTCAAACTTGCATTACACATGGATTTTGGCATCATGTTAAAAGATCATTGAAGTTACTATAACATTTTAACAATGAATTTTTGTGTCCTCAATCTAGGATAAAGGGGAAAAACCAATTTGAGATCAACTATTTGCTGATTAAATAAGGCAAATTTTTGCTAATGTTTTATACTAGCTGGATATAGTGTTATACAGGATTTCAATTTAACACTTTCCAATAATTACTATTAAGAATTATTAACTCAAAGGGGGGCAGCTAGGTGGCACAGTGGATAAAGCACTGGCCCTGGATTCAGGAGGACCTGAGTTCAAATCCGGCCTCAGACACTTGACTACCTGTGTGACCCTGGACAATGAGGCCCTGCCAAAAAAACCAAACAAACAAACAAACAAAAAGAATTAACTCAGAGCATAAAACCCTACATCCTAAAAATCAATAAAGGCCTTTAAAAAAATTAAAATATAAGCCTCAAATCATCAATTTTATAGAACTGGGAATCTTTGTTCTTAAATATATTTCACATTCTTTAGATAGCAGTTATTGCTTTTGATATGTATTTATTTGCATATAATTTAGCAATTCATTTTACAGACTACAGATTACTAGGTCAGTATTTTATCTATTTTCCTCCCTTTTTTTGCTTCATTCTAGATAATTAATTTACTATTGGAATATGTTAAAAGAATTAATTGACAATTTAGCTGCTTAACACTTTTAGTGGAAGCAATTTGGGAAGTATTTCATATACTTTACAAAAAGAAAACTTTGAGTCAAAGGTTAGTACCAAAGCTCTGCATAACTTGGGCACCGTAAGTCCTTCAGAATTGTCTTGGATCATTATATTGCTGAGAATAGCTGTTGTTCATCCTTTGTTTTCCTTTTTCTTTCATCCTTCATTTTCAAAGAGGACCCATGACATCACAGGTGATGTCTTCACTTGAGTGTGAATTAGATTTAAATGAAGCAGAGTTGTACAAAGTTGTCAGCCTTACTCTCTCTTTCTGAATTACTGAAACCACATGGCCGGACAGAAGTCAAGATGACTGGCGATGACTCTGGGCGCAATGGATGACCTTGGTGTCTTTTATGCCTAACCAGGCTCTAAGACTCCACAGCACCTTCTTCTGGTACTTTCATCACCACTGAAACAAATTGTTCTCATCCACCCATTTAGCTGGGGAAGGTCTTCACATGCTTGGGGTAGATATCCCCCTAACTCACCGACAGAGAGAATAGCTAAGTCATTCCCTATTGATTATCATATAATATTGCTATTACTGTGTACAATGTTCACCTGCTTCTGTTCATTTCACTTTGTATCAATCCATATAAATCTTTCCAGGTTTTTCTGAAACCCTCCTGCTTGTCATTAACACACTAATATTCCATCACAATCAATGTGCCATAATGTTTTCAGCCATTTCCCACTTGATGGGTATCCCTTCAATTTCCAGTTCTTTGCCACCACAAAAAGAACTGCTATAAAAAGTTTTGTACATATAGGTCTTTTTCAAATCTTTTTGGGTTACAAACCAATAGTGGTATTGCTGGGTCAAAGGGTGTGCTCAGTTTTATAGTCCTTTTGCTATAGTTCCAAATTGCTTTCCAGAATGGTTGGATCATTTCACTACTCCAGCAACAGTGCATTAGTGTCTTAATTTTTCCACATCCCCTTCAACATTTGTCATTTCCCTTTTCTGTCATATTAGTCAATCTGATAGGTGGGAGATGGTAGCTCAGAGTTGTTATAATTTGTATTTCTTTAATCAGTATTTATTTAGAGCATTTTTTTCATATGACTATAGATAGCTTTGATTTCTTCTTCTGAAAACTGCCTGTTCATATCCTTTGACCACTTCTCTCTTGGGGAATGACTCATATTCTTATAGATTTGATTTAGACTCAGACCTTCTTGACTGCAAATCTAGGATTCTATTCACTATGCTACATTACCTATCATAGCCAGAAACTTGTATTTCCTCTTACTCCCTGCACCGCCCCCCATACACCCTACATACACACACACACACACACACACACACACACACACACACACACACACACAAAATAAAAGCAAAAATCTTGTAACAAATATTCATAGACAAACAAATTCCTAACTTAGCTATGTCTTGTATCTGTCATTAGGCAGCTAAGTGATTCAGTGGATATAGCTCTGGGCCTGGAGTTCGGGAGTTGTTGTTGTTATTGTTCAATCATAGCTGACTCTAAATGACACAGTTTTGGTTTTTCTTGGCAAAGATACTGGAGTGGTTTGCCAGTTCCTTCTCCAGATCATTTTATAGATGCAGAAACTTAGGCAAACATGGTTAAATGACTTGTTCAGGGTCACACAACTTGTAAGTGTCTGGAGCTGGATTTGAACTCAACAAGATGAGTCTTCCTGATTTCAGGTCAGGCCCTCTATGCACTGCACAATCTAGCTGTCTAGAAGTTAGGGAGATCTGAGTTCAAATCTAGTGTCAGACACTAATAGCTATGTGACCCTGGGCAAATCACTTAATCTCTGTCTCAGTTTCTTCAGTTGTAAAATGGGGATCATTGTAACACCCACTTCCCAGGATTGTTGTGAGGTAATATTTGTAAAACACTTAGCATAGTGCCTGCACATAATAGATCCTATATAAATGTTGTTATTATCAACCTGTCAGGAGGTAAGTAGCATGTTTCATCATTGGTCCTCTAGAAGGGTGGTCAATCACTGCATTAACCAGAGTTAAATCTTTCAAAGTTGTTTGTTTTTATAGGATTGTTATTGTATAAATTTTATTTTCCTTACTCTTCTCATGTCACTCTACATCAGTTCATACAAGTCTTTTCAAGTTTCTCTGAAACCCCATCTTTTGTCATTTCTTATGGCACAATAGTATTCTATTACATTCATATGGTATAATTTATTCAGCCATTTCTTGTTAAGGTCAGTTTAATACCTTTCTTTATATTCCCAATGCTTAGCACAGTCCCTAGCATATAGTAAGAGTCTAATGAATGCTGGTTGATTGAGTAGCTGGTAACAATGAAGTGCCAGTATATGTCCACAGAAGTCCATGAAATCTCTAAAGAACATTAGAGGAAGGAAAGGCAGAGATTGTAATGAAATAGTAAGAAGTTTGTTACTTCCCACACTCTCTCCCCCAATTCTCCCCATAGATGCTGGGGCTGGTAGAAAGGAATAGAGGCTGACTGGCAAAGGTGAGATACAGAGGTATGGGAGAATTTTTTCTCTTTTTCTCCATTATAAAGAAAGGTATAAACAGTCCCTGCTCTCAATTAGTAAACATTCTAAAGGGGAAGACAACATGTAAAAAACAAGACGCCTACAAGATATTTACAGAGTAGTTAGAAGGTAACCTGAGAGGGAAAGATACCATGTAGAAAATGGTTTCTGTAAGAAAATGTATTCCCAGTTCTAGGCAGTGAAGCACAGGTGACCTTTTGCAAGGGAACCTCTTTCTAAGTTGAGCACTATCTACCCTATGAATTACTAAAATCCGATTGCTTTTCTTCTCAGCTTTAGCTAAAAGCATATGCTTTGACACAGATGGGAATTTTGATGGGAGTTGGGGTAAATAGGAGAGTTCAGGGGATGCAGCTCTTTGCAGAGTCAGGCAAACCTGCTTTGGGGAGAGGATGGAGGGGGGATGACAGTGTATGTTTGCAGTGTGGGATTAAGAACAGTAAACAGTCCCCATGGGTTGAAAGGCATTCTGGGCGTGGAAGCATAAAGGACAGAAAAAATATTTTCCAACTTAAATTTTACTCTATTCCCCAGGAAAAGAAGGGGAAACATTTTTCTTTCTATTCCTTACCCCCACCTCTTGAACAAAGAACTTAATAACACTTTCATGATAATTCAGCTATTGATGGATTGTGGGCTGACCTAGAAAACTGACATTTTGTATGGGGGAAATTTAGAATTCCAAATTCTAAACTGCAATTTCGAATACCAGCTCACCTTATCAGTTTTCCAGATTCATATCTCATTTAATTTGATCTCAATTACAGCCCTGAAAAAAGATATTATATGTGTTATTACCACTGTAGAAGAACTAGGGGAGCACACAGCTAGTAAGTGGTATAATGGGTATTAGAACCCAGATCTTTCTGACACCCAGGGCATTGTTTTCTATGTTATAACCAAAGTTCCTCTTACAAGTGAGCAACTGTACAAAACCTGTTTATAAATTAGGACCTACTGGCAGGGCAAAAATAATGAAATAAAACAGGCCACTTTTCCCAGGAAAAATGTTATACTCCAAAATTTCCTTCCTTCACTAAATTGTCAGTTTTCTTCCTCCCCCTTCCCTCCATAGGAATGGTGGAAGAATAGGAAACACACTATCATTAAACTTAGGAAATAGTTTATTGAAATACTTTCCCCCCAACACTTTTTAAAAACTAAGCACTAGAAGATAACACATGTTTATGTCAAGTTTCTATAACAAAGTGTCCTTTATTTGAGAAATAACTTAATTGCTCTGCTATGTGGCATTTGCTGAGGTAATTATCCCCTTTTGCTTGAGCAGCAGAGTTAAAAGGAGCTCATAAAACCCATATAAATTATCACTACGTAAATTGGAGCCATATTTGGGCCACAGTTACTTTGCACACAATTTCCTCTAAATGTTTCTCATTGGCACTACACATAACCTAGTTGTGCCTACTTTCTCATTTTTGGAGAGGGAACTCAGTGCCCAGTTTGGGCAATTATTCCTTTTTAAAAAAAATATGTTATGCTTTTGCTATGTAAGCCATAGATTTTGAAAGAATATATCCTTTAAGCATGGAATAAAAGGAGTTTTTAAAAATAATAAACATTTTAATTTAAAGTTTTGAGTTCCAAATTTTATCCTTCCTTTCCTCCCTTCCCTCCCCCTTCCCCTCTCCCTGAGGTGGTAAGCGATCTGATGTAGGTTATACATATGCAATTATGTAAAACATTACCATATTAGTCATTTTGTACAAGAAAACTTGAAAAAAAAAGAAAGAAAGTGAAAAATACTATGCTTCAGTCTGTGTTCAATCACTAGCAGTTCTTTCTTTGGAGGTGGATAGTGTGCTTCATCATTAGATTATTAGATTATTGTATTGCTAAGAATAGTTGTCATTCACAGTTCTTCATCAAAGAACATTGCTGTCATTGGTTCTGCTCACTTCACTATAGATCAGTTCATACAAGTCTTTCCAGGACTTTCTGAAATCATGATACTTGTCATTTCTTATAGCACAATAATATTCCATCACCAACATATACCTCAGCTTGTTTAGCCATTCCCCAATTGATGGGCATCCCTTTGATTTCCAGTTCTTAGCCACCACAAAAAGAGCTGCTATAAATATTTTTGTCCAAATAGGTCTTTTCCTCTTTTTGGGGGGATGTCTTTGGGATATAAACCTAATTGAGAAATAATAATGATAGCTAGAATTTATGTAACACTTTTAGGTTTGTAAGTACTTTACATATATTTTATTCTCACAACAACCTTGGGAGGTAGGTGATATTATTATCCTTTTTTTACAGATGATGGAATTGAGGTTGTGACTTGCCCAAGATCACACAGTTAGTAAGTGTCTGAGGCTGAATTTGAATTCAGATTTTCCTGACTTCAGGTTCAGCATTCTATCTACTATACCACCTATATATAAATAAGTTATGCATATAAACTGTAATTTTTTTCTCTTCTAAAGAAAAGGTTGTGACGTGAGATCTTTGAAGTCTTTGCCATAACTTTTTTGGATCTTGCTTCTGCAACTTGTTACAGATCTATTTCTCTTCTTCCTTTCAGAGCCAAACTTTCTGAACGTGTGATCTTCATTATGTGGTCTCCATTCTTAATTTCTTATAATCTAGGTTCTGTCCAACCACTTCACTGAAACTTCACCCTTAAAACCTACATTATTTTGTAATTGCCAAATAAATACAATACATTTTTCTTTATCCTTATTCTCTGTCTCCACTTGCTGTTGCATACAGTACTTTCAATCATCCAGACCTTCCTTCTCAAAACTCTCCCGTTCAATCCTGTGACATTGTTCTTGACCACTTCCTTTTCTTTTGTTGACTTTTTTTCTTCTTACTGCCTCGTAATATTGTCCCTCCAGCTTCCTGAAAGTTCAGTCCTTGACTCCATTTCTTTCTATATCTATAGACTTTACTATAGAAAGAGCATCCATTCTTTTGGTTTTAGCTCTCATTTGTGTTATGATGGCTCCTAAATCTCCACTCTTTACCTCCGTTCTTGCCCCGTATTTGCAGCTATCTACAACATATTTCCACTTAGATATCACTTCTTAACCTAAACAAAAAGGCATCCAATCACCCCAACTAGACATTTTTGAATTTTTTAATGCCTTCTACCTATCTGTTCTCATCAAGTCTTTGTGGTCTTTCCTTTGCAATATCCCCTCACCTGGAATGTGTTATGTAATTTTGAAGAGTTTTGGTGGCAAGTTTCAGAATAGTATAGTATTCAAAGTTCTGAGTACGTAATTTAAGGTCATCACAAAGAAAATTCTCTTAGAATGGAGATGCAATTCTTCATTGTTGTTTAAAATTATACTCTTGTTTTGGGGGTGGATGAATCTCAAGATGTGAGACTTCAGGCATTACTTAGAACATCATAGAACTTCTTTGCTTACTCTGAGATACCACACTGATTTAAGATTCCATTATCTCTTCTTAATCAGAGAAGGAAGGTGGGTTCATTTCCTCTTGCAACGGATGCTCTTAAAAATAGAGTGCTTGTTTGAGAGGCTTTTCAAAAACAAATCCCATACAACTTTTTTCTTTGTGAATTCTTTCAACAACCATTAGGCATAATCTTTCAGGTGTTTTTAGCTTATCGCATTAGAAACATTAAAAACAATTTGGCTTGAGAAATTTGCTTACCTAAAATTAGAAGTAGCTAGATGTGAATGAGACCAAAGAACCAAAAGGAAATCCCCCAGTTACTTTAGAGTCACTGAGTGGGTCAGTGTCTATTAGAAAGATGACCCTGATGTAATAAAAGAAACTTTGAAAATTAGAACATTAGAAATAAGAGATTTTACACATCCTTTATTCTACATATGAGGAAACTGACGTCCTCAAAGGTTGAGGAAAAGACATGTTGGAATTCCTGGAAACAAATGATGTAAATATGCAGAAAATATAAAAATGTACTCCGGGGAAGAAGTGATCAGAGAGCACTGAATATACATGTAAAATTTTATTTTGATTTTTTTTCTGTTAAAGAATATTATTAGTTACGACAAGCTATAAAATATCCATCCTAGAGAATTGTGAACTTTATTTAAAGTAGAAAATATGGTCTTTATTGCCTCTTTTAAATAATTTGTAATAAAAACATTTTTGGTAATCTATTATCATAATTTTTAAAAAAGTAAATTTTTATCCTTTGGTCTGTGAAGAGGAGAGTGTTAAACTTAGATGAGTTATTTTTGCTAAATGTTACTTTTCCCTTGCTTATTAAATTACTGCTCCACAATGCAAGTGATCTTTTCTTTAGTGGGCAATTAATATTTTTAGGCTACTTTCTTAGCCATTTGGCTTTTTTCCGTTATTAGTTATGGCTGCATTTCTTTGGCAATGAAATGGCAGGTGGGAAAGTCTGAACTACTTTATCTCCAAGGTGCCAGGTTCTTTTTATTTCTGCCATGCTGCTTACATTGAGCAGCTTAAGAATAAGCTCCTGTGTGAACCCTCCATGGCCAAGGGGGTATTGTTGGGTTCAGAAAAGAATCCCTTTCTTTTTTTGTGATAATTTGAATGTTTTGACAATAAAGCTAAGCTACTCCTCTCCCTCGTTTGCATATTGCACGTTATATGTATCCTTTCCTTGTGAAGCAGAAAATGAACCTCCCCCATGTCTCTGGATACACAAATTGGTTATTGTTCATGGGTGACTATCGAGAATAAAGCCTGTCGATGCCTAATAGGAACAAAACAAAACAAAAAGAATTGTCCAGGATAATTTTACTCTTGTTGTCTTTTCATGACATTTTATTAATGTAAAGCTCTACAAAACACAACCTCTTGGGACCACCCAATTAAACCATTGCAGCAAATGCTGAGAGCTGCTTGAGAGGAAAGATAGACTTTTAGAATGTTGCTTTATTGAACACTGAGTCATGTAAAGTCAATTGAAGACATGAGGCATTTATCTGGATAATGCACACCCCCAAATTGTGAGGGTTTTTTTGCCTGAATTATCTAATACTTTAAAATTTAAATTGAAAGTGTTTTCCTGTTTTAAAAGAATAGGAATATAGACTCTACTGTCAAGGCAAGAAAATAAAATAGAACAGTAGAATTAGATAATTATAAAAGTGATAAATTAATTCCTGTTTTAGAATGTTTGCCTTTTTTATATTTCTAAAGGAACATTTATTAACAGATTACTTTCAGAAAACTTCTCCTAAAATGAGAAAATTGTCTGTGATTCCTTTTGAGAAATGGAGTCAAGTACTACAACCAATTTTCACAATACAGAATAACGAAGTTTTAAAATTTGAATCTTTTAAAACCTCAGTTTGCATAAATCTTAGCATTATCTCAAGTTTTTAAATATTTAAGTGACCATGTTTTGACTTTTGATTAAACCTATGCTTTTCTCTTTTTGATTTGTTTTAGGTTGTTTTATTGCATCAAGTTTATACTTGTGGATATTCTACTAATTAAAAATATTAATTTCTTCTGCATATTGTTATGAAATTTAAACTTTCATTAAAAACACAACAGTGGCCTCTCGGAAGTTGCTAAAAGCAAATTTAGTTTTCTAGCCTGTCCAACTGGATTTGCATATAGATCTCACACATAACACAAGCAAGTGACTTTTCAATACAGGGTTGTTAAAGTAAAGCCCTTTGTAAACTTGAAGGGACCTTATAAATGTGAATCGCTATTATACCTTTTAACAAAATGCAAAAGGCTTTACAACATATTGAGAACCATTTTAAGTTGAAACAGTGTAAGTGCTTCCCCAGCTTTGAAAAGAAAAGAGTACTGTAAAGAAGACCCTGGTTCCCTAGTTTATTAGTAGACTCTTAAGTAGAGAGTGGAGGGACTGCCAAGACAATGCAAAAAACTTCAAAGATACATTTTTAAAAAGACAGACAAAAAATTCAACTTTAGCAAGTACTGGGGCACTTTACTGTTCTTTATTGATTGTCAGACTCAATCAGCAAGCATTTGTTAAGCAGGAGAAGCAACTACAGCATAGTACAGAGAGAGCTTTCCACCTCTGACACATACTGGCAGTGTGACCCTTTGGCAAGTCACTTACCCCTCTCAGTGGTCTCAGAGAAGATGCAGAGTCTCATTGTAGGGGGAGTTTTCTCACCCAAGAGTTGCCTATTCTATTGAATATTGAATCCAGTGCTGAGCAAAGTGCCTGACACATAGTAGGTGCTTAATAAATGTTGATTGATGGAATCACAGTTCTAGTCCCTGTAGACTAAGCACTGTGCTAGGTACTGGTGATACAAGGACAAAATAAAATAGTACCAATCCTCAAAGAGTTTACATCCAATCTGGGGAAACAATACATTATTTTTAAATAATGTAAAGTACATGCAAAATAATTTCCAAAGAGAAGGCACTAGTAGCTGAGGAGATCAAAAAAGTCTTTATGATGGTACTTGAGCTGAGTTGTGAAAGAAACTAGGAATTTGATGAGGTGGAAGTAGAGATAGAGTATGTTCCAGGCCTGTGCAACAACACAGTGCAGGAGAAGGAAAGTCACTCCTAGGCAACGGGAGGTTGGACAATTTGGCTGGATTGTAGAGTGCATGGACGAGAGTCATGGTGTATTAAGCCTGGAAGAAGACACTGAAGCAGAGTTGTAAAGGACTTTAAGTAATGAAGGAGTTGGTATTTTGTCCTAGAAGAAAGAAGGAGCTACTTGAACATTTTGAGAAGAGGAGTGATATGGACTGCTTTAAGCTTTAGCAAATCTCTGGAGATACTCGAAGAAAGGACACCATTAGGCAATAAAGTCCTGAGCTAGGTGGGGTGGCTCTATGAATGGAAGAAAGGATGGCAGTTATGTGGTAAAAAGATCTCACTACTGATTGGCTTCATGAGGGAAAGTGAAGAGTTGAGGATGACTCTGAGCTTACTGGTCTGGATGACTTTCTAAAGGATTGTGGCATCCTTGACAGAAAAAGGAAAGTTTGGAAGTAGGATTGGTTTGGGAAAGATAAGTTATTTTGGACTGTTGAGTTTGAGGTGCCTGGTGGGAATTGGGTTATGGAACAGTGAGGGTGGATTAAGAAGGGTAAAGGTCAGCGGTCTGGCATTCCAGTTTCTTATTGGCAGGCTAGGTAAAGACAGGAGAAAGCGCCCAACTCTTCTCTCTGTTGATGAGCAGGGGAGGGGGAATGTCAAGAGGTTTTGAGATATAGAGTAAGATAGCAGAGGGATCTCATGTGAATGACCTTTATTTTCTTAGTAAAGCACGAAGTGAGGTTTGTATAGCACTTAACAGTTTACAAAGCAACTTCACATAACCTAAGTAGATAGTGCTGGACTCAGAGTAAGAAAGACCTGGGTTCAAATTCCATTTCAGATACATAGCTGTGTGATCATGAGAAATTAACTTAACTTCTCTCAGTTTCAGTTTCCTCATCTGTAAAATGGAAAAATAGCAGCTACTTCATAAGGTTGTTGTGAAGATCAAATCAGATTGTTATGTAATATGCTTAGCAAATCTTAAAATGCTATATAGGGGGCAGCTAGGTGGTATAGTGGATAAAGCACCAGCCCTGGATTCAGGAGGACCTGAGTTCAAATCCAGCCCCAGACACTTGGCACTTACTAGCTGTGTGACCCTGGGCAAGTCATTTAACCCTCATTGCCCTGCAAAAAAAATTTAAAAATAAAATGCTATATAAATACTAACTTTTACAATTTACTGGTGCAGGCCCTTATTACCTCACACCTTGATTATTGCAATAGCCTGCTGGTTGGTCTGCCTGCCTCAAGTCTCTTCCCACTCCAGTCCAACCTCCATTCAGCCACCCAAGTGGTTTTCCTAAAACACAATTCTGATTGTGTCATCATTCCTACTCAATAAGCTATAGTCACTGCCTATTGCCTCCAGAAGCAAATACAAAGCACAGCTATTCCTTTCACATTGAGGGGACTTAGAGGTACAGAGTCATTGAATTTTAGCATTGGAAAAGACCTTATTAGTCATCTACTCAAATCTAGGGACCGTCCTTGTCAGGAAATCATCTAGAGTGTTTGACCACTTCCACCAATGAGGAGTCTCACAAAGCAATTTATTCCATTTTGGATAGCTCCAAATAAGAAAATTATTCCTTATATCAATCAAAAATCATTCTCAGGGGTAGCTAGGTGGCGCATTGGATAGAGCATCGACCCTGGATTCAGGAGTACCTGAGTTCAAATCTGGCCTTAGACACTTGACACTTACTAGCTGTGTGACCCTGGGCAAGTCACTTAACCCCCATTGCCCCGCCCCCCCCCCAAATGTCATTCTCTCTGCAAAAAAAGTGTTACTTCAGGAAAAGAGCTTTGGATTTTGAACCAGAGTACTTGGATTTGTAGCCCTGTTGGGTGACCTTGAACAAAGTTACTTCCCATTTCTTCATTAGTAAAATGAATCAATTGGACAAGATAATCTCTAAGGTTCCATTTCTAAATCTTGTGATTCTGTGATTCCTTACTATGGTCATCAACAAGTCAAATGAAGAAACATTTTTAAGTGCCCCTTGTGTGCAAAGTAATGTTTTAGGTGCTAGAAGAGGTACAAAGCCTAGATAAGATGGGATCTCTGCCCTCTGCAATGAACTTGCAGTTTAGTAGGAATATGATAACATAGATGACAATAGATAACAGTATTATTTTGGATGATGGAAGGGATCTTAGGTATCATCTAGGGAGGCAATATGGTACAGTGGAAAGAATACTAGTGGGGCAGCTAGGTGGCACAGTGGATAGAGCACTTGCCCTGGATTCAGGAGGACCTGAGTTCAAATCCGGCCTCAGACACTTGACACTTACTAGCTGGGTGGCCCTGGGCAAGTCACTTAACCCCCATTGCCGTGCCAAAAAAAAATTTAAAATAAGAATACTAGTACTAGAATGAGAAGTTCTGCTTTCTAGTTTTCCCTCTTTTCTTCCCTCTAGTCTTACTACCTGTACTACCTGGTTGGACTTTTCCTATCTATAAAGTGAAGGGGGTTGGCTTAACTGGCTTCTGAGGTCCTTTCTTGCTCTATGTCTATGATCCTTTTCAGACCCTTATTTTGAAGATGAGGAAAATGAGTTGTAGAAAGGAAGTCATTTGTTTAAGGTCATTTCACAGGTAATAAAGTATCATAATGAGGTCTAGGAAGACCTTAATTACCAATCAGAAGAATGAGAGAAAGCTTCATGGAAGAGAGAGTATTTTAATTGATCTTTAAAGGGATGGGTTAGCGGAGTTCAACAGGCAGACTTGGGAGGTGGAGGGCATTTCTTATACAAGGAACAATTGAGTAAAGGAAGCTTGAGAGGGCACAACTATCCCAAAATGTCATGGCCATCTTTAGTGGTAAGTGATTCCTGATTACTTTTTTTTTTTAATTTTTAAATTTGTTTTTCTTTTCTTTTTTTCCTGATTACTTATTGAGGATATTGCTATATAAGGAATTCTCCACCAGGTTTGTGATGGCTTTTGAGGTACCTTCCACTCTGAGATTCTGACGTTCTTAGCTCTCTTGTTTGGTAGAAGCATGGACAAGGAAATAAGTAATATAAGATGAATCTGGAAAGGTATAGTTGTGCTGAGGTTGTGTACAAGTTGGTGCCAGGTTGTAGAGGAGCTTGAATGCCAAGAAAAGGAGTTTGAACTTTTTATATAGGAAGCAGTGGGGAGCCATTGAAGATTTTTGAGCAATGTACAAGAAAGGGTGTTCTTGTAGTGGTATAAAAAATAATAGGGGGCAGGAGAAAGTGGAAGCAGGAAGTCCTATAAGGCGTATGTTCTGTTAGCCTCAGCTAGTCATAATGCAGATTTGAGATGATGCTGATGATGTTGCTAATAACTGCTGCTGTAGCAGCTGCTACTACTACTACTAGTGTTCATACAACACTTAGGTTTTATAAAGTGCTGTACATACATTTTTTTTTTTTTTAGTGAGGCAATTGGGGTTAAGTGACTTGCCCAGGGTCACACAGCTAGCAAGTGTTAAGTGTCTGAGGCCGGATTTGAACTCAGGTACTCCTGACTCCAGGGCCGGTGCTCTATCCACTGCGCCATCTAGCTGCCCCTACTGTACATACATTATTTAATTTGAACAAGGATGATCCTGGAAGTAAAGAGAAGATAACAGGTACTAGAAATGTTATGGATATAGAATAGATAGGACTTGGTAACTGATTGCATGTAATAGGTGAAGGAGAGCAAAGAATCAAGGATACAAACACGAGAGTGGAAGAATGAGTGATTGGTAGTGCAGTGTGCAGAAAAAGATACAATCAGATGGAGAATCCCATGAACTTCCACCTAAATATTCTAGTTCTGTTCTTTGAACTTAATAGAATTCTTCTTTCACAGCATAGTACTTGATATATTTGAAGATGGGTTAAATATCTCCCGTAAATATTCCCCACCACCATCACTCTTGACTAACCCTTTCATTAGCCTTTAGGTTTTATGTGTTAGGTGTAATGTATTCTTCAGAATTGGATTGTTGCTGGCAGGGCACATAGAAAAGAAGGATGGTGTCAGGAAGCCCAAGCAACTTCTATGTAAAGGAGCTGAATTAGAGAGGAATTCACAACCAGAGTGGGCATAAGAAACCCTTCAAGCATACAATGAGGCACAACTTTCGATATAAATGTGGACTGGGAAGTAGCAGTACACATATAACAATCAGAAAAGGGGTAGCTTATTGTGAGGTCTGAAGATAAGGATAGTATTTAATAGTCAGCTGAAACAGTCCTGTAAATAGGCTGTGGAATGGACCACACACATGGATTGCAAGGACAGCTATATAGAGTTCAAGTTCTTCCTTATTAAACTGGTTATAATTGTAATGGTTTGTTGAACAAACAAAGAGGTTTTTACTTAATACAATGAATAGGAGGGTGAAAGGTATAAAGGAAAAGAGGAGAGGTGCGCCATCTGGTAGGATTCTCCCTCATTTTAAGTTTTCCTTTTTCCATTTCCTTCTCACCCTTTTTTTCTCCTCTGATAAACCAAAAGAATAGATGAGAAATCATGTCCTAGACCTCCTGTTATTTGATTTATTTCTCTTTATCAAATATGAGGAAATGGTTATTATTTTAGAACAAAAAAAAGAATTGTGTAGGAGCTTAAATGCAAAAGAAACAGCATATTATGAATTAAAGTTAGTACTTCACAGTGTGGAATGTTCTTTGTAGCTCTTTTGAAACAATTGAAATCGATGTGGAAAGCTGAGGGAAATATTCCCTGTTTGCATGCATTAGTTTTGCTTGGGGAAACAAGTCCTGACAATATGTAGTATGCAAGATATCCGAGAGATAGGCAGAATTGTATGTCAGAGTTTTGCCTTAGAAGAAACTTCTTTTATTTCAGTAACAATAGTAGTCTATTACACACACACACACTCATATATACACAAACACTGGACATTTCTGAAATTTACAAAGTATTCTCTTCATAATAGCCCCTCTTAGGTAGGTAGTGCAGGCATTGAAATTCCCATGTTATGTTGATTGGGTTAAAACAAGAGCTTAAGTGCTAGAGCTTAAGAGCCTGTAGCAAACTAGCAAATGTAAAAGACAAGACTGAGATCCGAATCTTTTGATTCCCGGGGGTGCAGTGATCTTTCCACTACATTGTGGAATTTGGCAATAAGGTATGAATACATAGAAGTTACTGGCACGATGAACACTAAATTTGGGCTAAGGTAATCTCAATTGAAATCCTGACCTTGAGGAAGATAGTCACCTTTTCTGATCCTCAGTTTCCTCATCTGTAAAATGAAGGCATTGGATCAGAGGTCTCCAAGAGTTGTGCCTGGTCAAAGTCTATGATCCTGTGATCTTATGGCAATAATATATACTTGGAAAAAAAATCATCAGAGGCCTTATTATCAGCAGGAGCTATTTCTTTGTGATTCTAAGAACTCTAACCTTCCAGCTAATCCTGGTGTACGTCTTTCAAAATATATGAACACTGAGTTTGTCATAAAGGTATATTTAAATATGTGTATATGCCAATATTCAGAACAGTGTTTCAACATTTGCAAAGCACTTTACATATTGATATGGTGGGAAAATGGGGTATGGGGTTGGGGTGTTGGGGTTCTTAGGAATTCCTCTTTAAAGAATTACACCCTCTTGCACACAAAACGTAGTTAGAATAAGGTGATAGTTTATTTAGGAGCAAGGGAAGGGAAGGGTGGGGGGAGGGAAACCATGAACGAAATCCTTGGACTTTTCATGGGGAGATTGGCACAAAGCACATAGCTCAGAGGTACCAAATCTCCTCGAACAGGAGACTGGAAGGTACTGATGGGGGTGGACCATCAGCCCTTGAAAAGTTCCTTTAGTGAGAGAGGACCATCCCCCACTGGTGGTAGCTGGGAGAATTGGGTGAGGAGTGGAGGACCATCCCCCACTGGTAGTGACTAAAGGAATTGGGTGAGGGGTAGCTACAGATCCCTCTTCAGAACGCAAAGGCCGCAGCCACACCCAAACTTATCTCCCCAGGGTAAGGGAGACCAGAATGAAGGGTAGGACTCTGAAGCTAGCTCAGTCCGATTTGGTTCAGCTTATCTCTCTAGGCGTTATCTGTCCTCTGGTTTAGTTTCTCAAGGAGAAGATTCCTTGGTGTGCCCCAGAGAACTTCTGGGGTGCTCTGCACCCCATGACAATATGATCATCTCATGTGATACTCACCATAACCCTGTGAATTAGATATTATCACCCCCATTTTACAGATGAAGAAACTGAGTTCAGAGAGGTTGTGACTTTATTAATATATTAGTATATGATGTGTCCCTTAAAGTTTGCCATTCACCTTCATTCCTGTTGTTTTGACCATGAAGTAATCAGATTCTGGTCATAGCTTTTTGCTGTCAGAATTAGGCCTTTCTGGAGTTTCAGGATATTATTTTTATGTGGATAGAGTGCCAGGTCTGGAGTCAGGAAGACCTGAGTTCAAATCTGACCTTAGACACTGACTGACTGGCTGTGTGACCCTGGTCGAGCCACTTAACCCTGTTTGCCTCTGTTTCTTCATCTGTAAAATGAGTTCAGGAAGGAAATGGCAAACCACTCCAGTATCTTTGCCAAGAAAACCCCAAATGGGGTTACAAAAAGTCAGTTACGACTGAAATGACTCAACAACAACATTTTTTTCATATTTGTGACATTCTAAGAACTAGGCTGTTTATGTTGAATTGTTATTATTTTTAATATCAAACCAATAAAAACCCCACCCAAGTCTTGATTGCCCTTCCCAGATATTTCAAATAGTTTTCTATGTTATTTCAAGTTTCCTTACCACAGATATCTCATGTTACTGCTGAGTTTTATATGATCCACTTGATAAATATGCCTTTCTCTTCTCCATATCAGCTTTTGCCCTCACACATTTCCTGTGAGGAAACCAGACTTTTCAGTTCCCACCACTGTAGCCCTATTCACGCAATAGTCTGACTGTCTAAGTTTGAGTTTTTCCGTATTCTACCTATTCAAAGCATCACATGAAGAAGTGATCAATGTTCACTCTAGAAACACATTCTTAAATGGATCCAAACACAACATATCTGAGGGTTGCTTAAAAGTTTATTCAGGAGTTTATTATTTGAATGAATCAAAGAGGAGTAGCCCTCAATGATAAGGTCAGCGGCTCTGGTGATTAGGTACATCCTCTATAACAGCCGTTCTTTGTCTCAATTCCTCAAATGAACAAGTCTTTCCAGCAATTGCTCACGACACTGATTATAAAATCACCAACAAACTAGTTCCTTAAATCAACTTAACCAACATCGTTTTAGAAATCAATCTCTATGTCCCATATTTATCCATTTGATGGCAAAAAGCTCATTGTGTTTATTCATAAACTTTCCTCACTTTTTTTTTACCCTGTGTATTTTCACTCAGATTGAGGTATGATGTACTGATCAATGTCTAACAATGGGGCTCTCCAGAAAAAAAGAAATTAGGCAAGACATAGTTTTAAGTTTAATCTGCATGAACACTTTCTTTGGTTTAAAAAACAAAATGACAAAACAATAAGTCACATCCTGGTTTTATAGTGATTGCTTCTTTCTGAGGTGTAAAAGGTCATACTGAAAATTTAACAGCCCTCCAGGACACCCCCTGGGTTTCTGGCAGTTAGGAAGATACATAAATTGAAAGCTGATGAACTGTGGGTCTTAGATTTTGTCTGTACTTGGAAATGCATAGAACTTTCAAATTCTAACTTCCATTTGGTGAAGTGCAGTGACCCAACTAGAGTTATGTAGTGATCAGTGTCAAAATTAATTGTAATCAAGTTCTACCATTCATGCTTTTTAAAAACACTTTCTCAAGTGACATTTCTGTCACACTTCAGAGGTAAAGATTTTGGGATATAAAAGGTAGGATGGGGCTGCAGGAAATACACTAGATTTAGAGTTAGAGATGGCAGGTAGGTGGTACAGGGGATAGAACATGGGCACTAGAATCAGGAAAATCTGAGTTCAAATCCAGCCTCAGAGACTTAATAGCTCTGTGACACTGGGCAAGTCACTTAATCCTGTTTGCCTCAGTTTCCTCATCTGTAAAATGAGCTGAAGAAGGAAATGGCCAATCCACTCCAGTGTCTTTGCCAAGAAAACTTCGAATGGGGTCATGAAAACTGAGACATGAATGATAAACAATTCAACAAGAGTCATAAAACCTAAATTCCAGTCCTGGCCTCTCTCATTTACCACCTATGTGCCCTTGGGCAAACAATTTGCTTCTCTGGGCTATTTTTTTTTTTCATTTTTTAAAATAGAAGGTTGGACTAGATGACTTCTTAGGTTCTTTCTAGCTTTAACTCTGTGATCCTCCAGAGGCAGCTCAGTTCTGTAAAGTTGCTATCTGTATGGGGCTAAAATTCTAGCCAGATTGTCAAAAAATCTAATGAGTGGTCGCCATAAATTATAAGCTTTAGCAAGAGTTTAGACTTTTAAGTATTTATTAAGGAGCATAAGAATTTGGTGAGGAGAGAGAAAGAGGCCAAGATTCCTTCATCTATCTATCTCAGGGAGCCAGTATTTCAGCTCCACTCAAACCCAAGTCCCAGGCAAAAGAGCGAGCCTTGCCCCATCCTCCTCCCATAAGCCTCCTCTCCAACAGGAAATAGGGCTGTGTACACACACACACACACACACACACACACACACACACACACACACACACACACACACACACACACACACCCCGCCTCCAAGCTAATTCCCGGATGCTAAAGTCACATGTCTTCCAAATCACATGCTCTCCCTTCTTGGTGGAGTTCCCCCTCCCAACATCTCTCCAGTAGGGGGTGCAATTCCAATTCTCACAGTTCCTTATAGAACTTTATTTCTACATCTGGGAGCTAACCACGAGTCAATGTCTCATTAGTTTAGACCTGCTCAACGTTGTTGCTTAATAAATATCTATTTGTTGCTGAAGTTAGCTTTGGAGGGATAGAAGAGGGAGAAATATGATATTAGCACTAAATCACTTTACTTCTGTAATTGGATATTTTATTCTTAAAGGGTATGAGTACTGTGTCCAATTGAGAAATACATGTTCCACAGATTATTGTATTTTGTCAGATACAGGAACACTCTCTAGACTCAGCGTCATATGCAACTATATTTCTGTTCCTCCTTGCAAGATACTGCATTAGCATGGAAGGGTGGGGGAAATAGTTGAGTTGAAAACCAGCTGAAATGATAAATCTGTTCTTAGAAAGCATTGATACACCAAAGATTTAATGTAGGATTAAGTTAATTACTCTAGTTTTAAGTTTGTAAATTTTTAGAAAAGTCAACTAAATTAATTTTTACAAATACCAACATTGCCACCTGAGAAGGCTCATTTGATCAGGGAACTGAGCAGTGACTAAAAAGCCTCTTCTCTATGATTATCTTGTGTCTGATTTAGTAAGAGCTTTCTTAGAAGGGCAGTGTGAGGTAGTGGAAAGCTTATCCATTTGATGTTCAGGACACTTGGTTTGAGTTATGGCTTTTCCACTTACAATCTCTATGATGTTTGCCAAGTCACTTAACCTCCCCTTCTGTGAAATGAAGATAATATTTATACCTTACATCACTGTCGAATGGGTCAACTAAAGTAATGGTTGTTTAAAGGGCCTTATAAATGGTAAAGCTCTCTGTAAATATCAGCCATTGTTTTAAAAATAAATTTATATTGACATTTTTTTGTATCACTTACATTTCCCAATGTATCCCTTCCATAAAGCTGTCATCCCTTAAAACAAAGATTAAAAAGGAACTCCCAAAAAGTTTCAATAAAACTAACCAACACCTTCAGAAAGTATATATTATTTTCAGTTTTCTTCACTCATAGTTTGCCAGCTCTACAAAGGAGTTCAAGGAGATCCCTTTTCATATATGTTTTTTCTTTCTAAGCTTGGTCATTATTATTTCTATTTTCAGTTCTGATCATTTTGTTGTTGTTCTTCCCTTTTATGTTTTTGTAGTCTTTGTCTATATTGTTTTTCTGGTTCTGTTTGCTTCTTTTTGTATAAGTTAATAATTTTCATCTCAAGCTTCTCTGTATTCCAAACAATAATAAGTACTATTTAATAATTTAAGTACTATGACCTCTTTAGTTATTTTGCAATAAATGGGCATTTACTTTGTTTCTGTTTCATTACTGCTATAAAAAGTGCTATTATAAATATTTTATTGTTTAAAAAAATTATTGACCACCATAGGCTATATGCCCAGCAGTAGAAGCTCTGGTTAAAGGGTATGAACATTTTAGTCACTTTCTTAGAATTAGTTTAAGTGCTTTCCAGAATGGTTAAACTAATTTATGGTCCCACCAACAAGAATATTAGGGTACTCATCATTCCACAACTCCTTTAGCAGTGATTTCCTATCTTTCATCATCTTCACCAATTTGTTGGGTGTTCATGAAACCTCAGACTTGTTTTGATGTACATTTTTTCTCATTGTTACTGATTTGTAGCATTCTTTCTTATACTCGTTAATATTTTGCCATTCTTTTGAGAAGTTAATTTCCTTTCACCATTCATATTTTAGTGATTGGCTTTCAATCTCACACAATTAGTTGCCTTTATATATAGGATATCAAACCCTTATCAAAGATATTTGATACAAAGAATTTTTTTCTATCTCTTTTTTGTCCTAGTTGCATTAATTTTGTTCATGCAAAAGTTTTTCAGTTTAATATCAGAGAAATTATCTGTTTTCTCTTTCATAATCACTTCTATCCCTTGTTTGATTAAGACTTCATACCCTAACAATATCTGTGAAAGGTACCATACACAGTTGTCGTCTTAATTTTTATGGCAATTGTCAGTTATTGTTGAGCATAGAAAAACAGAATCCCTGGTTTCTCTGCTGTGACTCCATTAAGGGGCAGTTGTTGCATGTGACTACCATGTCCTTGAGCCCCATTAAGAGGAAGCCACAGTCTGACACAACTTGTCATTCTACAGCTTGTCTCAACAGTAACTGGAAATAGCTTTGTAAACTCTTGTTCAACTTCTTTATGGTTTTGACCCAGGTGTTGTCTGTTTAGACTTTCCCCTTTTTACTGTCTTGCTCAATTCAGTAACCTGCTTTGGTTTTCACAATTTGTATTTGCCTGCCACTTGTATCTGCCCCCATGGTTCTCAAGCTTTCATACCCTAGTCACTCTTTTTCCTCTGGGGACCTGTTCATTACAACTCACATTAGCAATCATACATATTTCTTGCTTATTCTATTCAGTACTTAGCACATTAGTAGGTGCTCAATAAACATTTGAGTGAATAAATTAAGTATATAGTAAAGATTTTCTTTCTCTTCAAATTTTAGGTTTAGGGTTTACATCTCTTTGGTTCAGACACGAGGACCAGACAATTGCTACAACACCAGATGATCGCTTGAGAGTCCCCGAAACTTTTCACAGGGTTGCAAGAATATTGAGGGTACTGATTGTCCTGTACTTTTAGCCTAGGAGGGCTAAGAGAAAGCTAAAGCTAAGGAGGTAGGTGGAGGAATGAGAGATGGAGAGATAATAGGTGTGGTGTGGTGTGTGTGTGTGTGTGTGTGTGTGTGAGAGTGTGTGATAGGACAGCATCAAACTCAAGTTGTTTGCCTTCTGTCCTAGCCAGTGAAAAGTCAGTCTTTCTTGGCAAAAAACAAAGCACCTAAAATAACTCTCTACCAACATAATCAGTTTTTTTTCCCCAAATCTGGAAAAAAAGAAGGGGATCATTAGAGAGAACAAAAATTTTACCTTTTTTTCCCCCCTCCAATATGTGGGAAAGGGAAATACCAAAGGATGGATGTATAGAAAGGTCTAGACTTATAAATATCAGAATTATAAATGAATTTCATATTATGAACTACTGTTGTCCCATCTATTCCCCCACTTCCTCCTACCACATCCATATCTTTTGCAAGTTCAGGATTGTCTGCATTTGAATAAATATGTTGTTTGTATATAAGATATATACATGTGTGTGTATATATACATACGTGTGTGTGTGTGTGTATAAATACACACACACACACACAGATATCTAGGTAGTCAGCAGCTAAGTGGTGAAGTGGATAGAGCTCTGCTTCTGGAATCAGGGAGACCTGAGTTCAAGTCTGTCCTCAGACACTTACTAACTATGTGACTTTAAGCAAATCACTTAATCTCTGCTAGTTGTGTGACTTTAGGCAAATCACTTAATCTCTGCCTCAGTTTCCTCAACTATAAAATGGAGATAATAATAGCACCTACCTCTCAGGGTTTGTTGTGAGGTTAAAAATAAGATAATATTTGTAAAACACTTGACACGATGCCTGGCACATATTATGCACTATATAAATGCTCACTATTATTATTACTATTACTACTGTTATTTGTGTACATATATACATATACATATGTGTGTATAGACATACATACATCTGCATTTTTGTGATCATGACTGGGTGCTAAATTTCAAGACTGTGGATTGTGCATTTTAATTTTTAAAAATTTAATTAATTAATTAGTTTATTTGCAGGGCAATGAGGGTTAAGTGACTTGCCCAGGGTCACACAGCTAGTTAAGTGTCTGAGGCTGGATTTGAATTCAGGTCTTCCTGAATCCAGTGCCAGTGCTCTATCCACTGAGCCACCTACCTGCCCCCATGCATTTTAATTTTTATGTTGATAGAACATATGTACACAACAATTTGTTGTTGCTGTTTAGTCGTTTTCAAGTCAGGTCTAGTTCTTGAAGACTCTATTTGGGGTTTTCTTGGCAAAGACACTAGAATAGTTTGCCATTTCCTTCTCCAGCTCATTTTACAGATGAGGAAACTGAGGCAAACAGGTTTAAGTAACCTGCCCAGGGTTATACAGCTAAGAGTCTGAGGCCAGATTTGAACTCAGGAAAATAAATTATCCTGACTCCAGTCCTGGTACTCTATCAACTGAGCCACCAGCTGCCCACATTACTGATGGTCATATTCAAAGATGACTATTGCCTTTTTTGATATCAACAATTTTTGTTCAAATTAGTGTATACACATCATCATTATTGGTGGTAGGAAAATATATACCTTGATCTGAGCAAGGATAAATAATTTACTAGCCAAGAGAATTCTGTCTATAAAATTAAGCTATTGAAGATTCCTGTAAGCTTCACAATTATATGATTCCTTCCTGTTATGGATAGAATGAAAAATACACTATGTGCAATTACAAAAAGATTTTGCTTTGCACTTAGTGGGCACTTACTAAATATATGTTGTTGTTATTTTAGTAAAGCTATCTACTTTGGGGGGGTGAAATATGATACTGGCACTAAATCACAGTGTTTGTAATTTAATGTCTTATTCTTAAAGAGTGAGGACTGCAGCCAAAGCCTTATCAGAAAATAGTGCTTCACAGACCACCTCACAGCTGAACTAAATACAGGTTTACTACTTGTGCCTGTCTCATCTTACCTACCTCACTTCCTTTTTGGATGGAAATGAAAATTGGGAACCAACCAAGTAAGTAAATGCTGAAAAATTGGAAAAATGTACAAATATTATTAGCATATCATGGGATGGCAGCCAAAAAGTGGCTCTATAGAAAGGTTGGCATTAAATAAACATTGATGTCACTGAAGTCATTACTTCAGTTCTCTATTCAGTAAGTCTTTCCTTGTGATGGGGATTGATTTTTTTAAAAATAATTTTATTGATTTTTTTGTGTGCTTATGTTACCTGATTTCTTCTTCTGTTTATCTCTTTTCCCTTCAAAAGAGCCAGCCTACATAAAAATTTTTTTTGTGTGGGGCAATGAGGGTTAAGTGACTTGCCCAGGGTCATATAGCTAGTTAAGTGTCAAGTGTCTGAGGCAAGATTTGAACTCAGGCCCTCCTGAATCCAGGGCCAGTGCTTTATCTACTGTACTACCTAGCTGCCCCCAGTAAATTGATTTTTTAAAGTCTGAAAATATATGCTATGACTGAGGACGTCACACTTTTTCAAAGAAATCAGGAGAAATGTCTTCTCATAGTTCTTCTTTAGGACCATGCTTAGTCTTTGTAATTTTGAAATCTCCATTTTTTATTATTTTTTAATTCTTTCCATGTACATTGTTGTAGTTATTTATAAATTACTTTTTGGCTCTGCTTACTTCATTCTGAATCAGTTCATGTAAGTCTTGCATAGTAATATTCCATTACAATGATGTACCATGATTTGTTTAGCCACTTCCCAATTGATGGACATCTGCTTTTTTATAAATTTAACTCTGCTGACTTTCCCCAGTTCAAGAAATAACTTCTAATCTATACTGATTGTTTACTACTACTTTAAATCATCATTGTGTCAGTTGCTTTACAGAAATCAACAAACTTGATCCTTAATGCTTAGGGTTTCTTTTATTTTCTTCATTTGGACTTATGATTTCATGGGTACAAGGTATTTCTTGTGAGAAAATTCATTCAACCCATGCAGATCAATCACTTCAATGTAAGAGTTTTAGAGGGTTTCTTGAATCACTGAAAGATGAAGTGACTTCCTTTGGTTTACACAGTCTGTATGTGTGAGAGGCACATGGACCCCAGTCTTTCTGTTTCCGAGACCAGGTCTGTATCTTCTATCCATGCTGCCTCTCACTAATTCCTTAGCAGAGAATGTAGAAATATGTTTCCATGTGATGATGAGGCAAGAGCATGTGACCAAACAAAAATAAAGTCTACCATAGTAATCTTTTAAATTTATTTTTTCCAAGACTTATATGAATAGCATTATTTTTCTCCTCTCCACCCACTCTTTCACCCTGACTCCTTATCTCTCCATTCCCTCCCACCATCATATGTATTTCTTGGCTTTTTACCAAATAAACAGCCAGAAAAATATTAAAAATATTCAATTTTAAGTGTATTGTAAGCACACATACAAAAAAAAAACGGCAATTAATTAACTGTTGAACACTATTCATAATGACAAAGTTCACTTAAATGTCAGTCTGTAGTACAGATTTGCCATTTCATAGTATGGCAAAGCAATGGATCATGACTCTTTGGTTATTGTTTACCTTTTTGAATAATAAAAAGTTATATTTTATTGTGCTTTATTGCTTCAGTTTTGCTTTTTAGTGTTCTGAATTACTTGGATTTTTTTTTCCACTAAGAAAACAGGACTGTTAGATCCCTGTGTCGACAAACCATTCACAAGACAGCAGAAACAATCTAAGGCAATAATAAGCCTGGCTAGTCAACACCTTATTTTTGGGTCGACAGATGTAATGGAGTAGGATAATGATATTTCACTTTCCTCTTCAAGCAGCCAAGACAAAACCTTGAAATCTGAAAAATTTATAAATTCATCATCAGTGCCCTTCTGTACCTCTCCCTAATAGTTCCTTTTTGGCTCCTTGCTTCTTCTTTCCACCAATGAGAATCGCAGTCCCTATAGATGACCTTAAAATTTTAAATCAGTTTTTACAGAATCACAGGATTTTAGAGTTAGAAAGGATCCCAGCAGCCATATAATTCAATCCAAAATTGAAAAGGAATCCTTAAAACAGTATGCCTGATAAGTTGTCGTGCCTGCTCAAAGACTTCAGATGAGGGATGCCGGGGAAATCACTACCTTCTCGTGCGGCCTATTCTGCCTTGGGATAGCTCTAATTGTTAGGAATATTTTCCTAAAGTCTGCCCTTTACCACTTTTCACTTCTACCCATTGTTTCTGGTTCCTTTCTCAAAAAGGCTAATCCTTCTTCCACATGGCAACCCTCCAAATACTCCAAGACCTCTTTATGTCCCATGTGAATATTCTCCAGGGTACACGTCCCCAGTTCTAGTCCTCTTATGGCATGGATTCAACACAGTCATTATGGTTACCCTCCTCTGCATGCTCTGCATTTCTCATTTGATACGATAGCTGAAAAACATAATCCTTTCAGAATACAGCTAGATGGGTGCTCAGATGACAGACCGTTGAGGGTTCCATTCTTGAAACCCTTCTAGCATGAGCCTTCCAGAGCTTTCTTATCATTCACTGGGCTTTAAGGGACCCAAAGCAACCCAAATGGAGAGCCAGAGTAGGACTTAAATAAAGGTTTATTTCAGAGAAGAATCCTTTCTTATGACTTAGCTGAAAAGTTTTTCTTTTGGGGAGAAATTTACTGCTGAAATCCATAGAAATGATAAAGGGGACCCTCTCTTCAGTTGGGAGAAAGTCTTTCAAAGCTTCTGTTTCCTGCCATCCTCCTAGTCACTCAGACTTGCTATCCTTCATTTGATTGTAATTCCTTGAGGGCAGGGACTATCTTTTGCTTCTTTTTGTATCCTCAGTTCTGTGATTACTTATTGATGAATAGATATTTATTGATCCCTTGAAATATTCTTAACTCTTCTATCACCCCTATCTGTCTAACATTCATTCAGTTGCTGAGTTCTGTTGATTTTATCTCTACAGTAACTCTTGTATCTACCTGGACAGTTGTAATAACCTGCTAAACAGATTCTGTCTCCTGTCTCTCTACTCTCCAACCTTCCATC
Organism: Dromiciops gliroides; assembly: GCF_019393635.1. Lineage (NCBI taxonomy): Eukaryota > Metazoa > Chordata > Mammalia > Microbiotheria > Microbiotheriidae > Dromiciops > Dromiciops gliroides. The sequence goes on along the minus strand of NC_057864.1, from coordinate 383,016,245 downwards.
CAAATAATCTTCCTATTGCATGGGTCTGACTGTGTTGTTCCTTTGCTCAAAAACCATCAATTGTTCCCTATTCCCTATAGGATTAAATATAAACTCCCTAGCCATGTGTTTAAAACCCTTCACAATGGCTATAACATAATTTTTAATCTTATTTCATTTGCTTTCATATGCACTATGAACACAAATCCATCCAAGATGTTGACAGTCGCATCCTCCTCTTCCCTGAATTTGTGTATGGTCTCTCCATAACTCTGCCTGTTGAAATCTTTCTTTTCTCCAAGACTCATCATATGTGCAGCACAGCTGAAAGGGAAATCTTTAATTTCCCTGAAGTGCCCCTTAGATAGCAAGCTTTTTATAGGAGGCATTTATTTTATTTTTTCATAGCACGATGACTTGTATGTTCTTTTTTTTTTTTTTTTTGCAGGGCAATGAGGGTTAAGTGACTTGCCCATGGTCACACAGCTAATGCCAAGTGTCTGAGGTCATATTTGAACTCAGGTCCTCCTGACTCCAGGGCCAGTGCTCTATCCCCTTTGCCACCTAGCTGCCCCAACTTGTATTTCTTAATGAATGTTAATTAAAGTGAATCAAATCAGGAGAAATAGTCTTTGCAAGATAATCTTTGGAACAAATTTTAAAGGATTCCTTCCTAATTTCCCAAGCAGATTATTTGCCATAAATATTGTGGGCAAAAGAATGATAGGTAGGATTACATAATATGGCCTTTAAGAACCTTTAAAAATTCCCAGCAGGGGAAAAATATCGAAGGTCAGATGATAACTAAGAAGTCATGTGTCTAGAACTAGCTTCTAAGCATTCATTCAATCAACAAGGATTGATCAAGTACTTACTGTGTACTAGGTACAATGATAAGTGATTGGGATTCAAAGACAAGAGTGAAATAATTCCTGCCCTGAAGAAGCTTAACAGCCTTTCCGAGGAGATACAATTACACACGAAATAAATACTAGTTAATGTGTGGTAGAAGTAAGACACTAGTTGTTGGGGATGAAGAGGGGCTCTGTGCAGAATGCAGTTCATGAACTGAGTCTTGAAGGAGGCTAGAGGCTAATATGAAAAAGTGAGGAACTAGCACAATCCAGTCATGTGGAGTAGAATGCAGGAGCGTGGAAGAGGAGAAGGGGTGTTTTATGTGAAAAAATGAGAACAGTTTGGATGGTGCTTAGAGTGAATGAAGAAGGTGTATAATAAGTCTAGAAAAGTGGATTGGGGCCATGTTATAAAGAACCTTTAGTGCCAATAAAGAAGAGTTTCAGTTAGATCATAGATAAGAATAGGCTTTACAAAACAGAGCCTTATTTTGCAAATAAGATTTATAAAATGCTTCACAAATATGATCTCATCTCAACCTCACAACAACTCTGGAAGATAACTGTTATTATCCCCATTTTGCAGATGAAGCATTTAGAGTTTAAATGACTTTCCAAGGTGACACAGTAAATGTCTGAGGCCTGATTGGAACTCTGGTCTCTTGACCCCTAGAGGTAATAAGGAGCCACTGGAGTTTATTGAGTAGTAAGGGGAAGGATATATTTAGACATATGCTTCAGGAACATCACTCCTAAAATGATTGCTCAAGAGAACAAAGTGAAGTTTAGAGTGCTCTGATACTAAAAGTAGAAATGTGTCCTCTTGACAAAGATCTCCAGCTGTGTGTCACTAGTAATAATGAAAAAAGAAATTATAATTAACTCAGTGCCATTAAACCACTTGACCAACAGTAGATGATTTGCATTCTAAGAGGTCTGAAAAGATCTAGAACTGCAATTCTGTTCTGATATCCCTCCCCCTCCCCACCTACCACTGGTCACTATGGAAAAAAAGGCCTGGTCATTGTCTCCTTCCCCTTTCTCAGCCCTGACCCAGATCCCTGGATCTTGTCTTTAAAAATAAAAGTCAGCCCCAGGTACTTGTTTTGTTCTTGCCCTAATCTCCTTATCACTATTTGCCTCTCCCTTGTCCCCCAAAGGAATCTGGTGTGAACAAAATAAGGCAGATGACAATCGCCTTGTGTGGTCTGCTGGCAGACCTCCATCACTTGCCCATTATTTTTAGTAACAGGGGGTTTGAAAACTCCGCGTTGATATTTTAGGGAAAACATGCTATCTGTCCAGAGTGACAAGTGTTAAAATATTGCTTCGTTAGAGACAAGGATGGCTGGTGTGTCATTTCATAGAATGGTCCCACAACACCAGAATTATTCATCTGCCAGCACTCTGTCACGACCTTCGGTAACTTTCCAGGTGGAAATATATGCACAGTAGAACACATGCAATCTAGCTGATTATGATTGATGATGAGTTTCATGGTTAGAAGTAGTGCTAACACTAGACTGGTTGTTAGACTAGAAAAGAAACTGTTCTGTTGTTTGAAGAGTTCAGGCAGTTCAGTGTGCCTCTATTAAGGACATAGGATCTTTCTTCCCTACCCTGCCCTAAAGGTTTTAAACTAAGACCATGGAAATCATCTTAAAACACAAAACATGATACTATAGAAAATATGCTATATTGGGAGCACACTCTTTAAATAGAGCTTAGATATGAGGCATGATGGGCCACCAGTCGTTCTCATGACTCTATCCTTTTTCCCCTCCCAAGCTCCAGGATTTAGCTCACCGATGTCCCCTACTGGTTCCCAGCTGAGAGTACTTCTTCTATTTCTCCAGGGCTCTCCAACACCTGCTCTTCCTGGCTTCTTGAAAACAACCCAACGCCCTTTCTTTTAGGATTTTTAAGGGTTTTGATGCTATTTCTGGTGATAAGCATTTTTTCCCTTTGCTACATAAACTTTTGAAGACGATCTCATAAATTATAGGTGGATTGTGATTTGTGTCATCAGAAATTACAGATTCTGGAAGTTTTGAAATATTATTGCTAGGCACTGCAGGGAGCATTACAAGGGGGATGGGGGACGGGGTGTTGCTGGAACAAATCAAAGGGGAAAATGACACAATTTACATATGATATTTTCAGTCAATCTATGCTTTCCATGCATACTTTTAAGGAGTTAGGCTTTGTCCTTTCTTAGTACCTCCTCCCTTTGGCCGATTCTCTACTCTGCTCACAAACTTTGTCCTTGGAGTCAGAATGGCCAGTGGCCAATCAGTGCAATCAATGGGCTAAGTGTTAGTGTCTCTCTCCATCTCTAGCCAGTGTACTCTTATTTTTCAAAGCTAGAGAGTAGCCACTCCCCTCACCCCTGTCTCTGGGTGCAGATAGGAGCATTGTTTTCTGAGGAGTTCAGTAGTTCTTTAAGCTCCATTGATTTGATTGGTAGGCTCTTAACCTGTTTTCTCTTGTATAAATGAGGATAATCCTTAAAGTACCCACCTCACAGGATTATTGTGAGGATCAAATGAGACAGTGTTTATCAAGTACTTTGTAAACCTTAGTGTTCTCTCTAAATGTCAGCTATTATTATGCATATCATTATCATCTCCAGTTATTCACTACAGTCTTATTAGACTGATCCTACTCATCTCATATAAGCAGTTTGGGGAGGGCAAACGCACTGGGAGAAATGAAAAAATAAAAAGGAGAGATGAGATTTGTGGAACAGAGGGGGGGAAGGACCAGAAAACCCCTCACTAACTTCCCAAGAAGTACGTAAGTCATAAAAATAAATGACTATCCCTTTCAGCTTAGTTATTGTTATTCTGTTCCATACAGGATAAGAGAAACCCTCTAGGGAAGCACTATATGATTGAAGACACCATGACCAGGCTTATATAAACGTCTTGGGTCAAGAGATGCAGACCAGAAATATCAGACAGTTACTATAATATTTTTTTCCCTCCAGAAAGATGATGATGTAGAAGTGACTATGTGTTTTGGAGGTGGGTCATACAAGAAAATTGCATTGTATGATTGTATTTTATAGAGATCATATGATGCTCAGTTTGCACCATCAGACACTCCATCAGCACATACTTTGTCATCTTTATGACTTTTAGGATATGATATATGACTGGGACTTTCTTCACTACTATAATAGATTTCTATATTTTTAAAAGTAAGCACATTTGCATCATCTTCATGTTATGCATGCTAATTAATGCTTTGGCATAAATAATGTTCAGCTGTATCCAACTCTTTGTGATCCCATTTGGGATTTTCTTGGCAAAGACACTGGAGTAGCTTGCTATTTCCTTTTCCAGCTCATTTTAGAGATGAGGAAACTGAGGCAAGTGTGGTTAAGTGACTTGCCCAGAATCATACAGCTAGCAAGTGGCTGAGGTTGGATGTGAGGGGCCATTGCCCCTGAGCAACAAACAGCTGGGGAAAAACAGATAACTTGGTGATTATAGCCATCATGCTATGAGAAAGGAAAAGAACTGTCTTGTATTAGCAATGTGTCTTAAAGGCCAGTGTTCAGGGGAAAGCTAAGATCCACGAAGAAGCAACAGGAGACAAAAGAGCTAAGAAAGAACAGTTTAGGGAAGAAAAAAGAAAGCAGTGAGAAGTAAACATTCTGGCAGCAGACAATAGGGACATTCATGAAGAGAGAAAAGATACAACGTTTTGCAATCTGTGGTGACAGAGGTTATAAGGGGGGCGGGCAGGAAATGTACAAATACTGTAACCTATAAAGATATATTAACTCTACAGTGTAGCTGGATTTAGAGGAGGGAAGGAGAGAGGGCATCACCATGCTTCCTAACAGAATTCTTGAAGTATTGTAATAATGGCAATTTACATTTGTATAGCACTTTAATAAATGAAACCACTTTTGGTTTATTGTGCACTTTCCTCATAGCAAACCTGTGAGGTAGGTAGCACAAATATTATCCTTTCCATTTTGCCATCGAGGAAATTAATGTCAATAACAAAAGCTTACATTTATATAGCACTTCAAGGCTTGCAAAGTGCTTTAAATACATTATTTAATTATGAGGCAGATGTTATTATTATGTCAGATTTACAAATGAGGAAACTATGTCTGGGAAACCATGGCCATGTGCCTAAGGGCTAAGACCAAAATGTAGGTCTGTATTTCAGTGTATTTGGTTTCCTTTGCTATTCTATGTTATGTTATTCTGCTTATGCATTTAAAAACATTATTCTGAGAAAGGTTCCAAAGGCTTTCACTAGTTTGTGAAAAGTGTTCATGATGCAGAAGAGATTATAAGAACCTTATACCACACTGTGCTCCAGAGTTTAGCAGGTGGGGAGAGCTGTAGGGTAGGAGGGCATCAGTGTGTAAAAATTTCTTGGGTGAAAAGGAGTCACTATTGGAAAAAGTTTAAGAAGCCCAAGAAATTTTTACACAACCATAGGTATGTAAAATAGCTATACATAACCTTTTACCTTTGCCATGGCTTTTGCAATCCCCACATTCAGTTATGGGACCCCATACAGGGTCCAGACCCACAGTTTAAGAAGCTTTGGTTTAAAATACTTTAACTTCAGCTATGACTGTGGTGCATCACAATTATTAATGCTAATGATAATGATCTGGAGCCATCAAGAAAAGGTACTGTTAGGTGCCCAGAACACCTAATTGCCCAGGGTCCTTCCAACATTTACATTGTTCCTTCTTGAATAAAGACTGTTTTTCTCTCTAATGCAGGCTGGGAGGTTTTTCTCAGACCACCACCTCACCTTTTGAATTCACTCTAGTAAAAATTCCCTTTGCTCATACCATGTTGAGGTAAAATCTTCAGATTCCACTGTCCTCCACCCCACCCCCATACACCATCAATCTTCTATATCTCTCTAATCTGTACCCCTTTGAGAGTACCTGTAACTGTTTTCATTCTGCTCACCTATATCTCTCTGAAAAGGTCTGTTTTTTCTCTGTCTGTCTGTACCCCCCTGAAAAGATCTATCTCTGTTTTGGTTCTGCCTTCCTGTACTCCTCTGAGAGAAATTATATCTATCTTGGTTCTGCCTCTTTGCATTCCTCTGAGAGAAACTATATCTGTTTTCATTTTATTCTCATTTCAAAATCCTACAAAATTGCATAAAGTGTCCTTGTTTATGGCAGTAATGGCAAAATTTAGGGGGTTGATAGTGATTCTCAACTGCCCAGCCTCGCTGCCTCGTCATTTCCTGTACTAGAGCTAAAATGCTTTGTCTGTTCCTTTCCTCCCTCTCATTTCCCTCATAAATGTATGTTGCTATTTCTTTAAGTCTGTCTGGACTCAAACTATTTAGCCTGGACACTGCCTTTCAAAATATTTTTGAATTTCTGGTAAGGACTGGCATATAAAATGAGAACAGATAACATGGGCATCTCTAGGGTCTAATGTGTCTAGTTTAATATATTGCCTGGCATGCTTATACAACCTGTCATAGAATTTATTAGGTCTCTCATCAGGTCCCTGAATTGTATCTATAAATTTTTGCCAGTTATTATTCCTTCTAGCACAGGATTTTCCCTGCTGCCAGCCAAATGAGTGCTTAGGAAAGACATATATTTATATTCCCACTGTTTTAAAAGTGTGGCTTCACATTACTTAAAATATAGTATCCATAATATAGAGAACCTCCTATAAAATTTAACTTTTGCTACTTAATTATTTTTGAAATCATACTTCATAATTTCTCTAAATACAAAGATTTTTGGTGCCATGAATTCATTAGGAAAGAACCTAGTACATGGGAAAGGTAAGAACATAAACCTTGGTAATTTTCATGGCATCTTGCTATTCTTTGGTCCATTTAAGATCCTCACTGAAGTCAATTTCAACAGGAAACTTTATTACATAATTCATTATATACTCCAGGAATTGGAATGTGATTCACATAAATGATGTGAAAATAGCACATGGAACCTTTGTAGCAAAGGAAAAAAAGGAAACTTTTATGGTATGGCAACAAGATAATATTTGGGAGTCATAGAAAATGCCAACACAAGTTTATTAAACACCCATTATGTGTATTATGCTTGGCATTAGAGAGACCAAGATAAATGAAAATAGATCAAATAAACGACTATAATAAAAATTAGGAAATTATATATGTGTATGTTACATACATGATATATATGGTATAACTATATATGTTAAAATTATATGTGTATATACATGTATTATGAGTTGGTAGTGAGAAAGCAAACATATGGGAAGAATGGTTTGAAAACATTTTTCAGTCTGAGAAGAGTAAATGTGAGGGAGGCAGCTAGGTGGCTCAGTGGATAGAGCACCAGCCCTGGTGTCTGGAGGACTTGAGTTCAAATCTGGCCTCAGGCACTTGACACTAGCTGTGTGACCCTGGGCAAGTCACTTAACCCCAGTTGCCTCACCCAAAAACAAAACAAAAAAAGAGTAAATGTGAGAAGAGTCTCAGGGCAGTAGATTTCACTTATTATGGGTGTCTTGAACACTCTGTCCTTAACCTTTTCTTTTTTCTTTTCTTTTTCTTTCTCTTGGTGATGTCATTTATTACCATGGGTTCAATGATTATTTTTATGCAGATGATATCCAAGTATTTATATACATCATTAATTTGACTCCTGAATTACTGGCTCCTGTCATCAGCTGCCTATCAGACATTGCTTGAATGTCCTGTTGAACTTCCTTGTGATTGTAGGATAAAATACAGATGCATCACCTTGGAGTTTTCTTTCTTGCTTGATTTTTCCATTTCCCCACTTTCTAAACTCTAGGTACCAGCAAAATTGGACTGGTAGATGTTCCCAAATTTGACATTTTACCTTCCACTCTTATGTGTTTGCACAAATGGTTCCTCATGATTATAATGCACTCTTTTCTCATCCCTGCTTCTTGGAAAACACATCTTCTTACAATGTTACTGAGAAGTAAAGAGAGAGCCACCCAGTTAATAATACCTCTGGCCAGTTAATTGGTGATTACAATTTGAGTGTATGATAATAACCCCTCACTACTACATCATATATCCCAGCAATGATATCAAAGTATTACTTGATACTGGCAAGCCTTTTCAGTATGAGGAAAAAAAAGGAGTCTCAGAATGGTTATTCTGGGCATTTATGCTGTGAATATAATTACGATGACAATTCTTAGAGATACTTTTTCTACTTTTTTGATTTTCTACTGTGTTTTTATCCTGCCTTTTCATAATTCTCTGTGTATTTTGTGTCTTTGGAGGAGTTTGACCTTCCTTGTGGGCTCTGTTTATCTGTAAGTCTTAGAGGTGGGGTGGGGTGAGAATGTGTAAATGGCCTCAGAGCTGATCAGTTTACTGTTGGAGGGGAAGGCAGGTGCTGATAACATGTACAAATGTAGGCTGGTTTCTTCTCAGATTTGTGTGTTTGATCCTTCTGAGATCTAACACACATTCAGAAGTAATGAAAACTAACAGATGAAGAAACAGGACTTATATCAGGCCTTTTGACCATTCTAGGATGGTATGGCCAATGATATTAAAGTTGTTCCACATAAACAGAAGAGTAAAATAGTATTGTACAGTGGGAAGAGCTCTGGGTTTGGAGTCAAAGATGCTAAATTCAAATCCCAGCCCTATTATTTTGTGTGTCTTTGGGCAAATCACTTGATCTTGCAAAACCCTAGTTTCCTTATTTATGAAACGAATAGCTTATAATAAATATTCTCTAATGTCTTTTCTAACTCTAAGTTTTATGTTTCTATATCTAGCATTAGTATATTATGCATCAGTAATAAACAAAGAACCTAGTATTAGGTCATGCTTTTGTTTTTCTTGAAATATGAGCTTTACATTTTTTTATTCATATAACCCATCAGTAAATTTTTTAACATATATCCCACTATAAGTACCTTTACTTATAAATCACATACAAATATTACTATATGAATATATTATATATACAATAAAACATGCACAAACTAGAAATTTAAAAGAATGAGATGAAGATGAAATAAATAATATTTAAAATAAATTTAATTTTATTAATGCTACAAAACATTTTAAAAGTACTTAAATGAGATCAATGTAATTGAATATGCTTCATTCAAAAAAACCCCAAAACCTTAGTTTAACACTTTGTGTTAGCAAGACTTGAAGGTCTGGTGCTAATTTCATTTTTTTACACTATTTCCTTCTAATTTTTGTCTTAACTGAAAAGATAATTCACAGATACATCATTGAAACTCATCATTGGCTCCATTTACTAATTTTTCAATCCTGCCTAGTTTTTGATGGAATTTGGCTAATAAACTTCCATATTTCTTTGTCTCATTCTGATACTTTAGCAAATGACTCCCAAGATGTTGCATATTTTTATTTTTCACAAATGGGTTGAAGAATCATTGAAACTGTCTTTTCCTATTTTAAAGCAGGTTCAAAATTTGTTTCCACATTTGTGTGTAGCTATGAGAGTTTTAAAAAGGCAATGCACTTAATTTTCATCAATAAAAGCTTAGTTTTTTAATATCTCATCATCACCGTGACTTCATGCTGTGGTTAGTTAATATCTAAAAGCATGATATACACTGAAGGCAAAGTTTATCATTAATGACTGGATATAAATTTATATTTCAAATAATTTTGGTAATGGAACTTTGAAGGGGGCAACTTCTTGACAGATCTGATTAATGTTACTGTTTTTACCTTGAAATATGGCTAATGAAGAGCTTGGACTAAGAGTAGAAATATTGCCTCTGCCATTTTTTGTTGTTCATTTGTATTGTTTACAGTATTAGTATTATCTTCAACTTGTGATTTCTTTGTAGAAATATTTTAAAGCCACTTGTTCATTTTGTGAGGGTTGGTTTGCTTAAAACTAGGTGGTATAATCCATAAATGCACTTAACTGGACACATACAAACTACATATGTCTTAAACCTCTGAAAGTGAAAGAATGAGGGGGAGGGTAGCACTCTCTGACTTTGTGGAAATCCCATTTTTCCCTCAGGATATGTTGAGTGCCATATGTTACATATCTGATATCTGACAAAATAGTATGCCAAAGTAAATCAGCGTATTAAGTATTATTAAAGCTAAACTCTTTTTAAAAAGATTAAAATATATAAATAGAAAGTATATTTTCTTCTAATGTTTCCAATGGATTATTGTCATATGTACTACTTGGGGTTCACATACTTAATTTTGGAGAACAGCGTCATTGAAAATTTCTTTGAAAACTTCAATAGACTAAAAGTTTTACATGCTATCTTGAGAATCAATTGAGAAAAATTGTGGAAGATACTGGGAGGTAACAATCAAAAAGTTTTTTTAAATTTTTATTTTGAGGATCAACTACTGCATGTACTCAGTACTATACTAGGCATTGTGAGGAAAACAGAATAAATTTAAGATATAGATGTCCATCTCTAGGCACTTAAAATCTGTATTTGTGGGGAAACAAGGTATGCAATACAAGATACCACATATCAAGTGCTGAATTATTAGATTCATACAATAAGGTCTACAGGAGTTGAAAGAAGGGAGAGCTAAGTGTGGGCTAGACTGGAGAAACCAAAGACCATCTTATATAGAACATAGTCATAAAGAAAAGGTAGTCTTTTTCTAGGTGGAGAGTGGAAAGCTAGCTATGTGGGAATCTGTTGTTTTGTCCTTCATTCTCAAAGAGGACCATGACATCAGTGTGATGTCATGGCTTGCACCTAATTGAATTTAAATGAGAGACCTTCTGTGCAAGGTCACTAGCTTCATTCTGTCTTTCAGAGACATTTGGGTCCAGTGGCAAGATATACATCAGGATGACAGGAGATGGCCCCAGAAGTTTGAGGCAATCAGGGTTAAGTGATTTGTCCAGGGTCACACAACTAGTAAATGTCTGAGGCCAAGTTAGAACTCAGGTCTGCCAGACTTCAGGGTCAGTGCTCTATCCACTGTGCCACCTAGCATCACTGAAGGCCTAAAGGCAGAAATGAGCATGATATATTTGTGGAATAGTTCATAGGGAAATTCAACTAGAACATGTAATTTTGGGAGAGTAATTAGAAATGTGTATGTGTAGAAAGGGAGTCCAAAAGAAAAAAAAAGGTCATATGAAGTGGATAGTTAAGTAACTAGCTTAGTAGCTTTGTTTTTCCAGAATTTTGCAGTCAGGACACCTAGAGAACAAATCTTTAATAATATGAAACTAAGTTCTTTTTTAGAACAAGGGAAGAGTTAGAATTGTAGGGTTCTCTTGAAACCTGCAAAAGGCAGCTATAGCAGGGGAGTTAGTAAAAAAAAAAAAAGAAACTAGCTTTTCTTTTTATAAGTCCCCTTTTAAACTGTGTTGCATGGACTGACCCACTATGACATCTCATATATATATATATATATATATACATGTGTGTGTGTGTGTGTGTGTGTGTGTAGGGCTGTGTATGTGTATGTATATGTGTGTATATACACATACATATATATATATATATACACATATATACATACATATACTCAGACACATAGTACTTTCTTTTCTGTCTCACTTTATTTCTTTTTTTCTCTTTTTCCCTGTCTCCCTGTCTCCTTCTCTCCATCTTTCTCCTCCTTCCCTCCATAAGACTGTAAGAAACAATATCCAGAAAATTGACCACACTGGATGGACCACTATCCAACTCCTGAACTGTACGACTCATTCATCATTGTATTATTTAATGTTTGCTTTATGACACCACTCTGATGAACAAGAATATAGATTAATGGAAAGTCAGAGGCAGTTCAGTTCACAATATGCACTTATTCATTTTTCTTGCATAGTAACAATTCATTTGTTTGATATGTGTGTTTAAGATTACCCTTTTTTATATACCTGCATAACAAAACAAATTGAAAAAATCAGTCCTCCAATTATCTATACATTAAAAAAATTGCATCTGGTTGTGAAGTACTGTGAAGAAACAGACATTTTTTTGGTGTCAGTGGTTCATTACATCTTGGACTTTGACATTTGGAAAGGCTGGTAGTAAAGTGTTAGAACTGGTCTCACTGTGGGTGGGCCACAAGTGGAGACAAATGGAGACTGCATGGCTGGTGTGTGTGTGTGTGTGTGTGTGTGTGTGTGTGTGTGTGTGTGTGTGTGTGTGTGTGGTGTAGAGTTGGGATAAAGAAGGGAGTGAGGTGATTTCTAATACAGTAAATGCTTTAAACTCACTTTGTGAAGAATCTAATACTTGGCACTGTAGGGAGGTCCTTCAGGCTCAGAGGAGAACTGGAAAATGAAGTCTACAGGGACTTGGAGAATTTTGTAGCTTTTTGGCTCCATTGAAATTCTCCTATTATATAAGCATTACTTAAGTAAAGGAATGAATCATTGGATGATGTCAGAATTGGTTGCATTAAAGTCAAATCAAATTTTATTTCAAATGATTATCAGTGGCCCATTATGTACCAGATACTGTAAAAGGTGCTGAGCATACAAAACTAGATGCAACATAGGCCTTTTTTTTTTTAAAGGGTGTTACAATCTAATGAGGGTGGGGAAAAGACACATACACACAAACTGATACAAGGAGAGTGTGGTAAGTGAAAGGGAGAGGTTATAGAAAAGTACTATAAGGCATAGGAAGTTCACTTTCATTGGGAGTGGGGAGGATGGCTTCATGGAGGAGGTGGCCTTGAAGGTGGCAAATTTTTTTCTGGGACAGTGAGGGTTAAGTGACTTACCCAGGGTCACACAGCTAGTAAGTGTCAAGTGTCTGAGGCCAGATTTGAACTCAGGTCCTCCTGAATTCAGGGCCAGTGCTTTATCATCCACTGTGCCACATAGAAGCCCTATATAATAATAATTTGTAATGGTAATAGCTCATGTTCCTGTAGTGTCTATGGTTTGCAAAATGATTTCTTCACAACTGAAGCATTTGGATCGATTATTATCACCCTCATTTTGAAGATGAAAAAAATGAGGCTCAGAGAGCAGAAGTGATTTTCCTGGACCACAACTTTATAAGGATGATAGCTGAGAGTCAAATCCAGGTTTTCTGAAGTCATATCTATATAATGCATTCCCGGACCTTAAGGAGCTTACGATTTAGTTATAAAGATCAAGTTTTTGTTTTTGAATTTTTTATTTTTGTGAGGCAATTGGGGTTAAGTGACTTGCCCAGGGTCACACAGCTAGTAAGTGTCAAGTGTCTGAGGCTGGATTTGAACTCAGGTCCTCCTAACTCAGGGCTGGTGCTCTATCTACTGCACCACATAACTGCCCCTAAAGATGAAGTTTTACAGAAAAATGTAACTGACAATATAATGACACCTGTAGGAAGGTGCCAGCTGAGCAACATAGATAATGAGTCTCATTCATGTGCTACCATTACTAATAGTTCACATTTATTTAGCACTTTAAGGTTATAGTGCACTTTTCCATTCCAAGAAAAGCGGGATCAGTGATCTGTGATGATGAGGGAAGCTTTCATGAACAAAGTAGGACTTAAGCAGATCTTTTGGGGGGGGCGGCGCGGTGCTAAACTTAAAAACAATTTTAAAATATTTTATTTTCCCCAATTAGAGGTTAAAACAATTTTTAACATCAAAAAAATGTTTTGAGTTCCAAATACTAACCCTTCCTCACTCTATCTCCTCCTGGTAAGCAATAAATATGGATTATACATGTGCAATCATGTAAGATATTTCCATAGTAATTTTCTACAAGTAGATTCAAACAAAAAATAAAGTGAAAAATAATATAAGGCAGATCTTAAAGAATAGGTAGGATTCAAATAGGGGGAGGACAAAAGGCATTCTAGCCAAAGGGAATATTGTAAGCAAAAGTAGGGAGCCTGAATGAGCCAGTGAAGGTAGCATGGTATAATGGAAACAGCACTGGAACAAGATTTAGGAGACCTCATTAGAGGTGCTGGCTTAGGTACTAGGTGTGATGTGGTTGAACCAACTCATCTTGAATGTCCATTCTGGCTCTAAAATTCTATGATTCCATATTTGTTTGTAGGACAATTAGTAGATGAGTATGCCTAGAACAAAATAATTGTGTAGGGAAGAAGTGGAAAATATATTTGCAATATAGTTAACTGGATCTATGAGACCTATGTAGATCTTTCATACTAGGCAGTGTAAGGAGGTGGGATTTGATTCTGTAGACATTGAGTAGTCACTGAAGTCCTTTGAATATGGAAGTGACATGATATCAGAGCTGTCAGTCAGTAAACATACATTAAACTCTTTGTTTGTGCCAGGTACTATGCTAAGTGCTACAGATATAAAAAGAGGCAAGAGTCATTCCCTGCCTTCAGGGAATCCACAATCCAATGGGAAGACTACAAACAAATATACACAAATAAGCTGTATACAAGATAAATAGGAAATCATTAAGAGAGGGGTTGAGAAAAGGCTTCCTGTAGAAGATGGGATTTTAATTGGTACTTTAGGAAGGCAGGAAAGTCAGTAGTAAGTGGAGATGAGGAGGGGGAGAGTTCCAGGTGTGGGAGATAATCAGAGAAAATGCCTGGAGCTGATAGATGGAATGTCTTGTTCATGGAACAGCAAGAAGGCTTTTGTCTAATAGACTGAAGAATACATGGTGGGATGTAGTAAAACTGGAAAGGTAGGAGGGAGGGTAGATTATGAAGGGCTTCAAATGTGTTTGATTCCTGTGGTGATAGGGAGTTACTAGAGTTTATTGGGCATGGAAGTAACATGGTCAGATCTGTGCTTTAGGAAAATCACTTTAGTGGCTGAATAGAAGATGGATTGGAAGGTAGGTTGACCTCCTAGCAGCCTAATCCAGTAATCCAAGTGTGAGATGATGAGGGCCTGCAGAGCATGGTAACAGTATCAGAGTGGAGAAGGAAGCCTATTTGAGAGATGCTGCTGAATATGAAGGGAAAGAGATTGTGAGGAGTTGAGGATGCCTCCTAGGTTAAGAGCCTGGGGCACTGGGAGGATGGTGATGCCCTCTGTAGTAATAGGGAAGATAGTGGGGGAAGAGGGTTTAGGGTGAAAGATAACGAGTTTGCTTTTGGACATGTCGAATTTAAGACGTTTACTGGACATTCACTTTAAGTTGTCTGAAAGGCATTAGAGATGTATGAATGAAGAGCAGGTTTGGCGTTGTGAGGGAGAGTAAGAGGTTGGAATGGCATTAAATTGTGCTCAGATATGGGGTATTTGTAGGTGATGGTACGATCATGACTATCTTTGTGTATGGCTGAGGTTGAATGAGGAGCAAGTCATGTCAAATGAGTAAATTGAGGAATTGTAAGAGCAGGGTGTTTGAGAGGGTATCGTTTTATATGTTTAAGGCCTCTATAGTATGAGGACAGGAGTTGAGGGAAAGACTGTGTGTGAGCCAGGCACTAAACTAAACCTGGGCTTCAAAAGAAGTTTGATCGGGTGGTTGTATGCCCAGTGGACTGGAATGGGGAGAGACTGCCAGTCATGAGTGTAAGGAAAACTTGGGTTCAAATTCCATTACTGACATTTCCTATCTGAATGATCATGGGTGTCATCTAATATTTCTCAGCCTCAGTTTTCTCATCTATAAAACATGAGTAATAATAATAATAATAGAACCTAGCTCAGAGATTTGTTATGAGGCTCATATGGGATCACATGTATTTGCAAACTCGTGCTCTTATAAAGTCCAGTGATAAACTTGTAAATTGTCATGGTGAGGGCTAAGGAGGGGGGATGTTACCTACAAGCTTATAATCAATCTTAGCTAACATCTAAGCCCTTTAGTTTGTTTCTATTCTAATAATATTCATCTTCACAAAATTGCCAATTCATTGCAACCCAATACATAAAGAATATACTCAGCTAAAATACTACTCTCACCAGTCTTACTGCACAGTAATCCTATAACCAAATAAGTTGAGGTGAATACAAATGTACTCTTAGCCCAATGTCTCCTGGAAGTTTAAACAGGTGTGCTAAACAGTTTATATAGCAATCACAATATGAGGAGAGGGACATCCCAGTTTTTGAATAAGCAGGGCTGATTTTGTTTATGAATGAGCAAAATACACATACACACTGGATGGTGGTAGTGGTGTTTTTGCCTGTTTTTTCTCTTTAATCCAGTCAGCTGAGCTAAATGCTGAACTGAAAGCAGAGTTCTCTGTCTACAGGGTCTTATTTATGGGAAAAACCATAGTTATCACAAAGGAATCTGAGCTTTTTGTCTTAGCCACCCTCTTTATCCTGGTAAGTATGTTTGTGACTTCTTTGGTAAGAGTCAGCACCTTCAGTGGAAGAATATAAGAAAGTATTGTTACTGCTCTCAGAGGTTTCACTTCTCTTTCTAGGTATTTGTTCATAAACTGATGGATGAAAAGAATTTTTTTTTTAACTAGCTAATGTAAAGGAACTGTTTCTCTTCTCTCTACAGATAAAATCTGGTGATACTTGGAAATGCTCCAGCTGTAGTGATGAGTTTAGCGATTTCACACCATGGGAATCTCACCTGTGCCTCAGTAAACACAGACTATCAGCCACCAACTAAAGATTGCCTAAGAAGCTGGGACTTGGAAGACTAAAAAAAGCAAAGCAAAAGAAACATAGAGGTACAAACCTAGGCAAAAATTATTCGCCGAGAACCTTGGTGCCATCTCTTTTGGCCTCAAGCTTATGTAGCTCCTTTGGTTTAGTTAGCTTATACAGTACTGTTCTTCCACTTGTGCCTAAATGGGACAACAACCCAGGAGCCAGACTGAAGACGAAGGGGTGAGAAGCAAAGTCCATGGCAACTTACCCTTGCCAATTATGTGGGAAGATACTCCTTACCCTGGAAAAATTCACTATCCACACTTACTCCCACACAGGGGAACGTCCTTACAAGTGCTTGCAGCAAGGCTGTGCAAAAGGGTTCATTTCCAAATATAAGCTCATCAGGTAAGACATCACTGGGGGTGGGGCAGGGGGTAGGGGGGAAGGGAAGTACTGAACTAACATTAAGTGAATGGCATTAATGTAGGAGCTTTCTTTTGAGGAGGTTCAGTCAAAATGCAGATCCTCTAAGAGTGGTATTGGCAACGACATCTCAGATGTATCGTCATGCATCAGTATGCAGGGGAAGGGACTGACTTTTTGCAAGAGACAGTCCCAAAAGGCAGTGAGAACATGCTTTCATCTTCCTTTCCTGCAATGTTAGAAGATAAGCTTGCTGCATTTTGTATGCAGTGGTTGCTTTGGTGGGTCCTTCAGTTTGAAGCATCACCCTTGATGATTATTTCTGTGTGTACTGTATACCATATATGTGTGATGTCATGTTACCTTAGAAGATAAACTTTATCAGGGATGTTGTGCTTCATAATGAATTTTTAAACTTATTTCATTGATACTTTTTTGTTTTTTACCTGTTATCACCTAATATCTTCTGCCTTCCCCCTTAGAACCCTTCTTTAGGAAAACAGTATAGCATAATAATCTGACACAGTGTCCACATTTGGCAGTATAGACCAGTTTCTACACATGGAGTTCACCACTTCTCTATGCACAGAAGTGTGCTATATCATTGGAACTAAAATTGGCCATTGTATTTATTCGGAACTTTAAAATTATTATTTATTTCTTTTTAACATTCTTTTAAAAATGTATCTTTTTGAGTTCCAAATTCTCTTTTTCCCTTCCCCCTCCCCTAACCATTGAGAAAACAAGTAATATGATATCAATTATACATGCAAAATCATGCAGGATATTGATTTCTGATATCTTTTAATGTTTATTAATGTAGTTATTTTTCTCTTGTTCTATTTGTTTTATATTCTTTTTAAACATCAATTAATATGTCTTTTTATGGTTCTCAAATTCCTTATATTTGTTCTTTCTTTTGGTGCTATAATATTCTATCATACTCACATATTGGAGCTTCTTCAGCCATTATCCAGTTGATGAGTCCTACTTTGTTTCCAGTTTTTTCTCCTACAGAAAGTGCTGTTATTTCATTATCAGTCTAGTTCAATTCAGCAAGTTCTTATTATGTGCCAGGTATTGTGCTAGGTGCTGTGGGTACAAAGACAAAGATGAAATTCTCTCCCTTCACTGAGCTTATATTCTGTTCAGGGGAAAACGTGCATAGAAAATTAATAAAATTCATACAGAGTAATTTCTAAGGGACACACATCTAATATAAAGCCAATTAGCAAGTGTTTATGGTGTGCCTCCTGCAAACTTGGGACTGGGGAATACAAAAGTGCTGTTGTGTCAGTTCAGTTATGTCCATCTCTTTGTGACCCTGTTTGGGGTCTTGGTAAAGATACTGGAATGGTTTACCATTGCCTTCTCCAGATCATTTTACAGATGACGAAACTAAGGCAAACGTTTAAGAGGTCTGCACAACTAGTAAGTGGCTGAGCCCAAATTTGAACTCAGGAAGATAAGTCTCTATCCACTGTGGGATGTAGCTGTCCCTTGTGGCACATAGTAGACCCGTAATAAATGTCGACTGATTGAATATAGTAATTGATAAATGCTGTAATGAATGATATAGCCAATATGTTCATATTATATTTCACAGTCATGCACAGATGTTAAACACCTGTAATCCCCACAGTTTTCACAGCAGCACAGTATTCTCTTTCAAAGCACTTTTATTGTTCCTGAAATGATCAAGGTATGCTTAATTTAATTCAGAATTCATAAAAGATGAAATTGGATAATCTGGATTTTGAAGCTAGTAATAATAATTACCATTTAGATAGAATTTTTAATTCTGCAAGAAAAAAGGCATCTTATTTTATTTGATCTTCACAACAACCTATTATCTCTGTTTTACAGATGAGGGAACTTGAATCCTAGAGCTTACGTGACTTGTCCAAGGTTATTCAGGCAGAGATGAGATTTGAACCGTCTTCTAAGCCCTGAGTCAATTTAGGAAGGCAATAGAACCACTGTGTGCATTTTACCATGGTCAGGTGGCATTTGGAGGCATTCTGGGTGTAACATTTTAGAAGGAGTACAGTGTCGTATGGTGTATACAGAGCTACTGCTTCAAAATCAAAATGGCTGTGTTCAAATCCTGCCTTTGACAAATCTTGTCTCTGTGACCAGTCTAAATTCTCAGTGTCCCAGGTTACTCTCTAAGATTAAAAGTTGCCGAACAGTTACTGGTCACTTTCTTTTTCTTTCTTTCTTTTTTTGGGGGGGGGCGGGGCAGTGGGGGTTAAGTGACTTGCCCAGGGTCACATAGCTAGTAAGTATCATGTGTCTGAGGTTAGATTTGAACTCAGGTCCTCCTGAATCCAGGGCCTGTGCTTTATCCACTGTGCCACCTAGCTGCCCCACTGAGCACTGTTGGTAGAGATTTTCCTGACTGGGAGTTCCTCTTACAGATCTGGATGATTTTATTTTTAAAACAAACAGAAGCATGTCCAAGAGAGGGCAGATAGAATGATAGGAGTACTGGTGACCATGCTATATGGGGAGTACATAGAGGTGCTATATCAAGGGAAGGACTTCTTGAGGTATAGCCTGGAACAGGAATGTCTAGCTGTCCTCAGGTATCTCAAGGATTGTCAAATCAAAGAAACATATTAGTTCTGATAACAACAAAAATAGTAGCTAGCATTTATGTAGTGCTTACTATTTGCCAGACACTATGTTAAGTGCTTTATAAATATTATTTCATTTGATCCTCAAAAGAACCCTGAGAGGTAGCTACTGTTTTTATCCCCATTTTTTCAGTTGAGGAAACTGAGGTGAGCAATGGCTAAGTCTCTTGCTCAGAGTCACACAGATGATAAAGGTTTGAGGTTGAATTTGAACACAGGGCATCCTGAATCTGAGCCCAGTGTTCTATCTACTCTGCCAAGTACAGAAGTAGGACTGGTAAAGTAGAAGTTTCTGAGAGACAGATACAAAGGAAAATTAATTAACACCTAAAACTGCCCATAAGTGAGTTGACTACCTTAGGAGATAGATAGGAGTGCTCATCACTGGAGATGTCTAGTTACTGAGAATGCTGTAGCAAGAATTTCTTTTCAGATACTGTTCAGGATTTGAAGCTGCTGAAGGTATTCCCCAACTATGACAATCTGTGATCCTCTGATCCAGTGCTTCTGCATAGAAAAGCTACAAAGAAAGTAGAATATATTCTATTTTCTCAATAACATTGGGATCTCATGGTGAAAACAGAAAACACACACACACACACACACACACATATATATATCAGCAGGTTGAGTGCCAAGGATAGAGGACCCAGGAAAGTCCATGTAGTATAATTCCTTTCCTCTATCCCATTTTTGTCTTGCCTAAATCTTGCTAAAATCTTTCGGTCTCTGTCTCTCGCATGCACACATACACACATGTTATTTAAAGATAATTCAGATTTGGGTTAAAGTCTCTTTCTCTAGTCTTCACTTATTTTTCCTGCTCTTAGCTGTGGCTCTCTTTAGAAACTGGTCACAGCCAGCTCCGTGAGTTGCTAAGTCTGGGGGAGGGGGTGTCTGTGAAAGCACATTGTTGGACTACTGTACCTCCACCTGATTTTGTCTTCCTCTTTGAACAGAGCTCTAAAGGCTCTAGTCCCAACCTTGCTCTCTCCCTCATGACTGCTCTCCAAATGATCACGTATCCAAGGCTTGCATGCTAAATTAGTTTTATGTAATAGGGAGAACAAATTAGAACAGAAAAGGAAGAGCAGGTGTGTGTGGGGGGGGGGCTGATTAGCACAGACTATAAAGGTATGACAGGTAGTGAATTTCTTACTACAGAGTGCAGAAAGAGGCTTCCTCTTTAGATGTCAGAGAAGGGAAGGGAAGAAGCATTTCTGAAGTGCCTACTATGCATCAGGCACTGTGCTAAGTGCTTCACAAATATCTCATTTGCTCCTGACCACAACCCTAGTAAGTGCTATTATAATCTCCATTTTACAGTGGAGAAAACTGAGGCAAACAGATTTAAGTGGCTTGCCCAGGGTCACAGTCAGTGTCTGAGGCAGGATTTGAACTGAGGTCTTTCTGACTCCAGGACCAGCAGTCTTATTCACTGTGCACTCTGGCTGAGGGGTCCTTTAATTGATGCCTTCTCTCATGGTAGCAAAGGGAGAATATCTCTGATGGGGCTTTCTCAAACTGGATTCAGTACATAGCACAGGGGCCCCCCTTTATCTCCCCAGGTGGTGGTTTGTTTTGTTTTGTTTTGTTTTTAGTGAGGCAGGTGGGGTTAAGTGACTTGCCCAGGGTCACAGAGCTAGTAAGTGTTAAGTGTCTGAGACTGGATTTGAACTCATGTACTCCTGACTCCAGGGCTGGTGCTCTATTCACTGTGCCACCCAGCTGCCCCCAGGTGGTGGTTCTTAAAGCCCTTCCGCAGGCAAGCACTGGGTTGGAAACAAATC
This sequence comes from Dromiciops gliroides, assembly GCF_019393635.1. Classification (NCBI taxonomy): domain Eukaryota; kingdom Metazoa; phylum Chordata; class Mammalia; order Microbiotheria; family Microbiotheriidae; genus Dromiciops; species Dromiciops gliroides. Next base: position 382,995,071 of record NC_057864.1, on the reverse strand, counting down.
AGGGATAGCGATGCTACGCTTACGTGTCCCTCAAGGTGTAGAATGCGCCTGCTCCTCTCAGATTTTTTTACCCTTCCCTTTCATCTTCCCCCTACTTCTTACCAGAACTCTTTCCAAACCAAACTTCATCACCTACACCCAAAGCCTCCCAGAGTTTGTCTTCATAACAGCCAATGCTATACAGTCAACGAATTGTTGAGACTAAAACACAGGGCTACAGTCATAATGCTTTACTGTTTGGGAAATGTTTCCCTGATTTCCTATGCATATAGAGGAGAACATAAGATTATTTTAAAATGGCAGTTAACCTATACATATTTTATATTAGAATGTATTTATGTTACAGTATAGATGCAACTAATTAAAAAATACCTTAAACTGTGTACTCAGTACCACATAGCATCTGTGCTGTATAGGGTTTGGTTTTTTTTTTTGCTTTGAATAGAATTTTATTTTCCAAAATATATGTAAAAACAAATTTTAACATAAATTTTTTTAAAACTTTGTGTTCCAACTTCTCTTCTTCCCTTCATTCCCAACCCCCACCCACAAGAACTCAAGCAATTCAAAATAAGTTATACACAAGTAGTAATGGAAAAATTTCCATATTAGCTAGTTGTGAGAGAAAACAGTCCAAAAAACCCCCAAAATGTCATATTAAGGAATTGTCAAAGAGGAAAAGAAAACAAATTTTTTTAATGTGTTTCCATCTGTTTTCAGATACTGTCAGTTCTTTCTCTGCAGATGGGCTGCAATCTCCATAAATCCTTCAGGGTTATATTGGACCATTCCCTTGCTGAAAACAACCACATGCTTCCCAGCAGATCATCCCCTACTATTGCTGTCATTTTGTATACAGTACATTTCACTCTGCTTCAGTTCATATAGGTCTTTCCAGGTTTTTCTGATAGTATCCTGTTCATCATAACCTGTATATAGTACCTTAAGCTTGACAGAGAATTTTCTTCATAAAAGCCCAGCAAAGTAGGTACCATACGTTTTGCCATTATAATCAATCATCATAACTATTTCCCTCCATCCCACTCCCTTCCCATGACATTTACTCTATCTTCTTTTTACCTATTCCTCTTCAGAGGTGTTTTACTTCTGACTATCCTGTTCCCCACTCTTCACTCCCTTTTTTCACCCTTCCTTCCTTATCCTCCTCTCCTCCTACTTTCCTGCAGGGTTAAATAGATTATTCCTCCCAATTGGGTATGAATGTTATTCCCTCCATGAGCCCACTCTGATGAGATCAAGGTCCCTGAGCTAATTCTGTGTTCTAGATTTTTCTTCCTCCCTCCTTCCTCCACCCTCCCTATGAGATCAAACAATTCAATATGTCATACTTGTATAGTAATGCAAAACATCTTCATCTTCCTTGAAAGTGTTTTGCTTTTTACTGCTCTCTCCCCTAATCTGTCCTTCCCTTCTCTGCCCCCCCCTTATCTCCCTCCCCTCCCCTGCCCCCCCTTATCTCCCTCCCCTCCCTCAGAGCAAAAATATATTACTATACCTACTTGAGTATGTATGTTAGTCCTTCTTTGAGCCAATTCTGATGATATTAAGGTTCACTCACTCCCCAACTCCTTCCCCCTCTTCTCCTCCCCTCCATAAGCTTTTTTCTTATTTCCTTCATGTGAACTACCTCTCCCCAGACCATCTCTCCCCTTCTCCCTCCCTCAGTCTATTCCTCCTACACCTCAACCCTATTTTAATGATGTCATCATGGGTTAGTTAGGTGGCATAGTGGACCCAGGAGGCCCCAAGCCCAAATACAGCTCCAGACATAAGACACCCCACCCCGTCTGCTCCACAAAGAACAAAACATAAATGCTTTATGGATATCATCCCTTCATATTCGGTTCAGACCTGTGTCTTCTGTGAATTCCTTACTGAGCTAGTTCTTATGATTTCAAAGTATTATCTCCCCATGTGGGAATGTAAACAGTTTGATCTTTTAATATCCCTCATGAAGTCTTTTTCCTGTTTACCCTTTTCTGCTTCTCCAGGGTCTTGCATTTGAAAGTCAAATTTTCTATTCAGTTCAGGTCTTTTCGCCACAAATGCCTGCAAGACCTCTTTCTCATTGAAATCCCATTTTTGCCTCTCAAAGATTATACTCACTTTTGCTGGGTACGTGATTTTTGGCTAAGGTCCCAGTTCCTTTGCCCTCTGGAATATCATATTCCATGCCCTTTGGTCCTTTAATGTAGAAGCTGCTAGATCTTGCTTTATCCTTATTGGAGCTCCACAGTATTTGAATTCCTTTTTTCTAGCTGCTTGCAATATTTTCTCCTTGACCTGGGAGTTTGGGAATTTGGCTATAATATTCCTGGAGGTTTTCCTTTGGGGGTCTCAGGAGGTGATTGGTGGATTCTTTCAATTTCTATTTTAGCTTCTGCTTCTAGAATATCAGGGCAATTTTCCCTCACAATCTCTTGGAGGATGGTGTTTAAGCTTTTGTTTTGTCATGGTTTTCAGGTAGTCCAGTGAGTTTCAAATTCTCTCTCCTAGATTTATTTTCTAGGTCAGCTGTTTTTCCAAACAGATATTTCACATTGCCCTCTATTTTTTCATTCAGTTGGATTTGCTTTACTGTGTCTTGGTTTCTCATAAGGTCACTAGCTTCCATTTGTTCAATTCTAATTCTTAGGCAGTTATTTTCATCAGACAGTTTTTTAATCTCCTTAGGCTTTTCAAACTGTTGCTTTTTTTCTCATGATTCTCCTGTATTGCTCTCAATTCTGTTTTCATTCTTTCCTCCCTTTCTCTACATCTTCTTTCTATTTCTCCTACTTTCTCTTCAAAGTCCCTTTTGAGAGCTTCCACGGCCTTAGACCAGTTCATATTTTTATTGGAAGCTTTGGATGTTGGATCTTTGACCCTGTTATTATCTTTTTCTGAGGTTGTATTGTGGTCTACCTTACCCCAAGAGAAGTTTTTGATGGTCTTCTGCTTTCTCTGCCTATTCATCCTGGCTTACTATTTCTTGGCTTTTAACTCTTTCTTAAAGTGTGGCACTGCTTCCAGGACACCTTGTTCCAGGTATTGCATGGCTCGGGGGATGATTGGGCTTCTTCTCAGCCTGCCTGGCCTCGCTTTTATTTGATTTTAAACTCTCCACTGGGGGGGTGGGGGTGGGGCTGCTTCTTGGCTCCGCTCTTGTTCCCAGCTTCAGAGGGTCCCAGGTGTTTTGGTTTGGGGGGGGCAGGTTTTAATCTCACCTGGCCTGTTCTCTGGTCCAGAGATAACCTTAAGCTTACTTACTAAACAACCAACCAGCAAAGCTTTGTGTGGTGTGGTTTTTAGCTTTGATGAGCCTGCTCCCCTTCTCCCTTCCCCAACCTGGGCTTCCTGCTGCTCAGGATTTCTTCCTGGTTCCCTTCTGGGGTGGGACAGTCGAATTCTTCCCCCTAGTCCACTGGTACCCCTGCACTTACCGCCTCCGCGGGCCCCCCCCCCTCCCTGGCCAGCTGTTCAACCTGACTGCGAGCTTAGTTCCAGAAGATCCCAGTGCTGAAGCCAATTCAGAGGCACTGGGGCAAATTCCTCGGGCAGGTGTCTGGTGTGTCTGCCTGATTGCAGGGTTAGACTTCATTTGTGGCCCAACATGGCCCCCTGAAATCTATCTATAGCTGGAGAAAACTCTCAGCCCGTATTTTTGTGTGTTTTTCTGCTCCAAGAGTTATTTTATTGCTATTTTGGGGGTGATTGTATCAGGAGTTCTGTGCGTTTAATGCCTCTCCTCCACCCCCACTGTATAGGTTTAAAACCCTCCTAATTGGCAGTTAGAATTCCTTATCCAAAAAAGGTTAGAGTAAATAGAAAGAGAAATGGTTATACCAGAGGTCCTAATTAAAATCTTAATATTACTTGAAAGCAGTACTGACCATAGATGAGATGCAAATGTAGACAGTAAAACTATGGATAGATTATAAGTGCATTTCTAAATATATACATAAATGATAGATGTTTGAGAAAGATAGTGGAGACATAAGGTTACTGAAATGCTAGTAAGACTTAATGGAGGTGTCATAAGCAGAATTTAGAAAGAGAAGAGGGATGTGGTTTGGTGGAGGAGAGTGGGAAGCCTGTTCTGGCCAAGGGAAGTAACATGTTCAATTTTGTACTTGAAGTAGAACCAAAAAAAAAAAAAAAGGAACCTGGACAGATTAAGCAAGAATTGCTGTCTCCTCCCACAACTACCCAAATTCCTTTCATGCCCCATGCCCTAAATCCTGAGCTAAAGCGGTTAGGGGAATGACAGAAGAGTGTGTGAGGGGGAAGTGATGTGTAAAACAGTGACCATATAGTTCTAGGCTTTTAGAGGGATGGACTGTCATCCTACTTCCTTTCTTGTCTCCACTGTAACATAAGCTGCATTTGATGGTTTAAAGATCAAAAGAGAAATGATAAATAGACTTACCTAACGAGAGAAGAAAGTACAGTCTGGAGTGCAGCAAGAGATGCAACCAATTAGGTTAAAACAGACCAGAACCTGAAGAGTTCATGGCAAGTTGTGGGGAGGGAAAAGAGGAGAGTTTGAGACAGTTGATGGAAAATCTTGAAGTCCATGGTTAAGAATTTTAACTTGATGAAAGAGATCATTGAGAGCCACAGAAGCTATCAGGGGTGTGATATGATACAATAAAAATAATACTTGAAAAAAGGGATTTTTAACTGTTGGATGCTAGATAGATTGGGATGGCAAATATATGAGTAAACGAATTGGTAGAGGGGTCCAGGTGTGAGGTTGTAAAGGCTGGATTAAGATGCTCTGGATCACTCTACCAGTCACCTCTTTCATCAAGAACAAGTGTCTTGACTTGGGACTTGTTAATGTGTTAGAGGGGATGTGATGGTAGCAAGAATAAGGAAGAGAGAGATGTCAAAGATTATCACGAGTCTTTAGAATAGGGAGAGCACTGGAGATGTTACTAAAGGAAATGTAAAGGGGAAAGAAAGATTTTTGAAGGATGGAGGTACTTGGGCATGTTTGCCGGAAGCAGGATAGAAATGAGTAAAAGCTAGCTTGGGCAAGTACAGCTGCGGAGCACCATTCTATATGCATGGTTGGTAGCTTTCAAGAAAGAGACTATTCAGCTTTGTGGGCAATTGGCTCAGACTCCTTTGAGCACACCCAGCTCATTGAATCTCTCCAAGGTGCTAGGAACTTTCCAAGCTCAAACCCTGCTTTACAGGAAGCTCTGCCACCAAGGCTTGCTTACTGATTGTGGGAAACTCAGCATTCAGCCTTGTGCCTGTTGGATTTCATGATACAATGGGTTGGTGCTGTTCATAACAGAGTAGAAACTCTGCTCCAAAAACATAGGGATGGGCATGTGGCTTATTGTTGAACATTAACAAGCTTATAAAGAACTACTGTAGCCTGAAATTGCAAATTGGCATGCTTGGCAAGCTTCTCTTTGAGAGGAAGGGGCTTGTCTGGTCATGGATTGATTACTCTGGATCTTTCAGAAGCCTAAGACATGATCTTCAGTGAAACGAAGCAGCCTCTGATGAACCAGTTCAGAGAGGGACTTCATGAAGTTCTTCAAGATGAGTTAAGGAAGAAGTAACTTAATCTCTGCCCACCCTCACACAGCAATCAATCAATAAACATTTATCAAGCATGTACTTGTGACAGCTAAGCAGTTGAGTGGATAGAGCATTGGGCTTGGAATTAGGAAGACCTGAGTTCAAGTACAGCTTTAGAAACATCTTAGCTGTATGACCTTAGGCAAGTCACTTAACTCTGCCACTAGAGAAGGAAATGGTAAACCACTCCAGTATCGCTGCCAAGAAAATCCCGGACAGAGGTTCACAAGGTCAAGAAGAATTGGACGTGACTGAAATAACTGAACAATAAAGAACTTACTGTGATAAATTCAGTTTTGGACATGTTGAATTTCATGTGTCTACTAGACAGTAAGTTTGAGATGTCTGAATGGTTATTGGAGATGCAAAGTTGGAAGTCAGCAGAGAGATTGGGGCACCATAGGTAGGTCTGAGAATCATCAGCATAGAGAGGAAGCCGATGAGATCACCAAGTGAAGTAATATAGAGCGAGAAGAGGACTGTGCTCAGAACATAATTCTGAGGGACATCTAATGAAGGGCACGATCTGGATGAGGATTTGGCAAAGGAGACATAGTGTCACGTGGGTAGAGGAGACCATCTGGGGCAGAGGTGTGAGACTATCCTACAGACTCAAATCTAGAAAAGCCTGAAGAGCTTTTCCAGCTGGGGAGCCTCTACACATATGTTTTATAACTAACCCCTTTGGCACGGGCGAGGTGACTAAACTGGGGTGCTATTTCTGTATGGTCAGCAATACAGCCATTATCAGGTGAGATACCCCCTCAGCAACCACAAGGTTGGACACAGGAAACAAGAAATCTAAAAGACAGGACATCTCAGCCAGCAACCCTTCCTCCATGTTACAGAGGATTCCCGTATAGAACTGGAGGTAGATTAAGTGAACTTTCTGCCTGCTTTCAACAATGAGATCTCCCTCCCATCCGTCATGGAAAGAAAAGCCGGAGTTTTCTGACCACTGAGTCCTCTGACACAAAGTTCTAGTGTATTTTGAAGTACTGAAATGTCACAGACCTCTCATTGGGAGGGCATACAGTCACCCCAAAGCTTCTTCCATAATGATTAAGATGATTGATAGATTCTTGCTTTAATCCAGTCAGGTGTCTCATGAGACCAGACCTATTAGCAAGCAGCCATCAGGAAACCTTGATTTTAGGCCACACCATCTTCACTCCTTTTCTAGTGATGTTCAGGATATGGGGATATGTTTGTGGCCTGTTCATAAAACAGCACCTGGCAGATCAGTTCTCTTTCCAGAAACTGCCAGGGTACCATATAAACAGCTACTACACCTTACCACCAGTGGACACTTTTCTTTCTTTCTTTCTTTTTTTTGGTGAGGCAATTGGGATTAGTTAAGTGACTTGCCTACGGTCACACAGCTAGTAAGTGTTAAGTGTCTGAGGCCGGATTTGAACTCAGGTCCTCCTGAATCCAGGGCCACCGGCTCTATCCACGGTACCACCTAGCTGCCCTAGTGGACACTTTTGAGCTGCTTTCCCCTTCACTACCGGGGCTTGGCTGATGTGTTCTGTACCAGGAAAGCAGAGGACTTGTCTCTGTGCCTGTGCCTACACTTCTGTCACTGAATTGGTACCACTGCCCCTGATCAAAGCAGAACAGGCAAACTCTTTGATCCAACACAAGACCCTGGCTCTTTGACAGTATTTGGTGACAAACCTGCAGTGGAGATTTGTAGCTGAAGAAAGAAAGAAAAGGAAACTCTGGCTATGCCCTGACCAAAATCCTAATCTTGGACTGCCTTTACCCTGCCTGATGTTAGATCAATTAGATAGATCAAAAGAAGTTAAGACAACTTTGTGAAATGAAATGTCAGGGGAATGTTACAACTTGATAATTCAGTGGGAGAATGAATAAACAACAGGGTTATAATCAATGGCAGTAGGGGTACAGCTACAGTGGATAGGCACTGGGTCTAAAGGGAAGTTAAAATTCAGCCTCAAACCCTTGCTAGCTATGTGTCTCTGGAGAAGTCACTTAAGCTCTATTAGCTTCAGTTTCCTCATCTACATAATATTGGGTATAAATACTGGGTATAATGACAGCACCTACTTCCCAGGATCATTGTGAGGACCAAATGAGATAATAATTCTAAAGCATTTAGCACAGTGCCTAGTATATAGTATGTACATAATTAATAGCAGTATGTGTACTTCTTTGGTCTTTGTTTTATATTTATTTACACATACACACACACACACACACACACACTCACTCTAAGATTTTTTTTCTATTATATTTTCCATATAGGTCACTGAGCCTGGAATAGCTTGACTAGGGGTCGGAGGGTAAGATGCCCATGTTAGAGTTCCTCATGCATTATAACTTTTTTCAGCCTCTTAAGTGCTGTTGTAATTTTCTTACTCGTTTTAATTCTTGTTTAATTTCTTTGACTGTACCTTTTAGTCATTTTAGAACATCTTTTGGGAAATCTTGCATCATTTCCTTCCCTATCTCTGTTGTTTCTGATGCGTTAGCTGACTCCATTATGGTGGGTTTTTTAAAAAAATGATTATTAAACTGTTGTCAGCACTCTGCAAAGTTTTTATTTTCTTGGGGTCTTTTTAAAGCTGTTTTTCACAGAATCACAGAGTTGGAAGAGGCCTCAGAAGAGGCCATAGGCCAACCAATACATGAACAAAGAATCCCCTCTACAACATAGCTGAAAAGTGGTGATCTTTCCTTTGCATGGAGATTTCCAAGGAGGAGGAATTGACTGTTAGGAATTTTTAATTAACCTAAATTTACCTCTTTGCAATTTCAACCCAGTACTCATTTTTCTCTCATAGACCTAGTACAACAAATCAAATCCCTCTTCGGTATGAGAGCCCTTCAGATACCTGAAGCCAGCCCTAAATCTTCTCTTTTCTGGGCTAAACATATCCAGTACCTTCTTAGGATCCTCACAAGGCATGATTTTAATGCCTTTTGCCTTTTTGACTACCTTCCTACATATGTTGTTCAATCTATCAATGTTCTTTTAAATATATGCATCAGGACTGAACAAGACCACAGGTGTAATCTGACCAGAAGAGAGTATAGTGGGACCATCACTTTCATCTGCTAGACATCATACCTCCCTAAATGAAGTTTAAGATCAAAGTAGTCTTTTTGGTGGCATACCATACTTTTCCTCATATTGACCTCCCATGTTGAATTTTTCTTCTTTTTGCTGTTTTTTGATAGGTATATGAGGAACCTGATTACCTTCACACCTCCTCCACTATCTTAAGCGGAAAGCGCCATGATTGTCTAAATATTATCTTTTAGGATTTACTTGATTTGCTTTTATTTTATTATGTTGACTTGAAACAAAATGTAATTTCACTTTTTTTCTGAATGCATTTTTTTACATTGATTTGAGATCTTGTCTGTTTCTGCTTTTTTGCATTCATATGAGATGAATGTACTCTAACTGTTCATCTTACTTCTATATACCATTATATTTTAAATATTTTTCATAAATATGTATATATACATATTGGTGCAGTTTTATTTTCAAATCCATTCTCACCTTTGTTCATTTTATGGGAAAGCTTATAATAATCAGGTTATAATTATTAAGCCGTTTTTTCTATCAAATATTGTGGAGGGTTTTTTTGTTTGTTTTTTCTTTTTTTGAAGTGGGGGGTGATGGTGGTGAGAAAAAATCCTTTCTAGTTTTTGTTTCGGTACATCCTGATCCTGTCTTTGCCTTTCCCCCTCTCCCAAAAAATGGGTTCTTGCACTTTCTCTCTTAAAAAAATTGTTTCTCGGGGCAGCTAGGTGGCGCAGTGGATAGGGCACCGGCCCTGGAGTCAGGAGGACCTGAGTTCAAATCCAGCCTCAGACATTTGACACTTACTAGCTGTGTGACCCTGGGCAAGTCGCTTAACCCCAATTGCCTCACCAAAAACAAAACAAAACAAAAAATTGTTTCTCTATAGCGTTTTCTTTGAATCAGTCTCTTCTCTAACCCCACCTCTCCAGCTCAGACAGCCCCTCCCTCTTCTAATTCAACCCACAGTACTATAATTTTTTTTTTTTTGGCGGGGGCAATGAGGGTTAAGTGACTTGCCCAGGGTCACACAGCTAGTACAGGGTCAATGCTTTATTCACTGCACCACCTAGCTGCCCCCTTTTTGTGTGATTCATGAGATGTTTTCTTACTATCATCCCCACCTCTGTACTTGAATCATTTTTACCTATGATTCCTCTAAATAAAATTTTTCTTTTCTTCCTTCCTACCCTCCTTCTTTCCTTCTTTCTCTTCCCCCTTCCCATCTTCTTTTTGCCTCTTTTCTAGTGTACTTTTTGAATACCAAGCTCAAGGCTTGTTTCCTCAGTGACCCTCACACAAAGTAAAAAATCCCAAAGACTGCTGATTGTGTTTTCCCTTTTGAAAATGTGAGCCCTGGATGATCAGCTAGTCCTTTGGAGATATCCATATTTGCCTACCTTTCTTAAATTTGTTCTCTGCATTTGTATTTCAAATAACTGTCCATCTCTGATATTTTCTAAAAAGGAGTTTGCCAAGCCATATATTCTCATAGATTCATTTTTTCCCTATAAAATTATGTTTAACTTCGTACATTGTTATTCTTTGGTGCTAACTATTTCCCACTATGTTTTGGTGTATTACATTCTTACCTTTCCTTTCATTTTTCATTAATGGTGAGTAGTCCTGTGTGATTCTGACTGAAGTTTCTGTATGATCTGTCTCTTCCTGGATTGTAATACTTTTCCTTTGATTTTGGAGATTCAAAGTGTGGCAGCCACATTTCTGTTTGAATAAAACCTCAGATTTATCATATTTTTTGGTGAGGCCAGTGTGTCTTGGATTCTTCAAGTTCTGTTTTTCAAGAATTGCTTTTAATTTTGGATATCTTCCATTCTTCCAATTTTGCTGTCTTTTGACTTGGATTGCATAATTCTCATTATCTCTGAAGTTTTTTTATTATATTTCTACCATTTTGAGTATACACTATTCAGATGAAGTTTTCCAACTTAAGTTCTAAGCCACTGCTTTACTTTTTAAGTGTTTCATTAAGAACTCCAGGTTTACTACAAGAGCTGTCTCTTTTTTTTGTTTTTAATTAGACCCTCCAACTGCTTTCCAGGTCCTTATGGTCATTACATTTTATTTCCTGGGATTCCAATTGCTTACTCATTTATTCAATTTTTCTTCTAGCTTTTTTCTTCTCTGTGTGGCTTTCCCTGTAAGCATTTCCTCCCTTTTAAATATTGTTCTTTTAGTTTATTTGGTACATTTTAATTTGTTTTCAGGTAAAAAGGGGAGCTGAGTTTATACATAACCTCCCTGTCATCTTGCCAGAAGTCCTTCCCTGATCATTTTCAATGTACTTCCTGGGGAAGCTTTAACACAGATTTTCATTTCAGCCTCATCTCCATCCCTTCACCTCCCAACCAGCATCAGTAGATTCTGTAGGATCAAGATCCGTGTGTAACATCAGTTTTATTTCTTTTCAGATAATTTTATGTCAGTCTTCATCGGTTTATACAAAATTTCCTGCCCTCAAGAAATTGTAATTTAAAATTTAACTTATATATTGGAGTAGAGGCTAAAGAGGAGTATTTTGGACAGGGAAAGAATGGGACATTGGGACTTTTGGTCTTTCCAAAAGTCCCATTTTTAAGGCTCAAAGTAAAACTGGGAAACCTTAACAGATTCCTTCCTTCCTTCCTTCCTTCTTTCCTTCCTTCCTTCCTCCCTCCCTCCCTCCCTCCCTTCCACATTTCTGTGTTAAGTGAAAATAATGATAATACCACCCAACTGGGATGCTGTTATGCAAAAGACACTTAGGTAACTTTAGACTAGTAATACTCTGAAGAGGTCAAGTTAGAAATTTTCACATGAGCATTTCACACCTCTAGCACATGCCTGCCTATAGAACACTCAGATAAATTAGATTTGGAGACCTCTTTTGATGACATTTTTCATTTACTTGTATATAATTATCAAGCTCGGACCCTTGCTAAACTCATTGTTCATGTATATTTCTAAAATGTATTCTCCTATAATATGTACTGTATAGACATGAAATTGTATTTGCTCTGCCTTCAGAGATTGTATGGTTCTCTCTTGAAGCAATAGCACCTTCCTCAGCTCAAAAGATTCTGAAATTCTTAATTGTCCAATTTATTTATTTTTCATCCTAGGCACATGGCCACCCATTCACCACAGAAATCCCATCAGTGCGTTCACTGTGAGAAGACATTCCACCGGAAAGACCACCTGAAGAATCATCTCCAGACTCATGATCCGAACAAAATGGCCTTTGGGTGTGATGAGTGTGGGAAGAAGTATAACACCAAGCTGGGCTACAAGCGGCATTTGGCCCTCCATGCGGCCAGCAGTGGAGACCTCACATGCCGGGTTTGTGCCCTAGAGCTGGGGAGCACCGAAGTGTTGCTGGATCATCTCAAGGCCCACACTGGGGGAAAACCCCCTAATGGAGCCAAGGAGAAGAAGCATCAGTGCGACCATTGTGAGAGATGCTTCTACACTCGGAAGGATGTTCGGCGCCACCTGGTGGTCCACACAGGCTGCAAAGACTTCCTTTGTCAGTTCTGTGCCCAGCGATTTGGGCGAAAAGACCATCTTACTCGACATACCAAGAAAACGCACTCACAGGAGCTGATGAAAGACCAGCCGCAAAATGGAGATCTGCTGGGCTCACTCAATCCACATTCTCCTCCATTTCAGCTCAAAGAAGGGGCTGCTGGGTTATCACCTTTTCCTTTAGGGGTCTGTGTACAGAATGGATTTGGGAATAGCTTGCAGGCGGACATACAAGACAACACACCTGGTCCCTATGAACAAAGCCTACAACACTCACAACCACTTCCAGATTCTCTAGCAGCCATCCCGCCTTCAGCATCTCCAGGCTCACCTTCTTGTAACCTTCAGCACCCTGAATATGACCCAAGCTCTACCTCATACTCACCACTCACCCACCCCAAAATTCTGCCCCTCAAAACAGGTTCAAAGGGATTCTGCAATATGAACCTCCTTGAGGAATTGTCTTTGCAAGAGCCTCACTCAGCAGCCAGAATTAGCCCAGACCTCGATCTGGCTAAGGGGGTTGTGGACAGATTAAATGTTAACAAGGAAATAGTGATGTCTGCTGATGCTATGAACAGGGCATCATCATCACCTGCCTCTTTGGATATCTCACACGTCCTGGGGTTTTGGCAGCTGCCTCCCTCCCTCACCCAAAATGTCCATGGGAACAGCACTATGCCGCTGGGACCCAGGGAATCACTACCCCATAGACTAAGCTGTCTTGGGCAACAGCCACAAGAACCACAGCTAGCCATGGGCAGTGTGACTCTCAATCAGCTACATCTTCCTCACATTCCTCACACTTTCCCTGCCAGCCCCAGCTCTGCTATCCTGCCTCATTTTCACCATGCATTCAGATGACTTCTATTTTAAAAGAGTACTTTTCTGTCCTAGAAAAGGTTTCAAGCAGCGAAGCCATGTGTTTGAAAGGCCAGCTATAATGCAAGATTAGAAAAACAGGATTATCTGCACAAGGGTGACTGCTTCATGTCACAGAATTCTGAAAAAGACACATAAAACCAACCAACTGCATGTTTCGTGCCAATCTGCCATGAGTGTTCATGCTTTGTACCAAATTTTATATTGAGTATTTTATAGTGGAACGGCAAATACTGCCGTGACAGGCATACAAAATGAGGGCTGCTATATAAGTATGGGCCATGGGGAAATTAACTTCAAGCCATGCATCATAGTAAAGATGATATACAAATAGTGACCATTTTTATATGGCTTCTAGGTGGACCACTACATGAACAAGGGCCCTACCTAGTAAATGAACTTTGGGAAACTTCTGATTTCTTCAAGTTGAGAAGATGGAATGCTTCTTTTTCTTTCTCTTAATAAAAATAAAATAACTTTATGGGGATTAAATTTAACTAGGCTGTGGACTTCAGTCTACTTCAGCAGTTCAGGGATTTTTCTGTCTTCAGGGTTGGAAATAGTTAGTTACTACTGCCATAGCAAAATGAAAATCTTACAAAAAAACCAAACAGCTTCTTATAGAAAGTTCTTTGTTTTTTAAAAAAAAGAAACCAACATTTTTATTTAGTTTCCATCTTCAACAGAATGACAAGGATATTTTGTTGACTCCCCTAGTTTCTCTTAAAGACCTAAATGATTATTTAGACAAATTCAGCAGGAAAAGTCCCTGTGGACTGATTCTTGGTTAGAATTTCTGATGTTGTGCAAAAAATGCACAGGTCAGTCAAGAAAGACATTTGCTGATTTCAAGAATTATTATTATTATTTCAGTAGGAATATGAAATTACTTTGTCTCAAAGAAAACCCCTTGTTCAAGATCTTTATTTGATAAGTTGGGCTTTAAATATTACTGTACCTAGGATCCTAAATGCTGTTTTTCAACACATAATAAATGCAATATTTTTCAATTCTTAAAAAATATACATTTATTTGAAGTCACGTTCTGATCTTTACTCATCCCTCCCCTTGCATTTATGTTTTCTAAATGTGAATTACTAATCCAATTTGGCCTTTAAAAATCCTATTCTTTGAACTTTATGTCCAAATAAAAGAAGTAAAACAGTAATTTTATTTTTACCAAAAAAGAATGTTATTTAATGTGAAGGAGAAAATGTACTTTGGATTTAGTAGGTTCTTTTTGTTTCTGAAATGGTTATTTTAACATTTTAATTTTAGATATATCAAAAGTGCATAAACAAACTTTAAAAATAGAGGTATAGCAAAAGACTCCCAGCTTAGGAATGAAGGTTTTGCTGTGGGACATTAGGAAAATAACTTATTTTTTGTTAGGAAAATAAGCTATTTTCAGCTTCAGTTTCTTCATCTGAAAAATGAAAGGGTTGGACAAAATAATTTCTAGGGTTCTTTCAGCTATAAAGTTATATAATAATATCCATTTACTATAAAATATCACAGTTTCTCCTATTCTCTCCCCCTCTTCCATGCCCCCTTCCCCTCTCCCTCCATATATATATATTTACTTCTCTGAAGACATAATAGTCTAAAAAGGTGTCATAGTCCATAAGAGTTTTCCAGGTATGGATTGGTTTTTAAAATACCGTTTATAATATTGTCTAAAGTTTTGTTTCTGGCATGAATTAGTAATTTATAGATATCCATATTTGGAATATTATTAAAGTGCCATTTCCCATTATTCTGTCATGATTTAGCATTATTTACCACATGTTAACTAAGAGGATCAAAGAGTTCATAAAGTCTTTTGCCCAATAAAGTCCCTTTCATAAACTCATTGCTCTGTAAATTTCTTAGCTTGAAGTGAAGGTGATATGCAGACCAAAAACATTTTAGAACTGTCAGTTTACAAGGAATTGTAACAACATTGTTCTTTGTATGCATATTAAGATGGATCTATCTAGCATGTATTGGGCCATGCACTGAATTTTTTTTTTAAAAGACAGTTTTTGTTTCATGGGTTGCCAGGACCAGAGGAGTTATCATAGAGGGTCATTTTCCCCCTTGGGACTGAAAGCATGCATGCATTTGATTTTTTTTTTTTTTTTAGTGAGGCAATTGGGGTTAAGTGACTTGCTCAGGGTCACACAGCTAGTAAGTGTTAAGTGTCTGAGATCGGATTTGAACTCAGGTCCTCCTGACTCCAGGGCCGGTGCTCTATCCACTGCACCACCTAGCTGCCCCAGCATGCATGCATTTGAAAAAACTGGGAGGCAAGTTAGAAGCACCTTCCGGGCTAGGAATAGCAAAGCTATTCCTTATTTGATGGAAACCATGCCCTCGATTAACACAACAAATCCAAGAATATTTCATACACACAGTTGTTGGGTTTTTTAAAAATACTTTTTAAAGACCATGGGGCCAAATACGTTTTTAAGACAATTCTATATAATTTTCTGTGATTCAAGTTTATACTGCTCATTATTCCTCATTAGCAACTTATTTCCTCCTTTTAAAGAATGGAGGACAGATATGTTTTACTGGCCTTAGCTAAATTTTCTCTTGGTTCACTTAGAAATATTACCCATTTAACTTACATGATCTATAAAAGGAGCAAGTGATTTCCCCCAAAAGTGGTCCACAAGGTTTTTCAAAATGCAGTTAATGTTGCTAGTACCTAGTATTACATCTACACAGAACAAGGTAGGTTTTATTTGTTTTTGTTTTTTGTTTTTAGTGAGGCAATTGGGGTTAAGTGACTTGCCCAGGGTCACACAGCTAGTAAGTGTTAAGTGTCTGAGGCTGGATTTGAACTCAGGTCCTCCTGACTCCAGGGCCAGTGCTCTATTCACTGCGCCATCTAGCTGCCCTGTAGGTTTTATTTGAAGGATTTGTTCAATACTGTATCTTGGAAGGTGGAATCCTTCAGGTTGGATGGAACAAAATGGTTTGATCTTTTTCAATCAACAGGTACTAGGCACTGGGGATATAAGTTAGAAAGAGTGAAACAATTCCTTTGTGCAAGAGCTTTTCATTCCAATGGGAAAGACAGGTACATATCTAAATATATACAAAATAGGTCAGATGAGAAAGTTCATGAAGATGGTGGTTGAACATAAAGGAAGAGAAAGACTTTGAGGTAGAAGTGAGGAAAGAGTGCATCCCCAGTGAAGCTTGTCAGTGCAATAATAGGGAGATTGGAGATGGATTGTCGTGAATTAGCATCAGAGTGAAGGCCAATTTCACTGGAAAAATGCAGGTGGGGGGGGAGGGCTGGGAATGCTCAATTAAGCTACAAAGATTGGCCAGGTTGTATAAGGCTTTTAAAAGCTGAATAAATTTGTTTTATCCTAGAGGCAATAGGAAGCCACCAATTAAGTTGGGAAATCACATGGCCAGATTAGTGATTAATGCAAATTATTTTGGTCACTTTGTGTAGGGTTATCTGGAATGGGGAGAGAGTTGAGTCAGGGAGACCAGTTATGAAGCTGTTGCTATAATCTAGGTAAGAGGTGATGAGGGATGACTGTGTGAGTGAAGAGAGGAAATAAGGAAAATGAGATTTTGGGAAGAAAAATAAACCTTAGGTTCAAAAAGTGTAATTAAATGCTTTTAAAGAACTTAATTCTTTGATCCTTAAACTCACAAGATATGAGGAATAAATGACAAGTACTTCTCCAAATGTATAAAGGGTTGGTGGGGGCTGCATTGCAAGTCAATGGCAAAAATTATTATCCAAGATTTTGGCTTTGTCCAGAAACTGCCAGTAAATTAATAATGGTTATGGGGTCTAGCTGCCCCCGCCCCCCATCGCCCCCCAGTCTTAACTTTTGAAGTTGGGTTTCTAATGTTATTAAATCCAATTTGATGCCTCTTAAAATACTGTATTGTTTAAGGTTTGTTTGTTTTTGGTTTTTTTTAGTGAGGCAATTGGGGTTAAGTGACTTGCCCAGGGTCACACAGCTAATAAGTGTTAAGTGTCTGAGGCTAGATTTGAACTCAGGTCCTCCTGTGATCTCACTGAGAAAGGGGGTAAAAATAGGAGAAACAACATAGTTAAGTAATGACAAAAGAGGGTAGGAAGAGAGATCTAAAGCAAAGAGAACTCCTTGGATGATTCTTCCAAGTTAGGTGTAGAAAGATAATAAGGTGTAATTAACATTTTGCCCACTTCATGACTTTACCTGGGGTGCAGTGAGGGGTTGCTCTATCCACTGTGCCACCTAGCTGCCCCCTAAGGTTTTTTTTTTTAAAGGAATGACACCAGTTTGATGCATCATTCACTAATTTTATTTTGAAAAATTACAAGAAAAGATTAAACAAAGAGAAAATTTTGTTATTGTTTTAATCATTACAATTAAACATGCACATTTTGAGTGGTATTCCAAGTTGAATAATAGGAATGCAAATGGAAATCTGTGGTTCTTTGGCGTTAATTAAGGTAATACTTGCTCAAAATGAAGGCAGCCATAGAGGATGCTGAGGAGCCAGTAATCTTCTGTATAGGTCGGTCTGAAATTAGGAAATTAGGAAAAGTGACATATTATTTTTACCAGTAATATCTTACTATGTATCTAGGCTGACATAGTTGACAATACTTGGAGTGAGGAAGACCTAGCTTTATATCATATTTCTTTCACCTCCAAACTGTATGGCTGGGGGCAAGTAATTTATTTAACTTAGCTGACTTCAAATCCTCATCTATAAAATAGGAATAGTAGTATTTTTCTGTTCTTGAGCTAATATAGATATGTACTTTGCAAATACTAAAACAGAAGTTTATTACAGGAAGTAATTAAAAAAAAAAAACAACCACCTTTGTCTACTGGAAAGCACCACAGGAACAGAAGGAAAGGGGCAACCTGTCTTGGGGAATCACATTCCTCTTACTGCAGAAAGCTAGATGGCACAGTTTATAGTGTTGGACTGGAGGACCTGGAAGACCTGAATTCAAATCTTGCTTAAGACACTTTAGCTGTGTGATCCTGGGTAAGTCACCTAATCTCTGTCTCGATTTCCTCATCTGTAAAATGGGGACGATGATAATCGGGTGGAAAGCATTGGACCTAGCATTGGGAAGACAGTCTCCTTGAGTTCAAATCCAGCCTCAGACACTTACTAGCTGTGAGATCCTGGGTGAGTTGCTTAACCCTGTTTGCCTCAGTTTTCTCATCTGTCAAATGAGCTGGAGAAGGAAATGGCAAACCATTCCTGTATCTTTGCCAAGAAAAGCCCAAATGGGGTCACAAAGAGTCAGATAGACTGAAAAATGACAACCACCACCACCACCTCAATATCGAAAAGAGATGACATTTAAAAAGTACTTTGCCAACTACAAAGGGCTATATAATTGCTAGCTCTTATTATTATAGAAAGAAAAGAAGGGGAGAAGAACTTGTAAGTCTAATGGGAAATGAAAGGAAATTTAATTTTAAAATTACAGAAGTAAATGCTTATTATTATTATTATTATTATTTTATTATTCAGGACTGTCATCAGGTGGGGGCGGACTATACTTCTTTGGCCCCACAGAGGAGAACTAGGAACAATGAATGAAAGTTACAAAGAAACAAATTCAGTCTTGATGTCTTGGATAGGAAGTAGCTTCCTCCAAATAGGAGGTACTCTTCAAGCGGATAATCATTTATCAGGTATTTATCAGTGGGTATACTTTTCCAGGCAGTTTTGGGCAAGTAAGGTAATGAGGTTCCTTCCAAATCTGAAATTCTGGGATGGGGTCAGGGAGGGGCAGTATGGCAAAAGCTAGGAAGTAGCCTCTTTTCCCCTGATGAATGGAAAACTTAGAATCTTTTTGCTTTGATTTAGTTAACACTAAATTAACATATAAATAGCAAATAAATAGTCTATTTAAGCATGATTTTAAAAACCTAAAATTAGACAATGCAAATTTCCCCTGTATTTCCCTCTCCTCTCCTCCCCTCCAAAACAAAACAAAAAGCAGATGACATGAGCTTTTCGTATGTTACCACTGCCCAGGGTTTATCCAAATTTCTCTTCGGATTTTGCCTATTGTGGTTCACTAAATCTAGAGTTGTTATTTTCAACATAATGTCATAAACAGCATTGCATCCTTACCCTTACAAGATTATCACAAGGGTTTGGTTAGACATAATTAATTTCTTACCTTGATCAAAGGACTTTAATTTTTTTTGGAGATCATTGACTTCTTGACTTTTAATCCAGTTCTTGCCTCTGAGGATGATCCTTTCAAAACATACACAGAACAGTCATCCTTATGCAAAAATAAAACATTAACAAGAAAGGAATGGAAAGGAAGCTGATTGACATGGTGAATTCCCCATTAGATTCAAAAGTTCTATACTGGGGCAGCGAGGTGGCTCAGTGGATAAAAGCACCTGCCCTGGAGTCAGGAGGACCTGAGTTCAAATCCAGCCTCAGACACTTGATACTAGCTGTGTGACCCTGGATAAGTCCCTTAACCCTCATTGCCCCACCAAAAAAAAAAAAAAAAAGAAAGTTCTATTCTCTTTTCCACAGTAATTTACATACAAGGTATGTGATACCCTCTTGCATCTACCATTCCCGCAACCCCTCACTGCACCCCAGGTAAAGTCATGAAGTGGGCAAAATGTTAATTACACCTCATTATCTTTCTACACCTAACTTGGAAGAATCATCCAAGGAGTTCTCTTTGCTTTAGATCTCTCTTCCTACCCTCTTTTGTCATTACTTAACTATGTTGTTTCCCTATTTTTACCCCCTTTCTCAGTGAGATCACATTGGAAAGGATCTAATAAATATATCATATGATGCTACCTCTTCCAAGACTACTAGTATTTTTTTTCTTTTTTGGTGAGGCAATTGGGGTTAAGTGACTTGCCTAGGGTCACACAGCTAGTGAGTTTTAAGTGTCTGAGGCTGGATTTGAACTCAGGTCCTCCTGACTCCAGGGCCGGTGCTCTATCCACTGCGCCACCTAGCTGCCCCAAGACTACTAGTATTTTAACAGAAGACTTTTTGTTTTTGTTTTTTTGGTTTTTTTGGGCAGGGCAATGAGGGTTAAGTGACTTGCCCAGGGTCACACAGCTAGTAAGTGTCAAGTGTCTGAGGCCGGATCTGAACTCAGGTCCTCCTGAATCCAGGGCCAGTACTCTATCTACTGCGCCACCTAGCTGCCCCCAACAGAAGACTTTTAAACTACTTTAATCCAAGGGTATAAATCTTACAATAACAGAATCTGGGGTACCAGTAAGGCCAGAGGGATCAATCTGGGAACAGGAGACCTTCTGCCTATTACTCCTCAAATCCACTACCTATTGCCCTATACTTTCCATATATTTCTCAGTGTGTTTTGAAAGAGGTATATCTCTAACCTTTAGCATTCTAAACATTCTCCCCACGATTGACTCGCCTGATACATGTACTCATCAGAGCATCCTGTAGCACCAATGGTACATCCAAAGATGTGTGACCTTTGAAAGGCACAAACGTACCTTTTGAATAATAAACTTTCAAAGGGTTAAACAGTGGAAAAAATGCTCCAGTGTCTTAGGTTTTGTCCTGGTCTGGGATGCAGGCTCTCTCCTTAGCAAATGAATCATAGGCAAGTCTGTATAGCTGCCCTTTAATTCAATAAATCAAATATTCATTATCTACTGTGTGCCACATTCTGTGCTAGGTGCATCCTACCATTGGGAGTTGATTAGGAGGGGAAGTGTAGGTATATCTGAGGACAATTAGGTGTACTGTCTCCAAAAACTAGGTGAGGACACCGATCAATAAAAATGCAGCAGTAGTGGTACAATAAACTACCAACTTTGGGGGTACTATGTGTATGTGTCTAATTGTTACAACTTCCACATGGCCTCTGAATACGAGATTGGAAGAAGAGCTGTTCATTTGTGTCCTCCCAGCAGGGAAAAGCAGTTGTGATACTGTCTTCTTGATGTGGCCAGCTCAAAAAATGTTCAGGCACAATGCATGCTAGGCCAAGCCACAGATGGGCACCTAGCAAAATATTAGAAATAATTCTTTCATACCAGATTTGGAACACTAGGGGAAAAAATGCTTGTAGCTAATAACTCTAGGGGGCTAATATAACACTTTTACGAATTAGAGTTTTGATGCCTTCTGCCCTATCTCATACACAATAGTACATTATACAACAAAGAAAAAAAGGTAAGGAAAATATGTACTAATTCTTGTTCGTGTCAGTCCTAAGGAACAAACATGGCGGCATTTTACCAAATAAAAGGAAAAACTCCTTCATCTGAAATTCCAGGTGTCCTACAATCTGGCTCCCAACTACCAATCTAATCTTATTACCCATATACATCTCCTTGGCTCCAGGTAAAATAGATCATCATTTCCTGAATACTCCTCAGGAAGCATTTAGCAGTGCCTGGCACACAGGAAGCACTTAATTAAAAATGCTTGTTGGGGGTAGCTAGATGGCGCAGTGGATAGAGCACCGGCCCTGGAGTCAGGAGGACCTGAGTTCAAATCCGACCTCAGACACTTAACACTTACTAGCTGTGTGACCCTGGGCAAGTCAACCCCAATTGCCTCACAAAAACAAAAAAATGCTTGTTGACTGACTAATTTTTTGTCATAAGGACTCTGTTTATGTGCTCTGCTTTCTGGCTATTAAAATTCCACCAATCTTTCTACATCTAACAAGTGCCACCTTTCTCTGAGGTCTTTCTTCCCCAGGCAGCTAATGGTATAGTGAACAGAGTGATGGGCCAGGAATCCTTGGTTTCAATCCCATCTCAGACACTTATTAGCTGGGTGACCTTGGATGAGTCACATAACCTTCTGTTTGCCTTAGTTTCCTCAACTGTAAAATGGGAATAATAATAATAATGATAGAACCTACCTCAGTGTTGTGAGGAACAAATGAGTGAAGTACTGAGCACAATGCCTGGCACATAATAGGCACTGTATAAATGCTAGCTGTTATTATTATTATCGTTGTAATTAATTGTAATTGTTATTGTTATCTCCTAGCCAGAGGTTCACTCCCTCTTCAGAATTCCCATGATGCTAGTTTGTATTTTGCCTTGTAGCTTACTTGTTGGTGTCTTATTAACCAGTAAGCTTTCTGAGGACATAGATTGTGTCTTACTCATTTTTCTTTCTTCCATATCCTAAGACAGTATCTGGCAAATGGTAAGGACCCAAAATATGTTACATGAAAAGAACTGTTCAGCTAGTTTTTGTGTAGGCTCCAGAGGAAGCTATTTTTAATTCAATATAATGAAATCAAGAGGGACATAAGAGGAGAGGAGAGTGGGTACTTTAGTTACCTGATGATCTGTCTGATTAAAAGTCTATGGTAGAAAAAAAAAAAGGCTATGGTAGGACTTACTTGGAATGAAAGTGATACCAAGTGGACCAGCCTTTTTTTTCCCCCTCTTCTCCAGAGCTTTCAAAGTACAAAAAAATGGGAGGAAGCCTCAAATTACTCATGGATTTTAATGCTGACATGAACAAAAGCTGCTGAGACTAAAAGATCTCTCTTGGTATTTACATGAACCTATTTCAGGAAGATGCATCTCTCAGGATTAGCCAACTTACAGCATTTAGCTAGCTGCTTTCCTAAGATTCCCTTGATCCCCAGAAAGTAGAATCTGATGTTTTATCATATTGACCTTGGTGATTTTATTTTTACACATAGGTGGGTGAGGCCACCCTCCAAAATCAAAGCATCATAAGCCTGAGGCAGGATGTATAAAACTCACAAAGAACCATATTTATCAAGATTACTGTGGCAGAGATATTCATACTTGAAGTATTTAAATGGAGAACATTATTCAGAATTGTTAAAATTTTACTCTTACATATTAAAGTGGATTGGGCAAAAAACTATGCCACTGGCAGTCAAGCTATTGTATATTGTATTGTATTGTATGAGTTCTTTCAGGTCAGAGACTGTCCCACTTTCGTATTTGTTGGGGTACGGTAGGAAGTGCAGTGAATAATGCTGGACTGGGAGTCAGGAAGAATCTTCAGTCCAAATCTTGCCTCAAATAATTGGTTAGCTATGTGAATCCAGACATGTCCCTAGATTTCCCTCCATCTTAGTTTCCTCATCTGTAAAATGAGGATAATAACAGCATTTATGCCACAGGGATTCTGTGAGGTTCAAATGAACCTATCTAGGTAAATCCTTTTGCAAACCTTTAAGAAGATAACAATGTTAGCAACTGTTATTATTTGAATCTTCAGTGTCTGTCATCCAGTAGGCACATAATTGCTCATTTATTGATTTGAGTAATTTAAAAGTATATATTGGGGCAGCTAGGTGGCGCAGTAGATAAAGCACAGGCCCTGGATTCAGGAGGACCTCAGTTCAAATCCAGGCTCAGACACAACACTTAGGAGCTATGTGACCCTGGGCAAGTCACTTAACCCTTGTTGCCCCCCCCCCACACACACACACAAAAAGTACATATTACATGATTGTCTATTTTGTCCCCCTAACTGGTATACTTCTTGAGGATCTCTGGGCTGGAGGGGTGGGGTAAGCTTAAATACCCATTTAGTTCAATCTTCTCATTTTATAAAGGAAGAAACTAAAGTCCATAGATGTTAATTAACTTGCTCAAGGCTGCACAGGTAGTGAGTAGCAGAGTCAGGATTTGAACCCACATCCTCCAACTCCAAATATTTTTACACTGTATCATGCTGCCACCTTAGCAACACTTTACAATCTAATGTACTTGTTGGATTTAGTAATTTTTTTTTTTGGTGGGAAATGAGGGTTAAGTGACTTGCCCAGGGTCACACAACTAGTAAGTGTCAAGGTCTGAGGCCCCATTTGAACTCAGGTCCTCCTGAATCCAGGGCCAGTGCTTTATCCACTGCGCCACCTAGCTGCCCCAAAAGGCAATTTGTTTTGTTTTGTTTTTTGTGGGGCAATGAGGGTTAAGTGACTTGCCAGGGTCACACAGCTAGTAAGTATCAAGTGTCTGAGGCTGGATTTGAACTCAGGTACTCCTGAATCCAGGGCCTGTGCTTTATCCACTGCGCCACCTAGCTGCCCTCTGATCTACTTGTTAAAGCTGATAGAGATGAAGGAAAATTCTCCCTTCTTGGAAGCAAATTAACCAACCCATAAGTTTTTCACTTTTAAGAGGGGACATGCTCATTTCCAAGAGAGAGATGTATTTTTTTCCTTAACATCAGGTCTCTTAACAGTAGTATTCTCCCATTTTTCTGTCCTCATTCTGTCCCAGATCATTTAGTAATCTTAACAGTGTAGAGAAGGACAGCAACACCTTCATGGGTGTCAGCTTTTAAAAGATCTGGACTGACCAAGCTAATAAAATGCTAACGATTAGTTAGTACTGATAAAGACTTGCAGACTACCTCTAGGCAAGATATCTTTTAACTCCAAAAATTTCAAGAGAAAAACCAGAAATTTTTTCTTGGGGGACAGAGGGGATGGCTTTTGCTTTCATATCACAGTCGATTTTGTATAAATTTATCTGATAGAGAGAGCAAGGTCATTTTAACTGAACAACCTTTTGGAAAAAGTACACTAAAAACAACATACTTAGAAAAAATATTATTTTCCAAGTAATGCTCATCACTGTTGTTTAAGAGAAAATCGTGAACTGTTCTATTCTATTTCTCACTACTAATATAAGTGATTTCTTCTATGGAAAGTAAAAGGAACCACACTGAGTTCTAATGAACCAGAAAAAAAGCAGAGTTATTTGGTTTATAGAACTATGGCAAAAATCTTAAACTCCAATGGCCTTTTCTTCATTTAAATCATAAAGATAGTTTTAAAAAATTAAAATGCCTTTTTCTTTTTTTTAATGGGCCATACCTAGTATTGTGGGTTCCAGATTTTTGGCAACATCACTTTAATTAAAAATGATGGTAACATTCCAAGAAATCTGGTTCTTGATCAGTGGATCTGCTCTTTTAGCCATTTGCCTCCATACTTCATCCTATTCATAAGTTAGGATGAAGTATATCTTTGCTCATATTGAACTGGACAATATATAGAGGCTAACATCTAACCCAAATTTCTCTGCTTCTAGTACAGTCATTTGGTATGCTCATAGCTTTAGCTGCCATCATCAACCTTTAGGGTTTCTGTTGACATTAATTATCTATCAAGCTATTTATTCCCTACCTCCCCCCCTGCTTTTCCTTACCTGCTTTGGTAGTGCGGTCACTTGAGGGGTCCACTGTCCTGTTCTGAAGCAACGTTCCCACGGCACTCGTTACAGTTGGTTCTTTTTTGGGAATCACTTGAGCTCTGTTCTACAGAGAAGAAAAGAATGGATCATCTATACAATATTTGGCAATGCTTTATTAAGCTCCTAGAAAACGGGCTACATGAGAGGATGGCACTTGGGATGGTCTTCTAAACTTCAATTTAAGAAGGATTTAATGCTTACTCTGTTCAGGAAACCATTCTAGCTTCCAGGAATAGGGACTATAACTCCCTAGTAAGAAAGCTCCTGGGGCAGCTAGGTGGCGCAGTGGATAGAGCACCGCCCCTGGATTCAGGAGGATCTGAGTTCAAATCCGGCCTCAGACACTTGACACTTACTAGCTGTGTGACCCTGGGCAAGTCACTTAACCCCAATTGCCTCACTAAAAAAAAAAAAAGAAGAAAAAAAAAGTGATAACAGAATTATAGCAGTAACCCACAAATCTACAGACAATAATGGCAGTTCTTTGTAGTTTTCACTGCATGAAAAGCCAGGTGACTTTATACATTTTTAAAAAAGGGAAAATGGGAATTTGTGATTTAAATACAATGTCCCAATTCTGTCCCCTAAACAGGGCTGCAGGTGACTTGTTGTCTGGGAAACAGGTAGCTGTAGCTTTTTTTAAGACTGAAAAAATCCAAGTACAATTGGTTTAAAATAAAGACTCTTTCTTACCTTGTGACTGTCTCCAGACTTGATTTCCATGGAAACCAAAGTAGATAAGTCACCTGCAGCCACAAGTGAGAGTTCTCATTTGCAGACTACACTGACAGCTACCAGGAGAGAGCCTGTATTGGCCAAACAAAGAGCTTTTGGAGCCCATGGTGATCTCTCTTCAGGCTAAGGCAGGTATATTTTAAAATTTATTTTTTAAACCAAAAGTTCATTTGTCTTAATACATGTTAAGAGTCTTTCACAACTAATGCAATTTTCCCCTGCCTTTTCCTTTTGAAAAGGAGCTTTTTTACTACAGGAAACAAGGGTGTAATCAGAAAGTTTTGTAAACGGAAACAAATGCTGTCATTCAGATTCCCTGGTTTACAGGGAATAGAGAAATCCAGAAAGGAGAAAATTTCCCCTGCTAAGTGGCAGCACAATGCCAGTCACAAGGTGGGACACAGAACCCTCTAACTAAACTGGCTGCGTCTTTTGATAAATGAAATACAACACAAAGTCAAATAACATACTCTCAGAGGAGTTAACCCTGCACATTGAAGGGTTCAGTCCTTAGAGAACTGAAATACACCTAAACCCAAAGCTTCATTTGACCTCTTTTTTGGGAACACAGCTAGTAATTATGACCACTCAAGACAAACATATACCTATAGAGCCAGTCTACCCGCCCCTTAACCCCAACTCTTGGCCTTAATAACATTTACAGACTGGGTCCTCCAGGAATGACCACCCTAGGATTCAAGGTATTTGTGATTCTGCATTTCTAAAACTACAGCTCATGAGCACCCCCCCCCCCGCCCCCGGGGTGTTTATCTGGTATCCAGTTGTCCTAGAGGACATGGTTAGCTCGAAGCAATAGTGTTTACTGAAATGGTATAGAAAGAAGAGTAGCCACAAAACATGTGGCTACTGGGGCATACTCTCCTACAAATAGACATAGTATCAGTACCAGTAAGTTCAGAAGTAGAGAGGCACACACATAGGGAACCTGTGGCCAAGGTATATGTTAGAAGAGGCAAGGCATGCCTCTGAAGCTGTAGGACCCCAGATGTCCTCTCAGTCTCCACTGGATGCTTGGGTGTAATTACCACTGCCCTCTAGCTTTTGGTGCTGCTGAAATCCTGGCCTACACCCTTTTTCTGGAAAGAAGTAAACCCCTCGCCCCAGAATCAGCAGGAACCTCCCCAGTTCTGCTCCCTTGAAGTCTTAGCTCTGAGCATCACCATCTCCCGAGGAGAAGAGAGGGCATGGCATATCCTTCAGCACTAGAGATTATTACGTGTGTCCCTCATTTGTCTTCAGCCAACACACTATAATTCCATCAGGTTGAAAGAGAAATTTATTCATACTCTGAGTTGCTGGGTTGTAGAAAAATTCCTTAATTTGATCAGAGACTGAGTCACTTCCTTTAAACTTTCTTTAAACTCCTTTAAATATTTGTCATCCTCTAAAAATTATCTAGAGTGTTAGGAACCATTTGTCCATATTTCAGTTTTGGATCTTCAATCTCTTCCTCACTGTTGGCTGGTTCCCTGCTGCCTACGAACTTACTGCAATTCCATATTCCAATTCTGGATAGTTCTCTAGTGATTTGGGGAGGCTCACCAGGGTCCTTTTAAGTTCCTTCCTGATACTTGTTACTAGTGAGTCTCAGCAAAGTTCATGGGGCACAATTCTTAGATAAGCTGATAATTGGCAGTGTTTACTGAAGGTCTAGACCTACCATGGTTAGCAGACCTTGAAATTACTACCTCTCCCAAAACCATCACTGTGCAAATTTTAAAAAATAAGTAACATTTTTGACAATTATCATACCCTTTCTAGATGGGTGTAAAGACCTGCCCCAACCCAAAAACAAAAAGAAACAAAAAGGGAAAGAAACAACAATAAAAGAAGAGAGAAAAAAAACCAAAAACATTTTTCTTCTCACATAGAAATCCAGGTTCCAAATCAACTCCTAGAGCATGTGTGGTCCTTGCAATAGGTAATGCAGAGGTAGGGTTGACTAGAAGTTACCTTTTCCCCTTCTAGTGAGAAATCAAACCATCCTGTGGGAAAATTCTTCTAACGGGTCATAAATTTCTCCAGTGGGTTCCTGCAACACTTAGGGTTCCCAAAGTTTTTCTAAAGGATCCTTGCAATACAGAGGATATTTCAAATGGAGGTCCTAACTCACCCCATGAAAGGATAAGCTGAACAACTTTTTAAAAATCAAGCAAATTCAGAAAAGCCTTTAAAATCTGCGGGGTGCCCCAAAAGGGGCATTACTGATTTTCTAGATCATAAAGTAAACCTTATCATGTGGACCCATAGTCTATAAGGCCTTCATACAATCTGTTCTGACTCATGTCCCAAAAGAGCTAACAGTCTAGATCTACATTCATATTGCTCATAATAACTTCCATAATACAACAGTTATCAATACTCAGCCATTCCTCCACGCAAAAGTTATCTCAAAGCAACTAGTCCAATTTGAAATTTAGTCAGAAAACTAATTATAGTTTTTAAATGAGATAAAAAAGTACCCATTTTCCTCAAGTGGATCCTTTTAATATTAGGTTATCCAAGACAGATACCAGAGAATAATCTCTCCAGTAGGTCCTTGCATAAATGCATCAGGCACCCAAAATAAACACCAGATAACCATTCATACTGTGGTTGTCCCTTTGGGATACCTCCTCCAACTCACACTTGAATGCTGGGTTCCCTGCGGGACAACTATCCCAGGTTCAAGGTACCCACACTTTTAAAACTATAGTTAACAAGATCCACTAATACTTTGACGTTGATCTTAGTCAGCCAGAGGACACAGACACCTCAAAGGAAAGGTATTTGCTAAAACAGTATAACAGTGGCAACAAAGCATCTTCTCCATAAACCTAGGCCACAATGCCACAAATACAGAATGTCAGTAAGAAAAATAGACACACACAGAGTTCACAAGTCGAGAGGTATGCATGTAGAGGCACACGTCCAAGGCACGTACAGAGAGGGACAATTTATCCCGCTGATGCTAAGGGCCCCTCATTTCTCTGCACTGCTTCCACTCCAATCTAAGGCTGCAGATTGCTCTAGTCAGGGATGTTTCAGTGCTTGGATGAAGTCACCACCAGCTCTAGCTGGCATCCTGGTCTTGGGTGCTGCTATGCTCTTTCAGAAAGAATAGAAGCCTACACCCCAGGAGCAGCAGGACTCTCAGTTCTAATCTGCTGACTCCCCAATTCTAGCCTCATACTAGGGCATTTCAACATACATATTGAAACTCCCTCAAAGACCCTAACCTCGCAGTTGCCCAACTTGCTTATTTCACATATCTATCTCCCTATCTCACCTCAGCTACACACAAAAATCGTCTACCCTTGATCTTGCCCTCATCCACTTCCAGGTTCATGAATGTTGAATCTGTCCCCAATGCTTAGCACAGTGCCCAGGATGTGGTATGTATTTAATAAATGTTTATTGGCTGACTGACTCGAAGTCCTGCACTCTAACCACCATGATGACATTGAGTAGCTCCAGGTGAGAGTCCCAGGCAGAAGGAATTTAGGTTTCTCAGTATCTAGTTAGGAACTTTCTATGTGATGAGTCTGAATTGCATCAGAAGACTCTGACCTTTGCCCACGCTTCCTTGACATTCAAAGACATAAATCAGAATCCATGGATAAATATATTTACCTGAGCCCTGGATGCTATTTTGGCTGCTGTCTGGGCTGGATTAAAAACTCGGCGGGATGACTGATCCTTGCAGAAATTAATATGTCTTGCTGCTGCAGTTTCATTAAACCTTCTCATGCAGTAAGGACACTGAATATAATCTAAACATGACAAAGAAACATTATCAATTAAGTCAACAACCCCAAACACTCTGGTGGACCAGATTATTCTGAACAGCACAAATAGGAGTATGAATTCTAATCCAGAAGACTTTGACCACAAAGTCGTGCCTGAAAGAATAAGGTCCTAAACTTTGGTCGGAAATAGCCTATTCTAGAGGGACTGGCACAAAGATAAAGGGGATATAGGAGAAACAAAATTCCCAAGTACATAGAAACTTATAAGACAGGAATTGAAAAATTAAATTAAACGAGCATTTATTAAGGGTCTGAAGTACCTTGTTCATATGCAGGACACTACATTGGATGCTGAGGATAGAGGGACAGATGCAATGCATTCCCTGTTTTCTAGGAGGTTAATTTAACTAGGGACAAAGTGGAGGAGGGAAGAAGTCATAGGGGAAAGACTTGGAAAAAGATAACGATGCAAGAGAGAGTCAGAGACTGGTATAAGAGAGGTCCAGGGAAAACATGAGAAATTTGAGGAGAGAGGTAATACTTTCATATATAGACAACTGGGGGAGCTTATCCCTGGTCCAAGACACGATATTTTTTTTTTTTTTTTGCGCAGGGCAATGGGGGTTAAGTGACTTGCCCAGGGTCACACAGCTAGCAAGTGTCAAGTGTCTGAGGCCGGATTTGAACTCAGGTCCTCCTGAATCCAGGGCCGGTGCTTTATCCACTGCGCCACCTAGCCGCCCCAAGACACAATATTTTATAAGACTTCTTTGTTTATTTATGTATGTGTACACATACACATATACATACATATACAAAGTCTTATAAAAGAAGGTCAGAGAAGTAAGTGAATTAGCATTTCTTGGAATTTTGGGGTCATGTGATAAAGGAAATTCAAACAAAGAAGGGAGAGGGGAATCTGAACCACACTTTTATTTGGACTGGGCAAAGGAAGTACTAAAAAAAAATTACATCAGTTAAAGTAAAATCAAGAGATCTGGGTCTGGGCAGGAAAGGGGGGGGGGGTGCACCGGGTATGCCTAGGAATGAAAAAGGAGATTCTGACTGGATAGTTTTCTTTTTTTTTTTTTTTAGTGAGGCAATTGGGGTTAAGTGACTTGCCCAAGGTCACACAGCTAGTAAGTGTTAAGTGTCTGAGGCCGAATTTGAACTCAGGTACTCCTGACTCCAGGGCCAGTGCTCTATCTACTGCGCCATCTAGCTGCCCCCTAACTGGATAGTTTTAAGCAAAATAAATTTCAGGCCTTTAGTACTCATTTTTAAGAAGAAATTTGATATAGAAAAAACAAATTTAACAATTATAACCATGAATATTAATGGTCCAAACACACTTAGTAAAATAAAAGAATAGCTGAAAACAAAACAATTTCTTGCACACAAGAAATAAACTTAAAATATAAAAACAGTTAACTCTGGGATGGGGATAAAAATTTAATATTCTTTAAATGCAAAGCAAGAATTGCAATCATACAATCATGATTTTAGATAAAGCACAGTTGTAAAAACAGTTACTATTTTTCTTTCTTTTTTTTTTTTTTTTTGGTGGGGCAATGAGGGTTAAGTGACTTGCCCAGAGTCACACAGCTAGTAAGTGTCAAGCTTCTGAAGCCGGATTTGAACTCAGGTACTCCTGAATCCAGGGCCAGTGCTCTATCCACTGCGCCATCTAGCTGCCCCAACAGTTACTATTAAGAGAGATAAACAAGGAAATTACATTATACTTAAAGGCATCATAGATTTAAATCAAGTCAAGAAGTACTTACTAACTGTTCACTATGTACCAGGCTCTGTGCTAAGGGCAGCAAATATAAAGAAAGGTCAAAAAAGAAAAGGTCCTTGCTTTCAAGAAGTTTAATCCAATGGGGAAGATAACATACAAATAACTATATACAAATAAAACAAATAAATTAAGAGATATTCAGCATAGGATAGGCATTAGCATTAAAGAGGATCAGGAAGAGTTTCTTATATAAGGTGGTATTCTGGCAGGACTTGAAAGAATCCAGGAAAGTCAGGAGACAGAGACCGGGAGGGAAAGAATACCAGATTTTGGGGGCAGCCACTGAAAATGCACTGAGTTGAAAGACTGAGTGTCTTATACACAGAACAACAACAAGGCCACCTTCATGCTTTTTCCTTGGGGTATCAGAACTGCTAGTTAGGATTTTGTAAAAGAATACACCTCAATTTTCAAGCCAGAATGAGGATTTGTGGCAAAGCAGCAAGTGGAAGAGTAGAAATATTGGGTGAAGTCCAAACAGTAGTACTTATAAACACTGTATTATAGAAAAAGAGTGACCAGGACATTGGTGCAATGTTCCCCCAGCATGGAAGAGAGCTAAAACCAAGATGATTTCGTGACAAAGGTAAAACACCTTGTAATATAAGGGAAAAGGAAAGGCTTATATGGCATGGGCCAGTAGTATTATAGTGATCATGACAAGAATCTGAGTTACATAGGGGGAACATGGAGAGCTGAACTGAGGGGCAAGAGGCTCAAGATAATGCTGCATAACAATGTGCCATAGGGTAAACAATATCCCTATTGAACACATATGCGTCATCAAGTACATACTCCATTTCCTATCAGCCAACCTGCTTGGTTTGAACTCCACAGAACATCATGTTTTAATACCAGGTACCCTTGGTGCCTCTCCCTTTTCAAAATTCCTTTGGTGTGTTGTCATCTCCTATTGGACTGTTAGTTCCTTGAGGGCAGGGGCTGTCTATTTTATTTGTATCCCCAGAGCTTATTAGCATAGTGCTGGCCCATAATTAGGTACTCAATAAATGTTAACCGAACTGAATATTGAATTGAAAAGGCATAGCATTGTAAGCTAACTGAAATGCACAAAAAACCATAATAAGGCATATTTGGACAATCTTGACATACCTCTTTCAGACATTGGAAAGCCTAACAGAAAGAGAAACAAATTATATATCTAAACAGAGTTTTAGAAAAATTAGATTTTTAGACCTATGGAAATTACTGAATGGAATCTAAAAGTATACTTTGTTTTTAAAGTAATAAACAAACCTTTATAAAAATGATCTAAGTACAAAGGTTTAAAGAATTCATAAATAAATGTAGAAAGGCAAACTGAACATTTGTTACAGACCATAACACAATAAAATTATTATAATTGATAAGGGAAATATGGACAAAAGATGAAGATTAAATAACAAAATTCTAAATGATAAAAATAATAAACAATAAGTTATATTAAGTTAATAAGAATGATATGAGATGCTAAAATATATAGGATGAAGCTAAAGTCATATTTGAGAATTTATAATTTGGGGAAATTTATATTAACAAATAAGAAAATAAATGAACAGCAAGCACAAGATTTTTTTAAAACAAAAAAACTAATAAATTACTTAGCTCAAGAAAAGCAAAGAGAAGAAATATTTTTTAAGATTAAAAGATAAAACAGAAAACAAAAAGCCAATTTTTAAAAAAGGCAACATAACCAATGAGCCACTAGTTAATTTGATCCAGAAAGAAAGGAAAACTAAATTACAAATATAAAAATCATTAAGGGAAATTTATAGGAAAAGAGATAAAATAAAAGCATAGGAAACTACTATGCATAATTATATGTATATATATATGATATGTAATTAAAGTTATGAAAATTATATCATAATTTGTTGCCCTAAGTCAATCAAAAGTGAAAAAGATGAAATATCTGCAAATAATGTAAAAACAACCAGATGAAAAGAAGAAATAAAGACCTGAAATCACCCAATCTCAGAAAGAAAAAAATTCTTGGACCAGATCAATTTATAAGTAAATTCTATTAAACATCTTAAAGAATAAACCATTGTCTACATAGATGGTTCACAAAAATTTAAAAGGTACTTATGAAATAGCTTCTAATACACAGATAAGTTATTGATACTCAAATTGTGAGAGATAAATTAGTGAAATAGAATACCAACCAATACCACTTATATTATACTTATACAAAAACATTAAATAAGGTATTAGTCAATATGAGACAGCTATATATAAAAATAGTCAATACAACCAAATTGGATTCGTAACAAGATTTTCAGGTTGGCTCAACATTAGGAAATCTATTGGCATAATTAATCATATTAATAAATTATGCTGCTTGCCTTCTCAATGAGTTGGGGAAGAGCTGGAAGGAGGGAGAGAATTTGGAATGCAAAATAAAAAAATTAATGTTGAAACATAAAATCCTCAAAAAACCCAATTAAATGACTATATAAGTAGATGCAAAAAAGGCTTTTGACAAAATACATAACTCATTTATTTTTAAAAATCTAAAAAAAGCATAGAAATATCTTTCCCTAAGATGTTCAAAACAAAGCATTTATATAAAACCAATAGCTATTACTATTTGTAAGAATGGAAAAATTTATATGAAGATTCTGAATTTTATCCAGTTTAAAGAGCAACGAATGCCATGATGCTATACAAATTATGATCAGCAGAACCAGAAGAACATTATACACAGTATCATCAACATAATGTATTCTCAAAAATTAAGAAAAAACTTTAACAAAAACACTTTTTCTGAGATAAATGTAGCCTAAAAACCCAAATTACAGAATAATTAAAGAATGAGAACTATAGACCAATATAATTAGTTAATATTGATGCTAAATTTTAAAAGAAAAACCTTAGGAAAAAAGACTACAGAAATATACCCAAGAACTTATTCACTATCACCAAGTTGTATCTATACTAAGGAATGCAATGACATTCAATATCTGGAAAAACAATGAGCAGAAAGATTAAAAGCCCAAACCCTCACACTACATGTTGCTTATTTGCCTAGAGGTGAGTTGAATCCTGCTTATATCACTGAAGTGAGTCCTAAACGGGATCTTTAAAAGCTCCTGTATTGAGGTGCCAAATCCAATGTACAAGTAGGGGGTTGGAGGAGAAGGGAAAAGGATATGCAGAATTTAGTTTTACCACAAGTTCAAGATGAGATTCTAATTGAATGGTTTAGTAATAAGCAGATCAGATCTGAGACATCCAAGAGCACTGACTGTTAACTATGGCTAGATATGGACTCCAGCTTTACAGTAACATCTTGATTTTTAAGCACTCCTGCTCTTGCTCTGCTCTAAACTTAAGTGATTAATCGTGTCCAATACCACCCCTCTCCTGCCCCAAAGAAAGACTTATCAAGTCCAGCTCAAGTTCCATCCCCTCAAATAAGTCTCCCTAGATTGCCCCAGGCCTAAGTGACAGAATTCTTACACAAATTTTCAAGTGATTTGTTATTTTTCTTTTTACATGCATCTCAGAGATAAGACTTTGTTTCAGGGAGAAATGGAGTAGTTAAAAGAGCTATATGATTTCTCAGTGGAAATTCAGCCCAGTCAATTAGGATGACTTGAAGAAAATAAAAACAGCAAAAATCAATGGATTTAGTAATCATGGAACTTCCAAGGAGAGTTCTTAATTTTTCCATCTCCTTATTCTATAGTTCTCCCTTAGTTGTTCTTATTGATCCCTTGAAGGGCTTCAGAATTAGAGGACATGCAATTGGATGAATATTTCAAAAGTGAACAAGGACATAAAGGAAAGTGATAAATATTAAGATGACTCACTATGAAAGACATTACTTTCACATATCTGGAGTAAGAAGCTGAAATAATATTTCTAAGCTGCCTTTCCATTTTGAGACTGAATTTGAAATAGAAAAAAAAAAAATGTGGTAAAAACAAATGTATAATATTTAGAATATTGGAGGTCTAGGACTATGCCTTCTTGGTATAGGAAGCTCTCTAGTGACAAAAACATCTGCTTATTGAAGCTGGGCAGGAAGGGAAGGGGAATTGCCCTTTCACTTCAAGGCCTATTCTTTATCTATTATCCCACACTACCTTACATTAGAATGTGATTTTTAAAAAAGAGTACTCCCTTGTAGATTGTCATCTGGATAGGGGTTGGAACGGAGAAGTATTAGGCCAAGGTGAAAACAGAGCTTCAAGTAAAATGTCAGAGATCAACCAAAACATAAAAGGCCCCAACCTGGGTTGATAGTTGGAGGGGGTGGAGGAGGAAGAGGGCGGCCTTCCTTAATGGCTAAGGTACACTGCTTGGCTGATCGAATTGCGTTAATAAAATCTTCATGTTGTTGTCTCCAATTAGATTTCTTCACGGGTGGCATCTATAAAAGACCATAAGCATCAAAGTAGACTACACTTCCCTAAATAAAAATGGGGATAAAATAAAATAAAATAACCCAGTTGAGGATACAAATCCATGTGAAACTGGAGGAAAGGATTTTTTTTTCCAACTTAAATAACTGACCCAAAAGAGATCTGAAAAAAATCTGATGATGACATTTTGTAGACTCCAATTTTTAAATGGAACGTATAATGCCTGAAGATCAAGTTAGATGTAAAGCAGTTGTTTCCCTAACCTTTTGGGAATGATATCTCGTAGTCACTTGTCTGATTTCACAATTCAAGTACCATATGATGTATGTATGTATGTATGTAATACATGCACAATTCTAAATACATATACCTATAGGTATAACACATCTATACATATACTTTTGATCTAGATAGACAATTTTACTGGTGGAGCTTTTGGTCCTCTATAACTTATTCAGTGAGTGGCCAGAGGGCAAAAGGAGGTTTTATTGATTTGTTCCAGGTTCACATTGCCAGTATGTGTCAAGGTGTGACTTTAACACATATCCTTCTGTCACCAAGGCCCATTCTCTATCCATACAACAGTATACCATGCTGCTTCTCCTATGTGTGTATATATCTATGTGTGTGTGTATTTTTAAACCTTTTCAGTTAAGTTTTGAGAATTTCAAAAAATCATTTGAAATAACTAAGATAAAGTTGTCATCTTTTAAAATTCCCTTCCATGTAAGTACATGTAATTCAGAATCATGGCAATTAAAAGCCTTTTCTCTACTTAAAATTATCTGACCACTAAAAGCTGCAGTGAAATGTGTATGATGCTAAGGAAAATATAAGGTCTGGGGCAGCTAGGTGGCGCAGTGGATAGAGCACTAGCCCTGGAGTCAGGAAGACCTGAGTTTGAATCTGACCTCAGACACTTGACACTTACTAGCCGTGGGACCCTGGGCAAGTTATTAACACCAATTAGCCTTACCAAAAGAAAAGAAAAGAAGGAAAAGAAAAGAAAAGAAAAGGAAAGGAAAGAAAAGAAAAGGAAAGAAAAGAAAAGGAAAGAAAAGAAAAGAAAAGGAAAGGAAAGGAAAGAAAAGAAAATATAAGGTATGCCTAATAACTTTGTCTTCCAACTATTTTTATGTCTCTTATCTATCCCTTTATAAATTTCTAGCAGTCATTTCTTTTGAATGTCACAGATCTATTCCTGAAACTTCACCTCTGCCTTTTACCATTGGCTCAATAATGCCAGCAAAGGAAAAGCAAAATGAGAGAACTGCTCTGGTTTTTATTTATCTATAGTAGATGCATTACATACAAGTTCACAGTAGGGCTTTGGCTGTGTGCCCAAAGATTCGGTTTATTGTTTTTTTATTTTGCTTGAAACTACTAGAAATATCACTTAGTTAGGTAGGGTATTATTCATGGCATCTGCAAAAAGATAATGAAAAATGTTCAAATAACATTATTTTAGATAGCACCCTTCAAATGTGTCATGGACATAATATCACTTACCAGGAACAACTACCTCCAACACTGAACTTAAACAGGGTCCACATCTCTTGATGCCTTCAAGTTAAGGAAGAACCACCCTAAGTTCACTTATGTGCCTTTTCTTGATCATCTTAATTGAACATTGTATAGTAACCAACATAGGTAGGAGTATATCTAAGACAGTCACTGGAAAACAGGGAAGATTAAATGGTACCTTGGTTTGGGGAGACCTTGGGACCGTGGGGATGTCAGTGCCCTGTAACCTTTGCTTCAAGGAATTGAAAGGCTTACGTTTTTTGTTGAAAAGTCTTTTGCATATTGGCCCGTGCCTTTCCTAGGAAATAGAAAAGATGATTATAATGTTGTAAATGTTAAGGCCTACCTAAGATTGTTTCATTTCATTACACAGGGCTTATCTGCATAGCCCAATGTTTTATGCAAATCACACTCCTGAGTCCTAGTGTTAACCTTTGTTTTATGTGTGTAATCCAGTCACTTTGGTATTGGCCTATTCCACCCAATATTCTTATTAGAACGTAGTATGTATAGATCTCCAACATAAGAAAGTATAACTCACAGCAGCCTGAGAATAGCAGAAACGTATTAGAATTGGAAGGAACCTTTGAGGTTATATCATTCAGAACCCTATCCTAAGTAAGAATCCTTGTCAACAACACCCTTGACTAGTAATGAATGCATCCATCATCTGCCTGAACACCTCTAGTGATGGGCAACCCATCCCACTGCTGAACAATCCTAATCGCTAGGAAGATCTTCCTTATATAGGGCCTCAATCTTCCTTCCCTTAACTTCTTAGAGTTCTATTTTCTGGAGTAATACACAGGAATTCCAGACCCACATCCAAATGAAAGCTCTTCAAATATAGATCCTGCCTACCTCCAAGATTCATTCTTCTCCAAGCTGACTCAGTTCCTTTAGAAGATGGAGTTTCTTTCTTTTTTCTCCTGTGAGGCAATTGGGGTTAAGTGACTTGCCCAGGGTCACACAGCCAGTAAGTGTTAAGTGTCTGAGGCTGGATTTGAACTCAGGTCCTCCTGACTCCAGGGCCGGTGCTCTATCCACTGCGCCATCTAGCTGCCCCTAGAAGATGGAGTTTCACATCACTTCACTATATACTGTGGTTACACTCCTCTGGAAAGGCCTAAGTTTGTCAAGGTGCCTGGCAATCAACACAGTATTCCAGAAGAAATCTGATGGGGATAACATACAATGGGACTATTTCTTCCCTCAATTCAATACAATCAGAATATAGTTATTAAATGCCTCCTATGTGCAGGAAACTGTGGCAGGTGCTAAAAGAGACTAAAAAGAAACAAACAAATAAATAATAGATAAGCCCTGTCCCTCAAAGATCAAAGAGTACAGTAAAATAAACCATGTAGTTAAATGCAGAACAGAACATGATGAAATAATAAGCCTTAGTTAAGTGTTTACTATGTGCAAAGCTCTGTGCTAATATAAAGGCATAACCACAGTGGGAAGGAGCACTTTCTGCTTGGTACTTAAATTGTGGAACAGGAGAATATCAAGGAAAAGTGTATGAAGGCAGTGGCCCTGATTTAGTTAGACATTATCCTTCTGTTATTGCAGCTAGAGATCATATTCATTTGTGGTCTGGTAGATAGAAAGCTGATCTTAAAGTCTTACCTCTGATACACAATGGCTATGTAACCCTGAACAAGTGACTGTCACTTAAGTTCTCAATGTTCTGGGCAACTAAGACTATGAGTTGAAGAGAAGGTGCCTACCTCCATAGATCAAGAGTTTCCTCACCAAGGAGTTTTTTTTTAATTTAGCATTTTATTTCCCCCTAATTACATTTAAACACAATCATTAATATTTTAAAAACTTCTGAGTTCCAAATTCTCCCCCTTCCTCTCTCCTCACTCCTCCTCATTGAGAAGGTATGCTATTTGATATAGGTTATACATCATAAGGGGCTAAAATTCTAACAATGATGTCTAAAATCTAATGAGTGGTCACCTTAAATTAGAAAACTTATAGCACCAATCTTTGGGCATTAAGTATTTATTAGGGGCAGCTAGGTGGTGCAGTGGATAAAGCACCGGCCCTGGATTCAGGAGTACCTGAGTTCAAATCCAGCCTCAGACACTTGACACTTATTTATTAAAGTATATTGGGGTTAGTAAAGAGAAACAGATGGATCAAGCATGAAATTTGCTTGTTCTCCCTATCCTGCCTGTCTCTTGCTCCCCTGCTGATGTCTCCCACTGAAAAGCCAACACTTCAGCAGCTTCCCCCTCACCCCGCCAAGCCTGCTGAGAAACCGGAAACAGGGCTGTCCACCCACACACAACTCCAAGCTAATTGGCTGGTAACACTGATTGACAGGAGCCACGAGCAAACATCACTTCCTGACGCTGAACTGACCTTTGAAACCCCAGAAAAAGTCACATGGTTTCTTTTCAGGCCAGAGCTCACTATATTCGAGCAGGGGGTATCATTCCATTTCTCACAACATGTGTAGTCAGGCAAAACATTTCCATGTTGTAAAAGAAAACACAGACCAAAAAAAAAAAAAAAACACCTCAAAAAAAAAAAAGTATGTATTCAGACACCATTAGTTCTTTGGACAACATTTTTTCATCATGTCCTTCAGAGTTGTCTTGGATCATTGTATTGCTGAGAATAGCTGTCATGGCTGTTACTTTGTATACAGTACATTTCACTTTAAAAAAAATTTATTTTTGTGGGGCAATGAGGGTTAAGTGACTTGCCCAGGGTCACACAGCTAGTAAGTGTCAAGTGTCAGAGGCTGGATTTGAACTCAGGTCTTCCTGAATCCAGGGCCAGTGCTTTATCCACTGCGTCACCTAGCTGCCCCAGTACATTTCACTTTGCATCAGCTCATAAGTCTTTTCAGGTTTTTCTCATAGCACAATAGCATTCCATCATAATTACATACCACAATTTGTTCAGCCATTCCCCATTGGGCAGCCCCTCAATTTCTAATTCTTTGCTACCAGAAAAGAGCTGCTATAAATATTTTTGTACATATAGGTCAAAACCAATAAAATCACAGGTCCAGTTTCTATCTCCATCACACTGCGATAATGAGCAGGACCCACCTTTCCCATTCTACACTTGGGCAGTTGCTCTCCTTGAAACCTCAGTACAGGTCTTTATACATCTCCTCATTAAACAAATTTCATCTTAGTTTATTAGTTTCATCTTAGTTTCATCTTAGTTATATTGCTTTTAGAAGTTCCTGTTATACCTCTATAG
The DNA here is from genome assembly GCF_019393635.1 of Dromiciops gliroides. Classification (NCBI taxonomy): domain Eukaryota; kingdom Metazoa; phylum Chordata; class Mammalia; order Microbiotheria; family Microbiotheriidae; genus Dromiciops; species Dromiciops gliroides. Next base: position 382,954,380 of record NC_057864.1, on the reverse strand, counting down.
GATTATGTTAATATATTTTTCTCTCTGTTTCTATCACAACATTAAAATATTGTTCCCTGGCCAAAAAAAAAAATATCACATGAAAATAGAAGTTGATGTAAATGGAGTTACATGACCTAAGTGGTCAGGGATAACCCATCATCAGAGTTCAGTACTGCCTTACAGAGCCAACAGAACTCACTGACCACTTGGTTGGGTTAGGTCATACATCCAGCCAAGAAGAAAATGAGAAGTGGAGAAAGGAAAACAAAATCATGAAGTCCCTTAGTCAGGGACTCCAAAGTCAGCTGTATTAAGGTATTAAAATTAGGTACCAGATTTCAAGAGTAATAATGATGATGATGATAATTACAGCTCACATTTATGCCTCTCTTTAGATTTCCAAAATGCTTTATAGACACTATCTCATTTGACTCATGCAACAACCCTGAGAACTATAGGTGCTCCTATTAGTCCCATTTTTTGCAGATGAGGAAAATAAGGCTCAGAGAAATTAAGTGACTTGCTCAGGGTTTACACAGCAATCAAGTGTCTGAGGCCAAAATTGAACTCAGGTCTTCTTGACCTCCAACCCAGCTGAAATACAACAACTTTCTCCTTATCACAGTTTCCAGTGTATCAAGCTCAAGTCTTCCTGGTACGATGAAACATATTTAAAAGAAGAGATACTTGTACCCTAGAAGTTATGCATGGTAGTACATTGAAGGAGTTCAAGCCCCTTCATTTTCTCTAAGACCCAAACTTTAGGTTAACTACTCTGGAAAGAAGAGACATACTTAACATAGTTTCGTTTTGTTTTGGGGTTTAAGTGACTTGCCCAGGGTCACACAACTAATAAGTGCCTGAGGCCAGAATTGAACTCTTCTTCCTGATTTCAGGTCTGGAGTTCTATCCACTGTGCCCCTAGCTGTCTTCATACTTTGGACATTATACTCATAACACCTTCTGTAGCCTGTATTCAAGGCTTCAATAATTTTTAGTCAGAAAACGCATAAATATAACCAGTTTTCTTTATGGAAAACTTTCTAACTTCAAGATGTCACCATCTTGGATTTATTTCTCATCTGGCCTTCCATATAGAATGCTGGTAAGGTACTGGACCCATGTATTACTATACTAGGCTGAGCACATTAAATTCAGGTTCTTTATACAGTGTGGTTAATGCAGTTCAGAAGCTGTAACTTGAGTTATAGTCGTATGTTTTAATGATGGGTTCTAATGGCAAGTTGCCTTGTATATCATTTAATATGACCACTACATAACATCCCCTCAGAGATAGGAAGGGACAGGGACTTTTACTTAAACTCACTGACATGGAAAACCAAAAACAGCTTTTAAACCATTTGGAATGGAGCTTACAGATCATCTAGGCCAACTTCCTCCTTAGAAACAGATGAGGAAACAGATCATGAAATTTAAGTGGTTTGACCAAAATCAAACAGGTTGTTAAGGGTAGAACTGGACTTAACTGTAACATTTTGTGATTCCAGATTCAGAGGCATTTTCCACGTTCTGCCTTCCTGACTTGGGCAAAGCTTTGGCTTAATGACAAAGTTAGGGTTAGGATGCAGCTCTTCTGATTTCTATGTCGAGTCCTCAGTCCATTTTGTTTTATAGTATACTGGCTTTGAAACATAAATTCACAAATTCTTGTTAGAAAAGCAAGAATAGCTGTGAGGGGCTGGCCAGTGTTTTTATCTAGGGCTTTTTCACGACACACCTCCATCTGGTATCTTTTTTTTTTCTAAATGATGACTCCTAAAAGACATTTTATGGGATTCAGCTGATGTTTTAAAAGAACCCATACCAATTTATATCAGTGCACCTTAATTTCAGCAACAGACTGTACTTCTCCCCTCCCACTTCTTTCTTTTCCACATCTGCATTTAATCTTTTTCCCTCCTCCACAATGATATTACAGTTCATTTAATTCCAATGAAACGCATCCACAAAATGTCTTAATTTTACCAGAACATCTGGTGCAAAGCTCCTCCCACAGACATCACAACGATATAACTTCAGATTGCCATCTGTATCAAATTCAAAAAATACAAAATGTTAGTTACACAGAATTTCTTGTCCACAAAGAAACTGATGTTCAGAACAGCCCACGTTTGCTTAATATGATTCCCTACCCACCTCCTACTTGCAGAAAAGGCCTTTGTACATCCACCTGTGTTTTTCTTTTCTATTGTGAACTTCTCACCTCACTGAGCAAGCAAATTTCACAGCCCCCAGGCAGCCTTGGCATAATTATTTGCTTTTCCATTTTTAGGATATTTTAAAATTAAGTTCCTAATAATACCTTTGGGGATACACACCAAATTAAAGGGAAAGCATAAAATTTGAATGCTGGAAAGTTAATGTTTTGCAGTGTGGTACAGTGAACTGGGTTTGGAATCATTGAATACTTTTGGGTCTGATTCCTGCCTGGCTCTATTACTGAATACCTTTATGACCTTGTTGTTGTTCAGTCGCATTTGACTCTTTGTGACTCTATGGACATTACTGTCCGTGGGGTTTTCTTGGCAAAGATACTAGAGTGGTTTGCCACTTTCTTCTCCAGTGGATTAAGACAAATAGAGGTTAAGTGACTTGCTCAGGGCCACACAGTCTGAGGCCAGATTTGAATTTAGGTCTTTCTGGGGGTAGATAGGTGGAGTAGTGGATAAAGCACCAGCCCTGGATTCAGGAGGACCTGACTTCAAATCCGGTCTCAGATACTTGACATATACTAGCTGTGTGACCCTGGGCAAATCACTTAACCCTCACTGCCCCACAGGAAAAAAAAAAAACAGAATTTAGGTCTTCCTAACTCCAGGCCCAATACTCTATCCACTGAGCCACATAGCTTTAAGTCATTTACTTAACCTCTTTGGGCTTTGGTATTCTCTGTAAAATAAAAGGCCTGACCTGAATGATTAAAGTCACTTTCCAGGTCTAAAACTTATGAAAATAGCCAAATGTGTTATATAAACGGCAAGAGCTAGAAATGTTCAGGGAAAGGAAAGACTGTGGCCTGGAGCAGTCAGGGAAGGCTTCATGAAGTGGGAGTAGAGTTGAGTCCTGAAGGAGGAGATGGAGTCTGGAGAGATAAGGGACAGTGTTCTCCAAATCAAGAGAAACTGCATGGCCAAGGGCATATGGGTATGACTGAGTATGGCACATGTACTGAAAGAAGGCTGATCTATCTGACTGGCAGAGAGAGTTCATGTTAGGAAGTAGTCTGAAATTTGGTTGAAATAGATTGGAAGCAGGTCATAGAAGACTCTGAAAGCCCGGCAGATAAATCTGGATTTAGTGAAGTAGAGAGCTATTGTAGGTTCTTGAGCCACAGTAAAAATGGGAAACTTGGATACAGAATGGATTAGAAATGCAAGAGATTCCCAAGAAAACCACTTAGGCCATAAGATGGTGACTGAGTGCAATGGACTAAGGTGGTTCCTGAAGAAATGGGGATGCAAGGGCATTATAGTTATTATTATTATTATTAAATCAACAGAACTCAGTGACTAGTTAAAAATAGGGGACGAATGAGATGAAGCAAAAATGAATCCAAGGATTCAAAGTTTGGATTCTCCACAGTGTTTACTAACAGTATTTCCAAATTTCTGCCAAATGGAAAGGAAAGAGAGAGCAAGGAAAGAGACTAGTCAGAGAAAGGCTGTGAATCCACATCTTCCTGGTTTCAAAGTCAATTCTTATATCCATTGTATCAAATTGAACACAGCAGGCTGGATTGCAGCTGGGAAACTGCAAAGCTTTCTTAAAATAGCAAGCAAATACCTCATAGTCCCCCCTTCCCCCATTTTAATGACCAATATGCTCCTAGTGATGTTAAATAGCTGTGAATTTCAGAACCCCAAATCTTCAAAGAATTAGTTTCAGCTCAATGGAGAGAAATATGGGTAGTATAAATAGGCTGTGGCATATAACCAATGAAATAGACAAGAAGTGGGATAAAAGATATGATGAAGAAGATAGAAGACCAGTAAAGGAAGTGGGTTGGACATATGGCAAGAGGAAAGAATAAGAGATGCCTCTGTGCTCCATGAGTACCCATACAATGTCAAGAGATCTAGAAGAAACTACTCAGTACATCCATATAGGGTGGACCTGGTACCTTAATAGGATTTACGGGAGGGCATCAACTTAGAGACCTTGAATGTAAAATAAATGGATGGCTTTTGATGTGCACTGTTACAGGGTGCTCCCATATCAAAAGGGTCACAAATTGGTACATGGAAACCATAATTACCTAAAAAAAAAGTTTTTAAAATCCCTTTGAAAGAGAAAATTCTTTACCTAATCTTAATTCATTCAGCAAATATTTTGACTTGAAATATTTGAGTACAATATATGTAAGACACTGGAGGGCCTCTAAAGATTGATTTTTATCTATAATTGACTCTTTTGGCATCTTCCCCCACTCTCTGCAAAACATCCATGATACCAGATGTGCAGCAACCAAAGGAATATGAGGAATTTAGAACTATTGTAATTTGGCCCCATATTACCAGGAAAGGATGGCTAAGGCTGGTTTCTACTAGAGCTAACTAGTTTCTTTCTTTTCTTTTTTTTTTTTTTGCAGGGCAATAAAGGTTAAGTGACTTGCCCAGGGTCATACAGCTAGTACATGTTAAGTGTCTGAAGCCAGATTTGAACTCATGTCCTCCTGAATCCAGGGCTGGTGCTTTATCCACTGTACCACCTAGCTGCCCTAACTAGTTTCTTATTACAAATCCTCTTTAACTTGGAACCAGAGATGATGTCTCTGGGGGTAGTTATATCAGATATGTACAGATCATCCATTCCTAAGAGGACATGGCAAAGCAGGGAAGATGTTTTTCTCATCCAATTTCTCTTGCCAATTGGGCAAATAAAGCAAATGCAAGATCAAAAACTCTGGCAAGGTCAATGTTTCCTGTTCTAGAAGGAACTCTAGTTGCTTTAAGGTCACAAGGGTCATTAACCACTAAAAGGTCTTTCACTTTTACCTATTACTGACCTGAGTTTGACTGGAATAGCCAATCAGGCCAAAAAGTTTCATCTGAGACACCACAAGCATAGTAACAATTTAAAGGACTGAATTTTAACATTTCAATAAAGAAAGGGTCCCTTCTTTATCAGTTTCTTCACTTAAGAAGGTAGTTATCTAGTGACATCACAATGGTGGGTGTATAGCTATAGTATACCACAGAGAATAAATGAAAAAGGTAATAAGAAGTTGCTTATCACCAAGGAATTAACTTCTAAAATAGTAAAGCATGAATAATCTTTGGGAAAAATTACATGAAATTAAAAATTTAAGTCTTAATTATGTTGTTTTTCAGTCCTGTAAGACTCTTCCAGACCCCATTTGGGGTTTTCTTGGCAGATTCTGGAATTGTCATTTCCTTCTCCAGTTTATTTTACAGATGAGGAAACTGAGGCAACAGGGTTAAGTGACTTGCTCACAGTCACACAGCTAGTAAGTGTCTGAGGTCAAATTTGAACTCATGAAGATGAGTCATCCTGACTGCAGACTTACAGCACCTGTATCCACTGTGCCACCTAGTTGTCTGAAATGATCACAAATTTGTCCTATTCATTATCATTGAGATATGCCACACAAACTCATTCCTTCTTTCTCCCATGACTTCCATTCCTTTTGCCTGAAATGCCTGTCTGTCAAGATGATTCTACCCTTTTTTCAAGAAGGTACCCAAGCTCAAGGCTCACCTTCCCCACTAAAACTCCAAATTGAGGATTTGAGGACACTTCCTTTGTGCTCACAAAGCATATGCTATCTTTTCAATGTGTATGTGTATGTATATTTATCACATGTATGTGATATATATACACACACACATTTCTAATATATATCTATATACATCTATATCTATATCTCCTCCCAAAGGAGACAGTGAGCCCCTTGATGGGAGAGACCTTGCATTTTAAGTTTTTGTATTTCCAGGGCTAACACAGTGACTTAGACAGTACATACTAATAAACTTATTCACGTCTATCGATGATAACCTTAATCAACATACACCAGTTCTAGCTTTCAAAACGTCACGGGGGGCAGCTAGGTGGATAGAGCACCGGCCCTGGAGTCAGGAGTACCTGAGTTCAAATCCAGCCTCAGACACTGAACACTTACTAGCTGTGTGACCCTGGGCAAGTCACTTAACCCCAGTTGCCTCACTTAAAAAAAAACCAACAACAAAAAAAACCATCATGGAAGAATATCCGGCAGCTCTGCAGAACCAAAATCAGACTATCTTGCTCCTCTCTGGGGTATGAGGTTTTAGAGGCAGAAATGTTTGGTTTAAGTTAAACAGTTTCCTTTGCTAACATTTGTCATCTCTGCTCACAGCTCAGCAGTGTTCTATTACTAATATTCTTAAACTATTTAATTCATACATAATGAAATTAGAAGCCCACAAGATAAATTTATCTGGAATTAGAACAAATATCTACAAACCCTTTTCCGGTTTGAGAAATTGTTTTCAATTGACTAGGCAGCTCCTTTAGTTAACACACCTCTTCTTTAGGGAGGCTTTTACCAGTGGAAGGACAACTTAGTTGGGAAATCATGAGACAAGAGATTTTAGTTCTGCTGCCACCTGGCTAGGTAATCAGGGACAAGCACTTCACTTCTCTGAGCCTTCATTCCCTCATCTGTAAAAAACAAAACAAAACAAAACAAAACACACACAAAAAAAGGATCAGACCAAATGATTTCTCTTTGAGTCAATCCTCCATTCACAGTGGTTTTTAAATATGGGCTTCCTGGGGGCAGCTAGGTGGTGCAGTGGATAAAGCACTGGCTCTGGATTTAGGAGGACCTGAGTTCAATCCGGGCTCAAACACTTGACACTTACTGTGTGACCTTGAGCAAGTCACTTAACCCTCACTGCCCTGCAAAAAACAAAACAACAACAACAAAAACCCATGGGCTTCCTTCCTAGTTTGACTTTTCTCAATATTTATTCAGCAAACTTTTATTGACTTTCTATCATATGACCTTGGTGCTTTTACAGCATCTAATATATCAGTGGCTTTCTCCACACTCTTGAACAAATTCTAATGATTCCATGAGTTAAACAGATAGTATTTGATACACAGTTCAAATCAAGTAACTACCAGAACTATGGAATATAAGGCTACAAGATTTCCATTAAATAGATCATTGTTAGGGGCAGCTAGATGGCGCAGTGGATAAAGCACTGGCCCTGGATTCAGGAGTACCTGAGGTTAAATCCGGCCTCAGACACTTAACATTTACTAGTTGTGTGACCCTGGGCAAGTCACTTAACCCCAATTGCCTCACCAAAAACATAAAAAAAAATTAAAAAAAAAATAGATCATTGTTGGAGCTAGCAAGGTCCTTAGATCATCTAGTCCTTTTACAGATGAGGAAAGGGAGGGTTAGACAGGTGAAACTGATTTGGCTATGGTTATGCAAGTAGTGACAAAGCTGTGATTGAACTAGGGTTTGACTCCAAATACAAAATTCTTTCCACTGTTCCACGATGCCTCCTTTGGAAAACAACAAGAGAAGATGGGTAGAACTAGTCAGCTATTAAACTTAATGCTAAAGTTTTCGACATCAAATTTCTATTCCCTGATGAAATGGTTCCTCCCAAGGCATTCCGTACATCACCTCCCATTGATTTGCTCAAACACCAGATTTACACAAGTAAGCTAACAGTAGATACGGACTCCCGAAGAAATCATACTTACCGAGTGATTTTGCAGCAAGTCAGCCACCTGGTCCAAGGCTACTAAAACAATTGACAATTATGACAACAATCCATGAATCTTACAAAATGGGATGGGATTTAAAGAAGAGAACAACAAAAATCAGAAAACTCCAACAGAAGCCTCCTAAATGTCTATTTCTATATTTTATCAAGTACTTACACTAGCTCAACTCATTCAGCTCAAATCACAAAAAAAGAGCATAAAAAGCAAGTTTTTCTCTCTTAAAAGCAAACTGCTATTAAATTGGTTACAAATTATCTCTCCCTACAGAAAGGGGACTCATAGGAGGAGAGTTCACCTGAACGTTGGTGCAAACCTAGGATTTAACAAAGCTAAACTCTATGAGACCACTTTTCTATATCAATCCACTTATAATCAACTATATTAATCCATTGCAGTGTAGGGAAACGCTGTCAAGTATGTTCAAGAATGCTGCCAAATGTACAGAGATCCCACGAAATCACTGAGAAGCCATTCAATTTATATTTTCTTTAATCAACTGTTATTTACAAGAGAATCTATAAATACTTAATACTCATGAAGTTATTTGCTCTATGGGAAATAAAAAATATGCATATCAAATCAAAGCATTTGAAAAATATTTGCAAAAAGATGTTCATTCAACAAAGTGCTGGTATGAAACAATCCCAAACACCCTCTTTTCCCTGTACATCCTCTTGTAACTGGCAAGAGAGTCAGTTTTGTTTTTTTCCCCGCATCCAGTCAAAAAGGAATACTCAGCAAAGAGTCCACAAAGGAGCACAAAGGGCCAGTTCTCCATGTTCCATTAAACAGAGTTTCAGGCCGGCAAACATTCTGCTTCAAGTTGAGCAGTTCTCTTTCCTGTCTTCTTTTCTCCAATTTGAAGGCTAATCTGTTTGCTTTCTTCTCCACTCGGCGTCCTGCAGAAGGATGTGATTACAGTAACTGGACAATCACACAAAAGACTTATAACACAAGCCCTTCAGTTTCCATTCCTTTCTTTCCCATTGCTTTTCTTTTCATAACCACATGGAAAACCATTTACCTACCTTACGCTCTTTCTTTTTATAGCTGTTTTCTCGCTTTTCGGTCTTCTTTGGTTTCATTTTTACAACGCGGCTGGACCGATACTCTAGGCAGATCACTGTCATTAATCATCTGCATCCGTTCAATTTGTTTTGCTGTAGGTCCTTTCTGTGGTAAGACGTTTAGAGGTATTCTGTTTTAGAGGAGATCTGGATGTGTTTGGGCTGCGAAAGAAATAAAAGCTAATGAGATATTTTGATTCATAACATACCTCATTTGCCCCCTTTTCTGTTGCAGATGTATGTCCCTTTGCTGATAGCACCAGTATGCTTTCCTTAATGGCATCATGTTCTTTACCCAAGAAATAGACTGGCATACAGCATACCTTTGGTGGGCACTTGATAAGCTGAGGATGGTTGTATAAATTTGAATATGTACCTAAAAAGAGAAAAACCAATAATAACACATGAATAAACCCAATAAACCCAATTAAAGAAGGCAGTTCTCACTCACTACATTTATCAAGAGCCTGAGATGACATAGGTGAGAGATTTTGCTTAAGAAAAATCAAGCACTGAGATGAAAAATGAAAAAACCTGCTATCTCCATTTCTTCAATACTCAAAAGATATTAGAGTTCCTTTAAATATTTTATACAATATGAAATCTTAATAACCCAAGTAATAAGAATATGATACACTGAATACACCATAACATCACAAACATTAACGATAAAAATACTTACTACAAATAGATTCACAATCCCATTTCTCTTTGGGCTCTTCAATAACTACAGAAACAATTTCTTCTTCATCCTCATCCTTTTCATTGATGAGTAAGTTCTCTTCAAGGGGTTCAAGAGTATCCAATTTGACACAGCTTTTGGTTGAATTTTTTTAAAAGTCAAAATAAAGGAAAAAACACTTGTAATATGTTTATGGAGATACAATTTCTAACATGCACATCATAACATCAGTTATGCAGATAAGCATTCATTAATGTCAGTGAGGATTCCATGCCAGTCCCTTCCATTTAGGCTTTCCTACTTCTCCCTCCCCCTGCTGGGTATTTTTTATACTCAAAGAAGGAGTAAAGTGGAAATAACACTGGACTAGGAGTCAGATTTCAGTTCAATCCTTAACTCATTTACTAGTTCTTGGGGAAGTCAAACTTTCCTCATCTGTAAAATAGGGATAATAATTTTATTACCTAAAATAAATAAACAAATAAAAAACAACTGGATTACCTACTTTACAGCTGAATATTTCCTACAACTGTGATTTTGTCAGTGTGAGAACTCCTTCCATTCATATGGAGTGCAGTCCTACGATGTCCTTAACAGAAGGTGAACTTGCTGAGAAAGGTCGAATCCTGAGACCAATCTGGTGATGACCTCCCTAAACATGGCTAGAGTGGTCTCAGATTCAGTTCATCATTTTGGAGCATCTACGGTCTGCTAAGACTTGCCACAGCTTAGGGTTTGCTGGCAGTGTTCAGGAACCCACGATCATCTCCACTATTTATAAAGTACTTTAAGGTTTACAAAGCACTTCATATGTTACCTCATTTGATCATCACAACAATCCTGTGAGGAAGGTGTTATTATTATGCCCAATTTAAAGATGAGAAAACTGAGGCTAAGAAAAGGTCAATGATTTGCCCAGTTACTCAACTAATTAAGTGTCTTAACCTTTACTGGGGAGGAAATAGCAAAGGCATACCATCAGGGCAACAATTATTATCATGAATAGGTGGAGAATCTGCTCCTTGCAAGGTCTTTACTTTTACCTTTCACACTGCTATTCTCTTAGGCAGAAAAAGGGTGAGGTTTTTTTTTTTTAAGTCTAGAAAAATTATTTCTGAAGGCTTATCTCTTATTCAGATCATTATTTTTTCATTCATTTAACAAGTTTACCAAGCACCTAATACATGCCAGGACCTTGCTAGGTGTTGAGGCTATGAGGATAAAGACAAAACAGTCCCTGTATTCATAGGATTTATATTATTTTGGGGTGAAATAACATTTAATAGTGAAGGCCAATACAAAATACATGCAAATAAAAATGACAGGATAATTTCTAGAGGAGGAGGGCTTTGAAAACTGGGGCAACTGAGGAAAGATAGTGCGAAGGAGGTGGTGCTTGAGCTGAACCATTAAGCAAAGGAGAGATTCCAAGAGAGCAGTGAGTAGGGAACCCTCATTCCAGGAATAAGTGCTCCTCTGAGCAAAAGCCCAGAAGGAAGAGACGGAATGGCATGGACAGGTAGCAGCAGGCAGGCCGACCTGGCTGAAATGTTTTGTTCATCACTCTCAAAGAGGACCATGACATCAGGGTGAATATCGTGACGTGCTCTGAATTGGATTTGTGAAGGAGAGCTGTGCAAAGTCACCAACTTCATTTCTTCTCCAGAGCCATCTGGGTCAGTTGCAAAATATATATTAGGATGACGGGGAGATAGCCCCATAGATGTTTTGTTTTGGGTTTTTTGTTGTTTGTTTGTTTTGTTTTTTTAGTGAGCAATTGGGGTTAAGTGACTGCCCAGGGTCACTCAGCTAGTAAGTGTTAAGCTGTCTGAAACCGGGACTTTGAACTCAGGTACTCTTGACTCCAGGGCCGGTGCTCTATCCACTGTGCCACCTAGCTGCCCCCTGGCCCTAGATGTTTTAAGGCAATTGGGGTTAAGTGACCTTGCCCAGGATCATACAGCCACTAGGTCTAAGGTGAGATCTGAACTCAAGTCCTCCCAACTTCAGGGTCAGTGCTCTATCCACTAATACCACCAGGCTACCCCAACTTGGCTGAAAAGAAAGAGCAGCTGAGAAGAAATGTGAAATTGACTGGGAAAGGTAAATTGAATACAGACTGTGATAAGCTTTTAATGTCAGAAAAGTTATTTTTCCAAGAGATAACAGGGACCCGATGATATTTCCTGAAGAATAAGTGATCTGGTCAGATCTGTGTCTTTAGGAATATCAATTTTTGGGGCAGCTAGGTGGCATAGTGGATAGAGCATCAGCCTGGATTGAGGAGCACCGAGTTTCAAATCCAGCCTCAGGACACTTAACACTTACTAGTTGTGTATCTTGGACAAGTCACTTAACCCCAAATGCCTCAAAAAAAAAAAAAAAGAATATCAATTTGGTGACTGTGGAAAATGCATTGAAGGGAAGGAGAGGAGGCAGTGAGACTAATCAGGAGATTTTTTTTTTTTTTAGTGAAGCAATTGGGGTTAAGTGACTTGCCCAGGGTCACACAGCTGGTAAGTATTAAGTGTCTGAGGCCGAATTTGAACTCAGGAACTCCTGACTCCAGGGCCAGTGCTCTATCCACTGTGCCACCTAGCTGCCCCCTAATCAGGAGATTATTACAATAATCTCCTTTTTCTTTTTTTCCTTTTTTTTTGCAGGCCGGATTTGAACTCAGATCCTCCTGAATCCAGGGCTGGTGCTTTATCCACTGCCCCACCTAGCTGCCCCCAATTATTACAATAATCTCAGCAAAAGGCAAGATGGAAGGAATCATCAACATTTTTGGTCCAATCTGTAACAATAAAGGTATCCCTTTCTTCAACATCCCTGGCAATGTTCAACTAGTCTTTGCTTAAACACTTGAATTAATGGAAAATTCTTGAAATAGCACAATCCATTTTGGGACACCTTTATCTGTTGGAAGGTCCTTATGTACATTGAAATCGGCTTCCCTCTAATTTCTTTATCTTTTATGGAACATCTATTGTTGTTAAGTATTTTTCACAAGACTTTGCTCATTCTGGACTTTATCCTCTTTGAGATTCTTCTTACCAGTCTGTGTCACGCTTAATCAGTTCACATAAAATTATTGTTACCCACAACAGATCAACAAAGCAAACAGCTGTAACAGAAAATTTGTGTGTGCTTTTTTTTTTTTTTTTTGGTGAGGCAATTGGGGTTAAGTGATGGCAACCAAGGTCACACAGCTAGTATGTGTCATTGTCTGAGGCCGGATTTGAACTCAGGTACTCCCTGACTCCAGGGCTATCCACTGCGCCACCTAGCTGCCCCATTTTCTCTTTCTTTTTTAAAAAATGTGCTTTTAATTAATTAGTTCATGGCCATTCCAGAAGAGCCTGAGTGTCACACAGTTTTGAAATCCATGCTGTCTTGTCAACTAACGGAGAGGTCAATCTTGGAAGGAAGGAGGTTGTAGGTCTAAAGTCTGAGAACTCTTTTTACATCAAGAACACATGGCATTTCAGAAAGGAATAAAAGAGAAGTGAGTCTAAAACAAACAGAATTCATAGTCATTTCCTGACTACAGTCAAAAAATTATCTGGGTTTTGGCAAACAGCATGCCAGAGAAGAGGGACAGAAGGTACCAATCTCCATTTTGAATTAGGTCATTTTGAATTAGGATAAAGGTCAATTATACTGGCCTAGCGACCACCAAAAATATAAATAAGTTATTTACTATGATTTCTCAAGAGTCAAAAATGGCAAAATGGCAAATGTTTCAAAAGGCCTATTGACCAATGATCTTTCTGAGCAGGCTTCATAAAAGCAGAAGGAAAAAACAGACATACTTCTTTGCTTTCTCCTTGTAATAGTCATTCAGAACTTCTTGTAAACGGTTGCTATCTGCATGAATAAAACCTTCCAATTCTGCATATCCAACGCTCCAATCTCATCATCATCAAACTGCTCAAAGAACTAAAGAGGGACAAAAAGAACAAAATATACCATGAAATAGTGTTTTACTTAACAGACTCGTATGCTGAAATTTTTAATCATTGTTACAGTAATTTTTAAATTTCCTGAATAATCTGAAAGTACTTCCCTATTAACTACTGCTTACCACTAAATACTCATGGGTCATTAATAATATATTCAACACTAAAAACACTGTGAAATAGCGAGTGGGATCTGTGCTATATCATCAATACCTTTTCTCTGTCGTAACCCAGATGAAAAAGGGTTCTCATTTACCAGGGCAATGAAATAATACAGGTAATGCCCTTCAACTAGGAAGTGGGAAGCAGGGAGGAAAGGGATACCAAATGCTAAGTCAAAAAGAAATTGAAATAAATCCATAATTTGTAAACACTGTTAGACTCTCCTATCATTTCAAGGAGAAACCATTTCTTGTCTTTGACTCCCAAGTCAGATTCCTGGGGACAGCATTATCAAAATTTTGCTTCTTTACAATCTTACCTTCTCAAACCTTTCATCTAGCAAAGTCAGTTGTTCATTCCTTCTCATGACAGAGGAAGTCAGAGAATAATCTGTGAAGCGACTCTTAGTTTCTTCTTCCAAAAACAAATCCCTATGGGTTTCTCCTTGGATAGATGAATCTTCATCTGACAAAAGACCCTCATGAGTCATAATGTCTTCATCGCTGCCATTTTCCATATCATCATCCAAATATTTTCCCATCCTTGTCACCTTCAATTTCATATCTCCTAAAACTGTATCAAGTATAACAGAAGCCACGTGTAACTGCAATCTTTATAAAGCAGCCTATTTCTGGACATTATCTGGAGTGAAGAAATTGAAGGATGCCATCAAACAAAGTAGCATAGTAGAAAGAACATTTAGGAGTGAGGAAAGCTAGCTGCTGGAATCATCAACAGCATAATTTACCCCCCCATGGGACCCCATTTTACTACAAAAAGTAAGGGTTACAGTTCTAGTGATTCTATGATTCTCGCTATCTCTTATTTATAAAATTCTAGGACAGTCATTTCACTAATGGCAAACAATGTACATGATATCCTATCAATAACTCCAGACACACATACTCCCATGTCCATTCGTTCTTCTCCTGTGGCTCATTGGCCTGTAAAATGAAATCATCTTTCAAGAAGATTATTGGATTATCAAAGTCAAAATCATCATCCAGAGCTGCAACAATGTTCAGGATCAAATCCAATCGAGGACCTAAAGAGAGAGATGTGTAGAAAAAATTGAAAGGTAATTCCCAAGACAACAGATGAAACTTTATACAATCGGTTCTTTCTAAAAAGCATAGATAAAAGTTACCAACTGCTGATGGAGATTGCTTAGTGTTTGCTTAGTAAAACAAGCAATGAGTCATAGCTTTAAAATTCCAAAAGGTAAACTGAGTTTTAACTTCAATTAAATTAGAAGTAAGATAATGCTCGAGCAAGAAAAGTAAAAAGGTATCCTATAGTTTCCAGCTCCAATTTTACTCCAAACTTTGTGGCTTACTAACTTTTCCCTGACTAGCTATGTTCTTCCCCCGAGGAAAAACAAAACACTTCCAGGCCACAATGGCATAAAGAAATCATTCTTTTAAGCCTATTTTGTTTAACAAAATTTTTATGGTCTGGACCTGTGATTTCATTGTTATGGGGGGCCTCCAAGTATAGAAAGTCCATCCATCAACATAAACTGGTAACTTCCCCCTCTGCAACTTATAGAGAGTTGCCTAGGATACTGGAAAGTAAACTGACTTGCCCTGCATCACACAGCACTGTTCTTCTTGACTCCAAGGTTCTATACACGGTGCTAGCAGGTATGGCGTTATGCTGCTTGTCAAGCAGAATGTAATTCCAATATGACAAAAAATCCTAACCCTGGGCTTTATCATGAACTTTGACATAGACCATTCTGTTATCCATTATATGATATAAAGATCAGTCAACAATTCAAGTATTTAGAGGGAGAGGACAGAAATGAATAGAGCTATTTCACAAGTGATTTGTCTTCAAAGACTTTCTGTGAGGTTTTGTTTATTTTATACCATCATATGGGAATAATAAAACTGAGCAACAATATATATAATGCTGTTAGTTTTTTCCAATAAATGTTAATTAAAGGGTAATAAGGATTTATAAATAACAAAATGAACCCTTCTAAGAGAACATTTTGAATAACAACAAATTTGTAGTATCAAGATTGCACTAGCAGTATTTAAGTGTGATCTATGTAGGATTCTATTTGAGAATCAGATTTAAATAGAGATGGTTCCACAATAATCTATAAAAATATAACTTTCTGGGAGTAGCTAGGTGGCACAGTGGATAAAGCACCAGTCCTGGATTCAGGAGGACCTGAGTTCAAATCCGACCTCAGACACTTGACACACTTACTAGCTGTGTGACCCTGGGCAAGTCACTTAACCTTGACTGCCCTGCAAAAAAAAAAAACCCAAACTCAAAAAAACCCTTTCTTTTCTCCTCTCAAAATAGCATTTTCATTTGAAAAAAATCAATGTCTTAGGACTCAAATTGAACATATAAAAGTACAAAATAATAATATAAAGCCTAACTTGAATTTTCAGGGAACATTCTAGAACATCCTTACTGAAATCCTACACAGAGCAGGGAAAATTCTGTTTTGGCACTATACATTTTTTTTCTTTTAACATATGTTGCGATCTATCAATTTATAAACCACAAATTTAAACTAAACATACCTGATACAGGAGCTGCTTTATTTAACAGTCCTACATCTTCTTCAAACTCTGACGCAAATACTGATGAAGGCAACTTAATTCCAGGTGTCTTGAGGGGGTGGGGGAAGCAATATTAATTTTAGGTAGGTATATATCCACTCTGAATTGCATTACACAGTATGTCACGTGAACTCTACTTCCACATCTCTACTTGAAAGTTTCACTGTTACCTCAAACTTGGTGCTCCAAACTACTCAACTTTCCTCCCAAACCTTCCTAACCTTTCTGTCTCTTAATGGAATAGATGACCACCCTCCCAGTCAATCTTGTATGATTCAGCCCTCCCTTACACACTAAACCCAGTCACCAAGTTCCATCTGGCCTTCTTTTAGATTCTTTCATATATCTACTGCCTCTATATTTTTAAAGCCACAGACCATCTATCATCTCATGCTATGGATTACTGCCAATAGTTCTCTAACGAGTCCCTTCCCTTAAGTGCTATGCAATTTTATCTTATCATGTTGCTCAAGAAAATATAACAACCCCCTGGTTTACCATCAGTATTCTTTCACATGGTATCCTCCCAACTAGATGAACATGAAACTGGATTAGATAATTTTTAGAATCCTTTCTAATTTAAAAGTGCTATTACTCTTTGAAGGGATGTGGGATGTGTCTTATACTCCTTGCAAGGTGTTAGGTACTAATGAATAAAAGATTTGTTGGCTTTTGGCTACAATTTTTTGAGAAGTGGTCACACAACTTTACAACCAATGTCACCGGGAAAACCAAACCCCAAATATTACTCCATGAGGTACTTCTCAGGGCACAGAAAGGACTATTTGCTTCAAATTATTTAAATGTCCTTTCAGCTACCGCTTACATTAAAAATTTCTTTTTCGGGCAGCTAGGTGGCGCAGTGGATAAAGCACCGGCCCTGGATTCAGGACTCCCTGAGTTCAAATCCGGCCTCAGACACTTGACACTTAACTAGCTGTGTGACCCTGGGCAAGTCACTTAACCCTCATTGCCCTGCCCTCCCCCCCCCCAAAAACAACCAAACAAAAAAAATTTCTTTTTCTAAGTATTAGTTTGAAGTTCAGCATTAAAAAGACAGTCACAGGAAATGCAGTAAAATTAATTTCTGTAGTTTTCTTATGCTGGGTATTAGTTTGAGACCTTGCAACACTTCAGAAAATTTAAGTACAATTGTTATCAGATCCTCCCTTCTAATTTATGGAGGCATGTCATATTAAAATAATAGGATCAAACAAGATAATGGATGTGACAATGCTTTGTGAATTGTAAAGTGCTATATAAACACAAAGTCACTATTATCAATAATCCTATTGAGTAACTAAATGGATACCAAGTTCTAAATCTTTTATAGGCAAGCCCTATATAAGTTTCCTCTTGGTCCCTATGCTTGCACTTTACATGTAGAGTCCATTAGGTCATTGTCTATGGTTGCATAAATTTTGATAGGTTAGGCTTTGCTTTGGGACACAGTGGCCCCTGTCCCAATTTTATGCCTATACTTCAACTTTCACCCAATATTCTCTCTCCAATCAGGAGTTTCTACTCCATTTTGCAAACTGGTTGCTACTTATTCTCAGCCAATGCTGCCCCTACGAGGTCGTTTGTATTTTCCCCCAAAAGTTTTCAAACACCCAAAAACAACATTTATTAATGAACATGATATAAAATAAAATATATCCATTAAAAAAAGGAACAATAAAAAAGACCCAACCCCAAAACAACAGAACTATATTTTGGTTTGTTTTTTCTTAAATCAACTGATATTTCTCAAACTAAGAGAGATGAAGTATATTCTTACTGGAATCAGTAATGTTTTTTCTTGTTTCATACTCAGAGAGCATGATGGAAGAGTTCAGAGGGCCCCAGATGGTTCCTTCAGGTGCTGCAGGTAGTCATAATCATCATCAAAGAAGACTCCATACTTCCTCTGTTCTGCTCTTCTCTCCTCATCATCTCTCTGTGATATAAACAAAGAAGAATTAGCCATACATGTTGGAGTCTAGTAAGGACCCTTTCAAAAGACAGAGCAGCACAGGAAACTGACCACAAGGACGCTTTCAGTCCATGGTGTGATAAGCCCTTCAAATCATTAGCCTGTCTGCCTGAGATAAACCTGTTTACTCACAAAAAGCTCACATGAACCTCTCCAGACTTTGAGGGAATAGCAGCAATCATTACACAGTAGGATTACCACAAAGGAACCAGAAGATGATGCCTCTCATAAGTGTGATGCTTAACCTACTGGGTGACAGTAGTTTGCACTAACAGGAACAGTCAGGGTATCAGGAGGAGTATCAAGGACTCAAAGTTACACCACTGGCTTAGGAGGAGCAGGGAAAACATTTTTTTTTCTTTTTTAAGTTTTGAAGGCTTAGACTTAACCTCCAATGTTAGTTATATGACTTTGGGCAAATTATTTGACCCCTCTGAACTTCAATTTCCTTATCTGTAAAATGCAATTGTGAAGAAATCTCTTTGTAATGACTTTAGATACATTTATTATACAATAAGAGTTATGTTATCAGGAAGTACAATTTTAGTCATTTTTCTTCCAAACCTTGACTTTCACACAAACTGACCAAACTACATGTCAGTAACAAGGTTATTTAAAATCTAAACAAAATGAAAAGCAGTTACTCAACTTATATTGAGAGATTAAGAAATCCAAATTTCATTTTATCAAGTAAAGGTGATAGAACATTTTACAGATTTAACTAAAAAGCACTCTCAATAAACCCCAAAACAGATATACAAAAAACCAAAACTTTTATATCTGAACAAAATTCCAGAATATATTTATATACAGAGATGTCTGCAAAGGCTCATGTCCAATCAACATTCCCTTCCATGTGGCCTATCTTTAAAAATTATCATCTGAAACCACCTGTTCATTGAAGCTGTAATGGTTTTGTTTGTATTGTTTGGGGGGAGGCGGGGCAAGAGGGTTAAGTGACTTGTCCAGGGTCACACAACTAGTAAGCGTCAAATGTCTGAGGTGGATTTGAACTCAGGTCCTCCTGAATCCAGGGCTGGTTACTCTATCCACTGTGCCACCTAGCTGCCCCCAAATATCACCCTTAAATTAAATGAACTAACCAAGAATAACACTAGATCAACATCAATACCTGCAGGCCAGGAGGTGTCTGTCAATACTAATCAAGTTTGCTTAGTCAGATAGTTAGTCTCTGAAAACAAAAACAAAATTTCCCTCACAGAGAAAAAAGACATCTTTACTATTAAGAGTTGATTATGCTGTAAGAAAAAAATCCTAAACCACCGCAAGCAATGCATTAATGGAAGCAACAAGGTATAACACAGAACGTTGGACTTAGGAGTCAGAAAGACTTGTGTTCAAATTCCACATATGACATTTACCAGCTTTGTGACCAAAGGGAAATCACTCAACCTGTTTGAGCCTTGGTTTCCTCATGAGTAAAATAGGGATAATTATATCTGTAGTATCAACCTTACAAGATTATAATCAAGATCAAATGAATGAGTGTATGTAAAGCACCTTGTAAATTTCATAGTGCTGTGTAAATGTTAGTCATTACTGTTCTGACAGGCCAGAAAAACATAAACATATCAACAGCCCACTCTAGGATTACAGAAAAATGCAGTGTACTTACTTTCTGTGCAGGCAATAGAACTCGCTGAGGTGCAGTGTCATCCGCTGCTAAGGGATCCCTCTGGCTTCGATGTACTAGGTGGAAAGACACAGCTTTCTTTTTGTCTATAAAGGGCTTCTTCTTCTTATGAGGCTTCAAAAAGGAAGCATCAGAACAGGTGACTTAGAATGGTGACCCAACATACTGATTCATTCTCTGGACTATTTCTCCCATACTCATCCCAGTTCTCTTGCCTACTAATCCTTATTCTGCCTACACCTCAAATTTAACAGGTCCCAAACTGAACTCATCTTATTTCTATCAAAACTTAAATTTTCTTTAAAATTTTAATTTTAAAATTCAAAATTCTAACTTTTAAAATTGTTGACAGCTGACATTTTTTCAGGTAAAACTTCAGTTATCTTTGACTCCCGTCCCTCCTGTAGCCTTCCCCCTAAGAAACTGCAATGTTCTGTCGATTCAACTTCCACCATACAAGGTGTTCTCAAAGTCTTAGTTCAAATAAGTAAAATATCGTTATAATAGCTATATATATATATATAAAATTTATATATATAGTAGCTATTCTTAATAGCAATTAAAAGTTTGCAAAACTCTTTACATGCAAAATAGGTGTTGTAGTAGATAGAGAGGCTAGAGTGCTGGAGGAGCCAGGAGGACCACAGTTTGAATCCAGCCAAAGACATAATCAGCTACATGACCCTGGACAAGTCATTCAACCTTTCTATAAAATGTGGATAATAGCCCCTACATCATAGGGTTCCTTGACAATCAAATGATATAATAAATGGACAGAGTTTTGTAAACTTCAAAGTGCTATTTTAGGTATTATATTGTAACCTGAACCAACAGAACAGGCACCCAACTTCCTTTACTTGATCTCTTTTTAAACACACCATAAGTAATCTTTCCAACTCACTATTTGAATTATATATATATATTACCTTTCTACTTATGAAACTTCATGTTTCCCACTGATTCTGATGAACTGAATTCCAACTGATTTTTTCAGTCTTATCTCACACCAATTCCCTTCAAAGACTATTATAATCCTAGGTTCCAGACAAACTAAAAGCCACTCTCCATCTCGCTCTCATCTTGCCCTCTTCCCATTCCCAACCCTTTCCTCACAGAATCTCTCATCATTGGAAGGGATTCTCTTCCCTGCCCTGATTTCACCTATTTCCTGTAAGACCTTAACTCAGGTGTCATCTCTTCAGAGAATTTCAAGAGTCAAAAGAAACCTAGTCATGCAGTCCAGGGGCCAACAAACTACTTTATTCAAAAAATGTAAAAACCATTCTTAATTTGAGAGCTGTACAAAAACAGGTGATGAAGCCATAGTTTACCAACCCCTGATCTATCTAGTGAAAACTATTCTCAAACAGGAATTCCCTATACAACATCCCAGACTAATCCATGAAGCTTCCCCAGACCTTTCTTGCCACCTTCCCAAGGTTAATATACTCTTCTTCAACTCAAATTTCTCACAATACTTTGCCTAAAATTTCTTCCACCTTTTTCCATCATTATTTTCATATATGTCATTTTCTCTCATCAGATTACAAGAATGAGAACAAGAGTCTGTTATATCTTTGTAACCCTAGTGCTTAAGCGAAGTGCACAGACATCACAGGAACCTAAATGTTTGTTACACTGAATTATTTAATAGACCGACAGGTAGCTTGATGGATGGGGGGGGAGGTGTTGTGCAGCAAGTGGGCTAGTTTGCTTGGTATATAGGCTGGAAGAAGGATGGAGATTTAAAAAAAGAAAAGGTTGGCATCCGATTTTAAAGGGATTGTATTTTATCCTAGAGGTAAAAGGAACCCCCTGAAGCCTTTTGAGGAGGAAAATGAAGGTTAGACCTGTGCTTTAGAAATATCAATCTGACAACTAGGTTACTAGTGTAAACTAGGTAGATTTAGAAATTCTTACTACTGAATGAAGGCGAGGCGGGGGAGGGGGGAGAGAGGGAAGAGGGGAGAAGGTGGGGGAGGATCTAGTTTGCTCCATCATTGGAGTCGTTTGCTGATTCGTCATTGCAGCAGAGCCACCCGCAGCAAGTGCAACTACCAAAAAGCGGCCTCCCCTAACATCAAGAACTGCTCCACGGGAGATCAGAACGAAACTTGGCACCAACGCCTGACCCCCGAGGCCCAGCAGGGGGCAATCCCTTTTCGTCTACACCCCTTCCCCCCCCCCCCGCCCCAAGGCCCTAGTCAGTCCTGCTGCCGGGAGTGCGGCCTTGCTCACCATGCTGCAGCCGGTAGAGAATCACGCCCGCGGGGTCGGCCGCAGTCACACACTCCCGGGTATTCCTTGCACTGGTTGAGGTAACCCACGCTAGGTCGCCCTAACTCACTAGCTCGCGCGCCGGTCGTCGCGTCACGTTGAGACCACGGGGCCCTAGTAGGTCACTTCCGGAACCTCCCCGATCTGTTCTGAGTGTGCGCTCCCTACACGTCACCACGCAGGTCGGAGGGGACAAGCCAATCCCTGAAGAGGGAGCTAAGTGCGAGGCTCTCCTCTCTCCTCGCGACCTTTTGAGAAACGTCTCTCGCCCCACCCCCCGGAAGCTTCGTTCGGGGCTAGGGCAAGGCCTGACGCGGGCGATTTTCTCTCCCTGCTCCCTCTACTCGGTGAATGTCTTGATGGGGTGGGGTGCAGAGGTGCAGGAGAAAGGGAAAGCGTCATCTTATCCACTTTCTTGAGAAGGAGGAGGGGTGACAGTAGCCCAGGTGCCTTTGGGGGCCGAGAAGCGAAATGTAAGGGGGGGGCGGGGGGCGGGGCGTCCCGTGACGTCAGAGGCGTCGTTGTCTGGGAGACGTGGAAGCTGCTGAGCTGGGAAGGAGCGTGGTTTTCTCTCCAGCTCCCTCTACAGGCCTCCGCGGAAAATGGCGTTAGCCTTAATCTCCATCCCTCTCCAAGTCTGGCGGTCCGCTCATCTCCAGTCCGCAAGGACAGAAACAGTAGTTAGAGACTCTCTCTACAACATCCCCTGCGAATGGTCACCTTGTCTTTGCTTACGGATTTCTAGTGAGGAGGAACCGAGTCCCTCCTGATGCTGACTTGTTAGGGACAGCTGGAATCATGTTTTCTTGTTTTGTCGAGATTGAGCCTTTGTAATTTTCTCCGACTGCACGTGGTTCCGTCTTCGGGAGCCAGACAGAGCAAATCTAATCCCTCTTGCACTTCAGGGCAGCTCTCACGGACCCCCAGAATCCTCTCCCCAAATTTTAAACATGCCCAGCTTCTTCTGCCCGCCCTCGTACGGTATGGACTTCGTTTATAAGTGGACTAGATCGGGGGCAGCTAGGTGGCGCAGTGGATAGAGCACCGGCCCTGGAGTTAGGAGTACCTGAGTTCAAATCCGGCCTCGGACACTTAACACTTACTGGCTGTGTGACCCTGGGCAAGTCACTTAACCCCAATTGCCTCACTTAAAAAAAAAAGTTAAAAAAAAAATAAGTGGACTAGATCAAGTGGTGCAAAAATTCAGAAACCATAACTTGGGGGTCCCTGTGGGCTGCATATTGACTTAGGAAACCACGTTAATATTGTCTGATTTCATGTAATTAATAAAATACAAGATAATAAATAATATTTTCCAATTACATTTTAATCTGATAGTTTTGGGGGACAGGCTGTGTTTGACACCCCTGATCTACTTCAAAGCTTCCTAAACTGTGGGTTGGGACACCTTAACTTAATGTGGAGGTCACGAAAAATTCGGCAGTAAATCTTTGGTTGGTATATCTCTTTTATATACCTATATACCCGGATTGCGAAGTATTTCTCTGATGAAAAGGGGTCTCCAGTGGAAAAAGTTTAAGAAGCCCTGAACTAGAAGACATCTGAGGCTTCTTCCGGCTTTAAGTCTGATCCCATTATTAAAGTATTTAACATTATTTTGTAGTCTTGTGGGGTTTGTTGTAGTAGTCAACAGTATCTTTTAACGTTTGTAGTGTTTTGTTCAATATTATTTAGTTATGTTATGGGGGCTTGACACCTTTGAACCAGATGACCTTTCAGCCCTTAAATAGGCCCTTTCCAGCTCCAAGTCTGATCCCATTATTGCAAATTTGTTTGATTTTATCCAAGAATGTGCTGGAAAATGTTAAACTGTCTGAGGGGAAAAGAAGTATGTGAGGCACGCTTTTAAGTTTAATCTACACTATTAACATTTTCTCCATCACTTTTTTGAATTTAGCCAAGCAACAAAACAGTAAATCAAGTCTTTATCTATAGCATTAGCTGGATTTCCTAGATTTCCAGAGGTTAAATACTCACACTGAAATTTAACAATTGGCTTGCAAGTCCAAGCTGGTTCCAGCACACCTGGAATGTTTATCCCATTCCCCCCACTCTGTAGCAGTTTGGTTAGGGGGAATGCCATATGTCCTCAAGGCTGTAATAGTTTCAGGTTGTGTTTGAACCACTTTGTATTTCCTTACAAAACCTCTGCAAATATTTTTCCTATGTGAACATATGAGCTGGTAAAAGTATTCAAAATCTTACGTATACTTAACTGAAAATTATGAATGCACAGCTCATTCTTCAGATATTTCATACATGCTCCATCAATACCAAGTATAGCTGATCCTCATTATTTGTGGACTCCATATTTTTAAATTTGGCTACTTGCTAAAACTTGTTTGTCACTCCTTAATCAACCCTGGCTGTGCTTTTGCAGTCATTCCTGGACACGTGCAGAGTGGCAAGAAATTTGAGTCACCCCTCCTGCATGTTCCCAGCTAAGGTCAAAACAGAGTGATGTCTCTTTGACTTCTTGTTTCAGCTTTCATCCTGTAAACAAGTGTTCTTTTCGTATCTATTTTAGTGCCACATTTTTCACAATCATGCGCTTTTTGTTGATAATTTCACTATTTAAAATGGCTCCCAAGCGTAGTGCTGAAATGCTAGTGCTGTCTCGTGTTCCTAAGCACAAGAAGGCTGTGATGTACCTTATGGAGAAAATACAAGTGTTAGATAAGCTTCATTCAGCATGAGTTATGGTGCTGTTGGCAGTGAATTCAATGATAATGAATCAACAATACAGTACATCCAGGAAAGGAAGAGGAAATTCGCCTGTCTGTATGGGAGGCTGCTCCACAAAGTGCTAAATTAACATCAACTTGTGTTGTGTGTGTGATAAAACTATAGGAAAGATAGAAAAGTGGCTAATTTTATGAATTCATGAGATGACCAATTAAAAAAAACCCCAGTAGATAAGCACTGTTGTGAAGAAGAAAGCCAAAGAAATTTATAGTCATGTTACCCAGGGTCAGCAAAATGTTAAACCCTTCTCTGCTGGTGCTGGCTGGCTCACACATTTCAAAAGGCGATACTGCATGAAAACTGTTCAACTTACAGGTTCTGCAGATCAGGAGGCTGTGGAGGAATTTTAAAAATACGTGCTAAGTGTTATACAGGAAAAAAGTAATGTGGAAGAGCAGGTTTTCAATGCTGATGAGGCTGGCTTATTTTACAAAGATATTGGCAAACGAACCTATATCACACAATTGGCCTCCAATGCCCCTGGCTTTAAATCCTTCAAAGACAGTGCAAACTTGCTGTTGTGTGCCAATACCAAGGACAACTTTAAGAGCAAACCCCTAACCCCAAATCCACAAGCACTTAAAAGGAAAAACCTGAACCATACTTCCAATGGAAGTAGAACAAAAAAGCATGGCTGATTCCAGAGCTCTCAGGTCAAGGAGAAAATATTGCAAGCTGTCAAAAAGAAAGAATTCAAATACTGTTGAGCCCCAGTCAGGATAGCACAAGATCTAGCAGCTTCTACATTAAAGGACCGGAGGGCATGGAATATGATATTCCAAAGGGCAAAAGAAATGGGATTACAACCAAGAATCACCTATCCAGCAAAACTCAGCATTATCTTTCAGCGGAAAAAATGGGACTTTAATGAAAAAGAAGACTTTCAGATATCTGTGATGAAAAGACCTGAACTGAATGGCAAATTTGACTTTCAAATACAAGACTCTAGAGAACCATAAAAAAAAAAAAATTGGAGCTGGGGGACATACCTGGGGTCGTACAGTGGGCAACTGTCTTGTGTCTGAGGGCAGGTTTTGACTGAGATCCCCTTGGGTCCAGGGGTGATGATTTGTCCACTGTGTTACTTAGCTAGATGATAACATCTTTAGGGTTAAATTGAGGGAATTCATTGGGGGAGGGGGAAGGGCAGAAGTGAAATCCTACATGAAAGTAACAGGAAAAGGCTTATAGAGTAGGGGAAGAGATGGGAGAGGAGCAGGGCAGGAAATGAATTGTACACTCTTCAGAAAATGCTCAAAGATCTTAAAATCAGAGCTGCCTCAAGGAGGGACTAATAGACACACCAACTAGGTGGAGTAATCTATTTAATCTGGGCCGGAATGAGCCTAACACTCATTAAAATTGGCTCAAAGACCTCAATCTCATTAGAATTGGCTCAAGGAGGGACTAATGTACACACTCAATTGGGTAGAGTAATCTCTATAACCCTGCTGGAAAATAGGAAGGGAAGGGGATAAAGAGAGAGGGGCAAAAGAAGGAAGGGCAGAGTGGGGGAGGGGACAGACAGAAGCAAACCCCTTTTGAAGAGTCATAGGATGAAAGAAGATGGATAATAGAATAAATATCATGGGGAAGGGAATAGGATGGAAGGGAAACAGTTAACAATAGTAATCATGAAAAAGAGAAAAGGGGGAAAAATTGTACAAAAAATATAGCAACTCTTGGTGGAGGCTAAGAATTGAGAATCAAGGGAATGTCCATCAATTGAGGAATGATGGAAAAAGCTGTGTTATATGATTGTAGTGGAATGGACTTGTGCTACAGGAAATGACAAACAGGATGATCCCCGAAAAACTTTGAAAGACTAATGAACATCGATGTATGGTGAAGTGAACAGAGTTGAGAGGACATTGTGCGTAGTGACAGCAGTATTGTTCAATGAGTAATTGTGAATGACTTACTCTCAGCAGTACAATGATCCAGGACAATTCCAAGGAACTAATGAGGAAACATACTACATACACTGCTATAGAAAGAACTGATAAAAAGAACACTTGTGGATTGTACATATATAACCTGATTGCGATTTTGTGGAGGAGGGAGGAAAGGGAGGGAGAAAAATTTGGAACTCTAAATCCTATGAAAATGAATGTTGAAAACTATCCTTACATGTAAATGGAAAATAAAATAAATGCTTGTAAAGATCTAAAAAAAAAAAAAGGCATGGCTGATAGCCGACATATTCTGGGATTGGTTTCACAATTGCTTCATCCCAGAAGTTGAATGCTATCTCCAGGGCAAAACTATTGTCTTCAAGGTTTTTAAAATTTTGGATAATGCCCCAGTACATTGCTGTGGAGTACTTAAAAATGCCCACCCAAATATAGTTCCTTTTATTGCCCCAAACACTACATTTCTCATCTAACCCTTCGATAGGCATAATAAAAGCTTTCAAGGCACATTACATGAGGGAACTATATAGAAAGGCTTGTGAGGCTCTTGATACCAACAATGAAACCACCATGATGGACTATTGGAAGTCAACGTTATTGATTATATTGGCACAGTCTGGGACAGCATCAAGCAGGCTACCATCAATAAGTTGGAAAAATATTTGGCTAGACTGCAAAAACATTTGTAGGCTTTGAAGGTATTAGAGAAAATATGAAAAAGTGTCAAAACAATGCATATTGCAAGGCAAATAAGTGAAAAGCACTTTGACAACATGAAAAATGTGGGGGAAATGGACAGAAAAGGCAGTACCCACCAATGAAGACCTGAATGAAATAGCAAAATAAGGTATGAGAGTCAACAATGATGAGGAAGGTCATAAAAATCAGTGTTTGAGAATTGTGGTCCTCACAGAGGCCAAAATATCAGAATGGAATTCTGCATTAGAAAAAATGTTCAGGGATATGGAAGAATGTGACCCTATGCTTGAACACAGCCTGAAATTAAAGCACCTAATCTCTACTGAGTTTGCCCCATACACCAAGATGCTTAAAAATTTGACACAAAAAACCAAGCAGGCAAAGTTGATGTAATTTGTCAAGCCAGTTCAGGAGGGAAAATCTCCACAGCCATCAATCAACAAGTTGCAAGAGCCAAACTACTGAGGTAGAACTGCCAGGTATTGACATGCTTTCCTTGTCAATGCCTTCCTCTTCTGCAGAATAAGTTCCACCAACCTCTCCCTTTGGTTTTCCTGAGGCAAGCCACAGTGGAGAGATTTAACTGCACAGTGCACTACCCCGGCACACATCCTATGGCTCTATCATGAGTGAGATTTTAGTTAACGTTTTTGTAAAACTTTAAATGCTTAATCTTTGTTTAATTTTTTTTCAGGACTTTATTGTATTGCACAGTATATGGTATGTTCACAGTATTGTAAAATCTACTATTATATATATGTATTGTGTGCATGCGTGTGACAGTTAAAATAGCACAATCACAGTATTGTAAAGTACACTACACAAAAATGCTGTAATTGACATTGTTTTATTATAAAGAAAATACTGCATGTGATTATTTGTAAGAAATATATATTAAATAATGTCGTTGAACAGAAACACATAAAAAACAAGGTGATATATTTATTAGTTGATGAAGATAATATTGGCATAGCCTGCAGGAACTTAATAACCCTGTATTAGACCTAGGAGCAATGGTTTAGCATTTGCTAATTCAGTGTCTGTGGCAATTTTATACAATGTAACTACCATGAATGAGAATTGATTGTAATTACATATCAAGAGAGTTACATTCCTTTTCTTGGAAGGATTTTATATGTTTCAACATAATTTCATGATTTGGGGGGAGAGAATTATGGGGGGGTGAAATGAACTCTTAGAGAAGAAAGTGAGATATTTCTTGTTTTATTAGTTAAATATTTTCCTCTCTCAAACATCTTTTCCAGAATTATCTTTTTTCTGTTTAATCACCTGATATTTTTAAATGTTTTACAATGTTTAAAGTTTTTTTTAATCATTCTTTTTTTTATTATGGGAATTGGAAATAATTTGGACTAAATTCATCTAATAATAAACTTTAATTATGTGACATTCAGTGTCAAAGTAAGAAGCCTTCAAAATTTTTTAAATGGAAAAGTGCTGTTGATAACATCTCTTCTATTACTATCCATCAATTAAGTAGTTATAGAAACATCTTTAAAGCACCTATTTTCTAGGCATTAGAAAGACAAAATGAAGAAATCCCAGGCTTTAATGGAACTTGTGTTAAAATGGGGAAGACATCAAATACACACAAATATATACAAAACCGATATAAAGTTATTTTTTGGGTGGCGGGAGGCAGTGGCCTTAGGAAAGTCCTCATGCAAAAGGCAGTTTTTGAGCTGAGCAAAGAGCCAGGGAGTATAAGAAGTAGACGTGAGGAGACAGTATGTTACAGGCCCATGGGACATTCTGTGCCAAAGCATGGACCCAGGAAATATTACTTTGTGTCCAGTGTTTTCTGAGAGACCTGCTTTCCTCAAAATCTGAAAGTTATGGATATTAGGTTTCTATAAAAAAGGGTTTTAATAAATTTTGGAGGAAGTTTATAGGCTGAAAGTATATGAACATTATGTTGTTATTTTATATGGTGAGCTGAAGTGATCAATACTTGTACATATATATTCATATAGCATTTGGCTAGTATGAGTACATTGGCACAGTACAGAAAAGGTGCTCATTTTATATGCCAGTATAACAGTACATACCTTCCATTAAGCAAGCCACATTTTCAGTTATTTTACATAAGTTACGGAGTTATGGATTCATCTTGAGTTGCTAACATTCTCTTGTGCAATTTCTTTTGTGAATAGCAATTTTTTCCTATGGGAAATTAGTAGGCCCATAGGAATATTAAGCCTACAATCCTAGGTTCATTTTCATTACACTCCCTTGCCCACCTCCCCTCCAACACACGCACACACACACACACACACATTCCATAAATCTTAGTGGCTCTCTGTCACCTGCAGAATCAAATATAAAGTCTTTTGTTTGGAATTTTAAATTCTTCATAACCTGCCCCCTTCCTACCTTTAGTATTCTTGGTTTTCTCCCCTCTATGCACTTTACAATCCAGGAACACTGGCCTACTTGCAGCTTACCCAATAGGAAATTCTATATTCTGTGTCCGTGCTTTTGCTCTGGTTGTTTACCGTTCCTGAAGTATTCTGGCCCCTCACTTCTGGCTTAGTTTTTCTGACTTTTTAAAAGACAGTTCAAATCCCACCTTCTGCATCAAAAGTCTTTCCCATGGGGCAGCTAGGTGGCGCAGCAGATAGAGCACCGGCCCTGGAGTCAGGAGTACCTGAGTTCAAATCCAGCCTCACACACTTAACACTTACTAGCTGTGTGACCCTGGGCAAGTCACTTAACCCCAATTGCCTCACTAAAAAAAAAAAAAAGTCTTTCTCAGTCTTCTCCTGCCCCCATGCTAATGTCTTCTGATCATTCTATTCTGCATATATCTTGAATATACCTAGATATTTACATTAGAATGAAAGCTTTTTGGGGCAGCTAGGTGGCACAGTGGGGAAAGCACCAGCTCCTGGATTCAGGAGGACCTAAGTTCAAAGCTGGCCTCAGACGCTTAACACTTACTAGCTGTGTGACCCTGGGCAAGTCACTTAACCCCCAATGCCTCTCAAAAAAAAAAAAATAGAATGAAAGCTTTTTGAAGGCAGGGGCTATTTTTGCCTTTCCTTATATCCTTAGTACTCAGCACAGTACCTGCACATAGTTATTATTTAATTCCTTTGACCTACTGAATCAGAATCATGCTTTGTCTAAAAGAGAAATTGTTTAGTTTGGACAGTGAAGTAACATCTAATGTAGAAATTCTTTTTCTTTTTTTTGGGGGGGAGGGCGTAATGAGGGTTAAGTGACTTGCCCACGGTCACACAGCTAGTATGTAAGTGTCTGAGGTTTATTTGAACTCAGGTCCTCCTGAATCCAGGGGCCAGTGCTTTCCCCACTGCGCCACCTAGCTGTTTCAAATGTAGAAATTATTAGACTTGTGAAGGTACCTAATTCACAACCTACAATGTTGGCTAGACATTGAAAGAATCTTGCATAGCCAATATTAAATAACTACAGTGTTGTGAATTTGAGGGTCACAACCTACCTTCAACTGCTGCTATTTTGCCTTCTCTCAAGTATATGCAACTACTTTATAGTTTACCTGCAGGCTCAGCCCCAGCCACGCATTTCCACCAGGTCCTTTGTATGTAAGGCAGGAATGCATAAAAGTTTTTGGCTGAAATGTAACTATGTATTAGATCCACACTAACAGTATTTGATTGCAGTTGAAGTGACAACTTGCATGGTTGCTCCTTTCTGATCATTTGCCTGCCTTGACCTCTGATACTTGCCTACTTTGGGTATTCACCAAAAATCCTTACCTCCTTTCCTGTCCTGGCATCTAAGATACTGCATATAACTTAACCTTTGCCTAGCCTCTCTAACCCTTTTGACCTCATGATCTTATTCCATTTCTTGGGTTGTTTGCCTGCCCAGTGAGACATTTCTTATAGGATATAACTTTCATTTTGTGAATGTACTTGGAAATTATATCACTTAAATAATTTTTTACCATGATTATATATATTATAATTATAAAACACTTTCCCTTCTTCCATTGTGTAATTAGTCTCTATATTTCTTTTTTTGTTGGGGAGACAGGAGGAGAACACAGTTATTCCTTTAACTTCTCTTTGAGGGCTAGCTCATCTAATTTGTACCTTTTTAAAATATATAGCTTCAAAAAATATATATATATATAGTTTCAACCAATCAATTAGCATTTATTAAGTACCTACTATGTGCCAGGCACATTGCTTTACCTCTTCTGCTAAAGCACTGAAAACAGTGCTCAAGGGTAGTTTACCTTCCCTCTGCCCCTGTAACGATTGGAATGACGCCACCTGCTGGAGACTTACTGTAGAAAAGCTCCCCATGAAGTGAAGGTCTTTGAGGGCAAGACCAGGAGTCTTTTCTTTGGCATCAGGAAGTGACGTCTGCTTGTGGGAGGAAGAAGGGGGAGCCTGGCCCTCTGACTGGGTCTCTTTCCTTTGGACTCTGGTGGAGAGTGGAGCTAGAAATGTGCTCTCCCTTTAATAGATAGGTGAATGTAGGCGTTTCTCTCTCTCTTTACCAAATTCTTATTCTCCTTAATAAATGCTTAAAAGCCTAACTCTTGCTAAAGCTTATAATTTATTGGTGACCACTCATTAGATATTTTAGACAGACTAGCTAGAATTTTAGCCCTTAACACCCCAAATTCTTTAGCTATGACAGGGTCTCTAATAGATTGGGGCTGTGGATAGAAAAAAGCAATGGATGAAATGTAGTGGTGTTTTATTAGTTGGATAAAACTTACATATAAAAATTTTCTGTAGAAAGGTTTAGTATTTATGATGTGCAAAGTTTTGAAAGTGATTTAAAGAAAACTAAACTAGCATAATACTAAAATTACAAATATATAAATTATATATGAATAGTTCAATAGGATGGTTTAGAAGCCTCAATAGATTTACTAAACAATTAGGATTAGTATCTTTAATAAGAAAGCAATTATACTTCATTCAAATAGACATTAAACTCCATAAGGACAGACACTATTTTTTTTTTTTAGTGAGGCAATTAGGGTTAAGTGACTTGCCCAGGGTCACACAGCTAGTAAGTGTTAAGTGTCTGAGGCCGGACTTGAACTCAGATCCTCCTGAATCCAGGGCCAGTGTTCCATCCACTGCGCCACCTAGCTGCGCCCTACCACAGTACTCTTGATAAGTCTTGAGTCCTTGCCCTCACCAAAGCAGTCTCTCCAGAGATAGATCTATTCATGATATTATAGAAATTAACCTCTAACTCCTCTTCCTGGGTCTCTAAAAAGGGTGTACTGATTTAGAAGGTAAGGAAATAAATCTTCAAGCTTTTACAATTAGTTGCACTATGATCTATCTCTTTGAGAACAGGGACTATCTTATTTTTTCTCTTTGAATCAGAGCTTAGCACAGTGTGCTGCACAGAATTAACATTTAAATACTTTCTAATTAATTAATTCTTTCATTATCAATGACCACTCTTTGGAGATAATTATGTTTGAAGATATTAAATGCTAGCTATTATCTGAAACTTGAAATAGTTGGTTTGTGCAGAAAAAATCTTTAAACCATTTGTTGTATTAGTACAGTGAGTTTCTTAAAGGACCCACCTTTTACCATATATGAAGTTGTAGCCAGCAAAATACTGTTGAATTACCATTAGCCAGTTACCACTAAGGCAAATGAAAAGCCATAAAACCAGAAGCCCAAGGTGGAGTTAATACTCAGTATCCAAAGCAATCTTTAAATCAAAAAATGATAAATGGGGGCAGCTAGGTGGCACAGTAGATAGAGCACCGAGCTTGGAGTCAGGAGTACCTGAGTTCAAATCCGGCCTCAGACACTTAACACTAACTAGCTGTGTGACCCTGGGCAAGTCACTTAACCCCAACTGCCTCACTAAAAAAAATATATATATATATAAATGGAAAGGCCATGAACTTATATCCTAGAGTTAGGTTACTAACCTGGGTAGACTTTTTTTTGTTGTTGAAAGTCTTTATACCTGGTTTAAAATTTTTTTTTTCATTTATACAATAGGTTTTGGAGGATATTTCTACCTCTGTTCCCTGGAGACACTTTCTCCTTGCACATCTCTTTTGGGATTGGTGAGTCCGTGGCCTGGGTAGAGATTTATAACAATTATGTTTGGTGCAAAATTTTTTAAAAAATATGTGTTTGCTCATTGCAAACAAATCACTAATTCTTGCCAACCAAATGGCTATCATTGTTTAGAACGTACCTTTTATGTTCTACTGTATTCTATTATATAGTTTGCTATAAATGACCCTTTACCAAGAACCACGAAAATATAGCCTCTTAAAAAAGAAAAAAACCCCAAACAAACCATTTTTAACCGGGAGGAAACCAGTGCAGAAGCAACACCTAAAACCAGAAGGGCTAAAATCACTGTTTATATAAAGCGGGATCTTCTGTTGCTATTGATCAACAACTGTTGAAAAACTACTCTTTGGAAATATACTGAGAACAAAGCCTGTACTAGACAAAACCGACCCAGAATCATCCTCTTACACATTCTAGTGATTTCCAACAAAATATTAAAGTAAAACTTTAAAGTCATTAAAGATGAGGCTATATGGACTACATTCCTTTTGCTTCATTATCTTCTAAATTCTGGAGAGCAGGAGCTACTTTTATGTATGTGGGCACAATGGCACAATATTTAACTTGTTAAATTCAAAAACATTACAAAATTGACTTGATTAACATGAATATTAATTCACTGGACAGTAATTTTTAGGAATAAAATCAGTATAAAAGGTGTACACTCACACTTTTCAGAAAGTTAGGTAGAGATGATAAAGCAGGTCTTTTAAGGAACATTCCCATGTTACCCTAAAATAGAAGTATAAGCCTTCCAAGTTCTTACCTCAGGTAACTTAGACACTGTTGAAACTCAGTGGGGATTTTCCCAACTGTTTTATTGAGGTAAAATTTCTCATTTTTACACATATATGCATTTATATATATATATAATTAAGAAAGCTACACAATGTTCTAAGGCACTTGGAATTGTGCACAGCAAAATATCCTAAAATATTATACAACTAGATAAAACATTTTTGCTTTTTAAATAATAAACACAAACACAGGTACTGTATAAAAAGATAATACATATTCTTTTTTTTCAGATTATAAGAGTGGAATACGTATACATGTGTGTATATATCCATATTCACACACATATTGTAGTACAGTACATATCAAGAACGAAAAAGAAACCATCATTTTAACCAGTTATTTACATTCACGGGTATCGCTCCTGTGTTTTATACAGCATCAGATCACTCACTGGAAATCTAATATCAGTCCATCAGATATTGATCACAGCTCGCCATTCTTGTCACTATAACCAAAGTTTACAATAAAAAAAGTGTACATTTCTTTGTTTTAACATTTCTATTACATTTGATATACTCTGAAAAAGCAAATAAATGACTGACAAGTTCTAGGCTTTACCAAGTACTAAGCCTTGTGAAATTCATGCAGAAAAATTTGGAGATATGGGGAATCCTAAATTATGGAATAAAATACTGAAAAAGGAAAAGTATAACAAAAATTAGTGCCTTGATTTTAGTTGACCTATATATATTTTACCTTGGGTGAATTAGTACCTCTTTAATGCTAACTAACCCATCACGGGCCACTTCTAGTTGTGAAGCTTCTCAAAGCAATGTAATAATGATATAATCTTAGATATATTGTTAACTATAACAACTATGTAGTATGGGAAAAAAAAATCCAAAAAATTGGTAAGTGGCACAAACATTGGATTTAAACATACCATAAAAAATAACCTGAGCATGGAATGGCACTTTGTCTTACATACTCCTTTTATTTCTAAAAACAAAAACAAAAACCACTTCCTATTTGGAAAGATAAGACTTCTTAAGCACCATCTAAAAGTTCACAACAGTCATTCTTTAATCCAATTAACTCTGTCTAAACAATACATTTAACATTTTCACTTTTAAAAAAAGGATGGCTAAATGGCTAATTCATCTCTGTCTTTGATGAAATTTAACTTTCTCAACACAGTCTTAAAATACTGCTAACATTAATCTGCTGCTGCAAAAAGTAGCAGCAAATAGAATGGACATGTTTCAGTATTGTTTTTAATGCTTTACCTATGTAAAACTTGGTATGATTTTCATGAATGTCTGTCACCTAAGATAAATTAACAATGTGTGTTCAGTGCATGGTTAATCCATATTTCCTATTTAATACAATATTTAAAATTCTTATTAGAAAAAACTGAACCATTTGGCTTTTCTTACAATGGTCAAAGGCCTGTCCAGTAGCTTCAGTGATAGATTTTGAACACATGGGTTGGAGTTTGACTGGTCAGATATGATGATGAGTTGATAAACTGCAGTTTCAGTTTCTATAAGTCGAATGTTATCCTCTTTTTCTCTACCTCACCCCCTTTTTTGGTTTTTATTAAATGAATCAACAACCCCAGGAAAACTGGCAGGTAGTCTGACCAATTAAGACACAATTTTGAAATAGGTAAAACTAGCATTTGGCACTAAAATTCAGCTAAATGCCTAGCTTTTGAATCATTCTTTAGGGTCTTCTTCTTAGTAAGGTGCCCTGTGATCCCCACTAAAGAGATGGCTAAAAATGCTTAGTTTAATACAGAATACTTCTGAATCCCACATTTACACACTCCTTCACCAGAATTACACACTCCCTCACCAGAGATACTTCTTTTTGGCAGGGAAGGGGTAATGGAGAACTCTTTAAGAATGGAAAGTGTTCAAGACTCAAAGAAGGGACACCATGAGGATGGAAGAAATGATGGTGACTACTTTATTGGGGGAAAGGATGCCTGTCTCCAACTCCTTCAAATCATAGGCAGATTAGAAAGTTTGGCCCTACAGATAAGAACAAATAAAATGAGACTTACCATCCATTAATCCTATGTGAATTGAAATTATTCCTGCCCCCCCCCCAAAAAAAAAAGAAAGAAAGGGGGCAGCTAGGTGGCACAATGGATAAAGCACCGGCCCTGGATTCAGGAGTACCTGAATTCAAATCCAGCCTTAGACACTTGACACTTACTAGCTGTGTGACCCTGGGCAAGTCACTTAACCCTCATTGCCTGGCAAAAAAAAAAAAAAAAAAGAAAAATAAGAAATTATTTCCCACTCCCACTCCCCAAATAACTTTAAAAAGTAAGAGTTGGTTTGCAGAAGGAAATACCACACTAAAATTTCTTGGTTTCTCTTCAGGAATTGTCATAGCGGAATGCCTTGGCTAGAAACAGACACCAGGACACAACTTAGAAAATTTATTGCAACCTAAGTTATTCCTTTGTACCCAATAGGTACCCTAATGTTCTGAAAGAATAAATTCATTTTCCAAAGTGGGCAGTTTAATCAGTATGATTAGGCCTCTCAATTTAGTGACTTTTTTTGTTTGTTTGTTTTGTTTTTTAATTTTTTAAAAATTTATTTTTAGTGAGGCAATTGGGGTTAAGTGACTTGCCCAGGGTCACACAGCTAGTAAGTGTTAAGTGTCTGAGGCCGGATTTGAACTCAGGTACTCCTGACTCCAGGTTCGGTGCTCTATGCACTGCACCACCTAGCTGCCCCAATTTAGTGACTTTTTCATTGTGGTAATAATCATTCCCCGAACTTAAATGTGAGCAATTTGAAACCAACCTGTATAAAAGCAGAAAAGACTTAGACATTTTGCACAGGGTGTGATATCACCATTACATTGCTTAGGGGCAAGATTTGGAACTGGGCAAAATTTGATGCTGTCATCAATTAGAGCATGATAACTTTACATGCTTTTGAATTGGTTTTTAAGAATATAAAAAGTGGGAAGAGAAAGCCACTATTTTAGTATGTGTAGACATGCCTCTATAGCTGGGAAACAATCTTTTATTTTTCTATCCTGCACACAGTAGGATGCTAATTTCTGGCAGCTGTATAATTCTAACTACACAAAAGAGAAGTAAAATGGCTATTAACACTTCATATGATACTGTGGCAATACACTGGAAAATGCAGTGTTAATGCTCACATCTTCATTATTAGCCACTATTACAAAAAGTGCTGATGCAGGACTGAAGTAACTGGAAGTTTATGAGCCTTAATTCTTTAGGGATTTTATCTTTAATTTACAATATTTAGTGATTCTTATTGTATATTCAGTGCTTCTGATGTTTCCTTACAATATACTCATCTGTAGTCGAATTGAAACTAATGCTGAGATTATGTGTTTTTCATATTATGGTGGATATTATTAACATGCTTAGCATAGTGCTTGGCACATGGTAAGCACTTAAATGTTTTTCATTCATTCAAAAAAGGAAAGAGACAGTGAAAGCAAAAAGTTAATCCCAATTGTTAAAGAATTAGATGCTTGATAACTTTTTTCACTTTAATTATCTGAGTAGCCAAAAATATGTTTCCTAGTTAATTGGGGATTTTATATTATATTTCATATAAATAACATTTCTAATTTCACATAAATATAAACAAACATCTAATAAATCCAAATTATACCTTGAGCCATTTTATAAAATTTAACAAATTTGGACCAGATTTAGTTCAGATATAAATATAAGAAATAAAAGGACAGCAGTATTCCTTATGGGTTCATCTTAGATTTCTGATTAAAGAAAATTATCACACACTAGGTGATGCTGATCTATGAAATGGCTGTTTTACTTTAGTGATAAAGCCTCAAAATTTTACTTGCTTAAAACTGGGCCCATTTGATGTGATTTAGTTTTTGTTTTGTTTTTTTAATTGCTGATCAAGCTTGCTAGAAATTCAGGTTTGGTTAAGCACTATCCTAAAAAGGATCATTGTATACTTTGTTCAGGTATTATATGATTTAAAGGGAATAGCCAATTCGCTCCTGCCATCCCAGCCCTAGCCCCCAGGTCCATTCGGTAATTATTTAGACTGTCTACCTAAAGAAATCTGTCAGAAATCCAAGAGTCATACAGCAATTTGAAATAGAAAAACTATTTTCTAGGGGTTTTAGATGAGGACACAGACTTGTCACTCGTTCTTGTTTTGACTTTTAACATGAAAAAGCCCATGGAAAATGATCAGAGGTTCTACTTACATAAATACCAGATGAGGACCTATCTTAGTGAACTTTTCAGTCCTTCAAGCTTTCCTCCACACTAGTCGCTATAATTAAACACTATATGCAGTTTATAAGTCTATGCACATAGTGATATATAACATATAATTTACTCAGATGACCAGCTTTTCTCCTAATCTGTGTGCATTTCAATATAGGTAAGAAAAAACTAGATAACATACAATATTTACTGAAAAAGAAGAGTTCTTTTTTTTTTTTAAATCAGCCAAACAGTGAACATTCTATGACATATCACTAGTGTGAAAGGTTGGTATAAATATCTGTCTTTCATTATTTACATAGGGGCTTAATTATTGGTAACCATGGGTGGTAGTTGTTATTTTTAAAGATTGCAAAGTTTAAATATAAAAATGTTAAACAATATATTCTTTGGTATTTTTTCAAGTTGAAAAAAACACAACATGATATAAAAGAAAATCATGTTGCCACATCTTAGTCCAGAATGAATTTCTATGGCTATTTATAGAAATTACTATAGAAATGGAAAAAACTAAGTTAAAAGCACTTGCACATGCAGAAGGACCCTATTTTCATCAATTCCTCAATGCAACATGTCTTTTAATACTTATAAAATGATAGCACTCCAGAATCTTGATTGATTCTGTTATTGATTCATTACATCAAGGGATGACCCAGGGATGCTCATTTTCATTGGCTACAAGAGTACTGCTTGTTCCTGCTATAGAATTAAGAGGTTCTGAATGTTTTATGGGATTCTGACAGAATATGAACTCTCCAGTCTACTGAAATGGGCATATCAATATAGAGCATGAAGAAATGACTATGGAGCCTACTTAAAATAAAAAGAGCTAGCTGATGCTTAAATATATTTGATAAAAATCATCCCCAAACTCTCCAGTTGGCTGTTCCTGAAAATATCAATAAATAGTAGGATCTAAATTTAGCTACCAGGTTTCATGCTTGCTTCTGAAATGTAAAATTATATCCTTCAATATTATGACCCAAAGACATTCAGGAAAATCCAGCTCAAGATCTGAGGGAAAAAAAAGAAAACCCCACCCAGACCTTGCCTTACATGAATATGTTTTATATATTAGAAGAAAAAAGGGGGGGGGGGCATACAAATTACTATTAAACATACAACAGTATTTACACATTTAAAAGTGATTTTAAACAAACAAAAAACAAAACTTCTCTTTGTGGTTACAGGTATTTGGGAGCAGAGAAGTCACGTAATGCACACACTGGATAGGAAGTGTTGGCAAGTAAGACAATAGAGGATACCTTAGTGTAAACAATACTGACCTCACCTTTGACCAACATAAGAAAACCTGATTTTTTTCCATACTCCAGTCTTACTGTTCATTTGCTTTTATAGTTAATACTATACTCAGAAATACATTTTACAAATTATTTGACTAGGTATTTTATACACAATGTAACAGATTTTATGTGAAGTTTTAAAGTCTCTTGCTGAGTACTTATTAATCCACACATTTTTCTTTGTTAGCAGCAGTCCAAAGATCCCAAATAATGCAGCATTCAAACTAATAAAAATAAATAAATAAAAACTACAGTTCTGTTAATTTCTGTTCAAAACTAATTACAGGCAGGACACCTATAATTCACTCGAGTTTTGACTTTGGGTTCAAAATTAAAATGGTATCATGATTGTCAATTGTT
Organism: Dromiciops gliroides; assembly: GCF_019393635.1. Lineage (NCBI taxonomy): Eukaryota > Metazoa > Chordata > Mammalia > Microbiotheria > Microbiotheriidae > Dromiciops > Dromiciops gliroides. The sequence goes on along the minus strand of NC_057864.1, from coordinate 382,914,128 downwards.
TTTCTTCATATTTAGGGTGTTCTCATTTCTGGGATAATAGCTTCAGAGAAAGACCATACAGTCTGTTTCTAAACTTGCTGCAGTCCTATAGAATCACATTATTTCCTAATTTACTCCCACTCCTGTAATTCTAACATCATGGAAGGTACATTGAGTAAGAGTATAAAAATATGTAAAGCATATTTAGTTTTGCTACTTGAGCATGCAATATTGTTTCTTTAAGCATGCTTGTTAGAGTCTGTGCAAGCCTCTTGCATTTATGAAAAATATGTATGAAAACACTCAGACTCATTCCTGGCAACTGGGTTCACTGGCACCAAATAAGTTAAAACTACTGTCTTTTACTAAAGTAATAATGAAATGTGAATAGTCTTCCTGGTACAGACAGAATCATTAGGTAGTCATACTTGTAAATCCTTCTTGGGTGATCATTCTTACCCAACAAATTCCTATATATAAAAAAAATACATTTTATCTATAGTTTGATTTCTGTTACTAAGTTGAAGTATTTATTTTTTTCCTTTTCCTTTTCCACCTTGATTCCCAGTGCCTCATAATCCCATTCCACATTTTTCTTGATTACCATAAAACTCTGTATTCCTGAAAAAAGGAAGCCCACGATTGTCTTCTGCTCTTCTTCCTTGGTCAAAATTCAAATGAATAAAAGTCTGTTTGGCCATGTCAGCTGGTCATGGCTGAAGCAGAGTATCTCTTACCATCAACATTTGCTGGACAAAAAAAGGATTACTGTGTCTTTCTCTTTTTCCTTTGCCCCGCATCAGAGCTCACCAATAAAAAGGGAGGAGTTCTTCTCCAATAAAACCAAGGGCCACTTTCTTTATCACAGGTTAAGTTGCAACACACACACATTCAAATTCCAGTGCAATCTCAAGTCTTCAGGAAACAATGCTTTCCCCAAAGGTTATCAGCAAATGATTGATTCACAATAGTCTTGCATTTCATTAGGGGCGATGAAACCTGGAACAATAAATATAAAGCCTAAGTGCCTGATGTGTATTAATTTTTAAAATTCTAGCTTTGGATCATTGAACTGAATGAAATAAACTTTGTATTTAAACTACAGTAGAATTCCACGAATAGTCTTGTACTGGAGATAAACATAGCCACAATTTTTTCTAGAAATCCTTTTGGAGATCCATGTTTCTATCCATCTGTAATGGGGGAAATGGGATATGGGGTTGGGTTAGGGGTTGGGGTTCTTAGGAATTCCTCTTTAAAGAATTACACCCTCTTGCACACAAAAAGTAGTTAGAATAAAATGGTAGTTTATTTGGGGGGGGGGGAGTGGAAAGGAAACCATGAAAGAAATCCTTAGACTTCTCATGGTGAGATAGGCACAAAGCACGTGACTCAGAGGTACCAAGCTCCTCAAGCAGGAGAATGGCAGGTACTTTTATAGAGGACTGATGAGGGTGGACCATCTGCCTGTGGAAAGTTCCCCTAGTGAGGGAGGACCATCCCCCACTGATGGTAGCTGGAGGAATTGGGTGAGGGGTGGCTATGGATTTCTCTTCAGGACACAAAGGCAGCAGCCACACCCAAATTTATCTTCCAAGGGATAAGGGAGACCAGAATAGAGGGTGGGAGGTCCCAAAGCTAGCTCAGTCCAAACTGGTTCCTATTATCTCTCTAGGATATCTGTCCTCAGGTTTAGTTTCTCAAAAAGATTCCTTGATGTGCCCCAGACAACTTCTGGGGTGCTCTGAACCCCATGATATTTCCCCACTTCTCTATATATAAGGAAAGGGGGAGAAGATTCTTCTGAAACTGCTTCATGCTGACTGGGGGTTGAAGAAATCACAGCACAAGGGAGGGGGAGGGGAGAGAAGTGGAGAGGGCCTGGAATGCTCGCAGCTGTGAGGGTCCCAGAGGATCCAGAGGTGACACATAGGAACAGTGTCATGAATCCTTGAGCCTAGATGGAACAGACTTAAACGAAAAAATTAAAACTGACCAGAGCAAAAGCGAAAAGGGACTTTATCAGATCAGGAGTAAAGTATGACCGCTTTTTTTTCCAGTGGAAGTTGGAAAGGCTGAATGCAGGACAGGGTGTGGCCTGCTTTACCAGAGTTAAGTAATCAAATCAAGCCTAATTCTGTGATAGGCAGTGTCTGCCTTTAAAGAGGAATTCCTAAGAACCCCAACCCCTAACCAAACCCGTACCCCATTTCTCCCATTACATATCCTTCTATCTCTCATTCTTTTTGCCTGTCTCAAAGGAAGAGATGGTCCTCCTTGTAGAGGCTAATCCCTCCACCTACATCTCTGACTCATGTCTTCAGGCCCCTTTCTGGATCTTGCTCTATCATCTATCCCTTTTCTGGAAACTTCATTCTCTCTTCCATTAGCTTCTTTCCCTCTGCCCACAAATATTCTAAGGACTCTTCCCTATACTGAAACAAAACAAAACAAAACACCTATCCTTGAACCTCTAACTCCCACCCCCACTACCTCTGAAACTAACTGTTCCTTTCCTTGTCAAACATCTGGAAAACTAAGACTATATGCACTACATCTACTCTGTTATATACTCATTTGATCTCTTACACTCTTGCATTTTTCATGATTATTCTTGGTCACCAAATATCTCTAAAGCATTCAACATACTGGAAACCCCTTTCATATAGATATTCTCTCCCTCCCTGGTCTCTTCACAGAATGATCTCTGCCTCATATCTCTCTCCTTAGCCAGCTCTACTTCTACCTACTGCCCTCTAAATGTGGGGACTTCTTCCAAGACTCCACAGCTCTTTTTTCTTTGATGTATCCTTTGATGGCATCAATTTATTGTCAATATGCTCATAACAATGAGAGAGCAGACTTCCAAGTACCCATAAGAAATATAAGTGGATCTCATGGATAAATATGTACTGGTGAATTTTACCCAGACAAAACTCACAAAAATTAATTTCTAAAGACATTTTAAAAATTCCAATGAAGAGTGTGGGTGGGGGGCAGCTAGGTGGTGCAGTGGATAGAGCACTGGCCCTGAATTCAAGAGGACCTGAGTTCAAATCCGACCTCAGACACTTGACACTAGCTGTGTGACCCTGGGCAAGTCATTTAACCCTCATTGCCCCACAAAAACAAAACTAAAAAACAAAACAAAAAATTCCAATGAAGAGGGGAAAAAAAGGGAATTGTTTAAAGGGACTGATGTGGGTGCACAAGAAACTCATCAACTAAATTAAATTCTTAAATGATATGTACAAAAGATGGAAATATGTCAGTAACAGAAGATGAATATAAAAGTAAGGCACAATTCTCTTAAGAATAGAGTTAAAATACCACAGCTCATAATGATCTGAAGTTTAAAAAAGCCTGAAGACAACAAAAGGGATGTTTTTTAGAAAAAGCTATTTTGGCATACAAGGGTAGGATTATTGGTCTGGGTAGATGTGATAATATTGACCATGCAGAGAAGACAGAGCTGCTCAATTTTTGTCTTGCTTTTTTTCCTCTCATGGAAAATGATCTTGGAGCTATTGGGGTCAAAACAAAAATTACTAAAAGGAAATTGGTACTTAAGTTAAGTAAGGGGATAATAAGGATTTAAAAAAATTTTTTTTTCTTTTTAGTGAGGCAATTGGGGTTAAGTGACTTGCCCAGGGTCACACAGCTAGTAAGTGTTAAGTGTCTGAGGCTGGATTTGAACTCAGGTACTCCTGACTCCAGGGCCAGTGCTCTATCCACTGCACCACCTATCTGCCCCTGTGCCACCTAGCTGCCCCAGGATTTTTTTAAAAAGCTGGAAGACTTGACTGCTGGACCACTGTTAATAATCTTTGAAAGGTCAAAGTAAATGAAAGAGGTGCTTTACAACTGGAGAAGGGCAAATATTCCAACTGTTTAAAAAAGGAAGTGATCACAAAGAGCAAGCTGGACTCATAAAGATCATTCCAGATTAGCCTTATTTCCTTTTTTGCCTAGGTTATTAAAAACTGATGGATTAGGGAAATTCTACAGATAAAGATTACCTAGATTTTTAATAAAACATCCCATAAAGTTTCTTATGCTATTCATTAAGGAGAAAATGGAACTATGTTCATTAGGTGATAGTACAAATTAATGCGTTCAGAAGTGGTTGAATGGACCAGACAAAGAATAGTTATTAATGGCTTGATGTCAACTTGGAAGGAGGTCTCCTCCAAGGGAATAATGCCCCAGGGATCCATGTTCAGCTAAAGATCATCATGTTGGGAATCAAGAGACCTCACCACTAATTAGCTAGGGCAAATCATTCTACCTTTTCTGGCTTCAGTTCTCTTCCATGCATTTAATATCTCTAGGGTATATTCTAGCTCTAATGACCTGTGATTCTAAGTACTGGTTTTGCAAACATGCTCCCATACTTCCCTTTTCTGCAGTGTGGTATGGTTAAAGGTATACTAGATTTATATTCAGAGAACCTGTATTGAAATCCTGACTGGCATTTTACTACCTGTGTGACCCTGGGAAAAATAATTAACCTCTATGTATCTCAGTTTTCTTATCTGTAAAACAAAGGGGTTGAACTGGATGATTTCTAAGGTTCCTATCATCCTATATTCCTTCAAATTGAAAGGCCCTTTTTTTTCTTTTTTAATGTAAATAGGGGGGCAGCTGTAGTGGATAAAGCACCAGCCCTGGATTCAGGAGTACCTGAGTTCAAATCCAGCCTCAGACACACTAGCTGTGTGACCTTGGGCAAATCACTTAACCCTCATTGCCCCGCAAAAATAAATAAAAAAAATAATGTAAATATTTTCTTTTTTTGAATGAGTTATACATGTGCAATCATGTAAAACATTTCCTTATTAGTCATATTGTGAAAGAAGCTGAAAAAAAGAAAAACAAACAAACAAACAAAAGACTACCACAAAGTGAAAATGGTATGCTTCAATCTGTATTCAGAATCCATCAGTTCTTTCTCTGAATGTGGATAGAATTTTCCAGCATGAGACTTGGAATTGTCTTAGATTATTATATTGCTGAGAATATTTAAATCAATCATAGTTGATCATTACACAATGTTGCTGTTACTATGTACAATGTTCTCCTGGTTCTGCTCACTTCACTCAGCATCAGTTTGTGTAAGTCTTCCCAGGTTTTTCTGAAATTCAAAGGCCCCCCCCCCTTTTTTTTGGACTATAAGCTCACTGAGGGACTGAGGCCATGAGGCAGTATGTATAGTGTAAAAAGCAATGGGCTTGCAGTTAGATGATTTGAATGTCAGTCCTAACACTAATTAGGTCTATGACCTTCAGCAAATTGTTTAATTTCTTGGAGCTTCAGTTTCCTCATCTATAAAATAACTGATGTACCACCTACCGAGTTGTTGTGAGGAAAATATTTTGTGAACCTTAAGCTATAATATTAGCATAAGTTATTATTTTTATTTATGTCACACATGCACAGAATTCTCACTTAAATGCTGAATGAATCTTATAAAACTTTCAAATATTTGTAATAAAAGCTAATAATATTGTTAGAAAATTAAAGGAATTTTTATTAGTCAAAGATTAAAACTAATGAACCCCAATTTATAATTACCAAACTGCATTTAGGGGTATCTCCAGGTTATTAGTTAATTTGGTTAAAGGTCTTTGCTAATTACGTCAATGTGAGAGCTTTCAATCATATAAGTCAATTTGCTTTGACCAAAGAAAAGCCCAGATTATAGCACCCATACCCCCTGCAATATGTTAAATTTGTTGACCTGGCACAAGGATGACCAGGTAAGAAAGGGATTTATTGCTTTAGCATAAACAAGTCACTAATAGACTTGGTTTCAACTCAATTCAGTTTTCAACTAACTTTGACAAATTAAGTTCCTACCTCAAGCATGAGTCAATTGGGAATACAAAGATAACAATGATATATAGTCCTTGACTTTGCCCATAAGGTATATACAGTCTCTAAGTGAGGATAAACCATGTGAATAAATGAATTTAATATAAGGTAGAAAATGGTCATTCTATCCAGGAGGACAAGGGATTGGTTAATAGTATCAAATACTAAAAATAGGTCAAGGAAGATAAAGACTGAGAAAAGTCCATTGGATTTGTAATCAAAGTAACTTTAGTGGAGTGGTAAGGCCAGAAGCCAGATTTCAAGGAAAAGAGGAATGAATAGGTGATAAGGTAGGAGAGGCAACATGGTACACATCCCATTGTTTGGTCAGGAACATCAATTCCTTGTAGGAAAGTACAGTATAATTCTGAAACACTAAGGATATATACCTAACATGAGAAACATGGCTCCTGCTTTTATGGAATCCTGCAACCTGAGATTTAGTACTGTGTGTCAAGAAAGGACAAAATGAACATCTTTTCTATTCTTTCATTTTAGACATTCCATTGAATTCCTGGTTTCTACAATAAAGCTTGACTCTGGCATTTTCTATCTTAGATTAGCAATTTATCTAGATTGTAAACTTCTGGGAATAAAACTCATTTTAAACATCTAGGATGATCTCATACATATGAGGCACTTAGTAAATGTTTGTTGAACCAACAGGCAAAACCCCTAACATATAGAACAGGTCTCTCACAGATCAAGGATTATGATTCTGGGGCTGCAGTCCTCAAATGAAATGGGGATAATAATAGCAACCTATTTCCCAGTATTGTAAAGCTAGGGATAGGAACTAGACTTGTGATTTTAGTAGTTTAAACAACTTGTAGATGAGGAAACTCCAACTATCGATGAAGGCTGGCACTTTCTATGCAACCCATAGTCTGAAAGAGATGCCTAGAGAATTGAGAGGTTAAGTGACATAGCCAGTATGTGTCAGAGGTGGGACTTGAACCCAGGTCTTTTGGGCTTCAAGGCCACTCTATCGACTATGTTAAACTTCCACTTTTATTGTGAGGATAAAACTAAATAATAAGTGCTTTGCAGACCTTAAAGTGTTATTTAACTGTGGGCTATTATTACTACATAAAGTTTCATGCTATCTCTATTAGAGGAGTCAGCTAGGTGGCCCAATGGTTAGAGTGCTGGGCCCAGAGTCAGAAAGACCTGAATTTAAACTTCGCCTTAGACAGTTACTAGCTGTGTGATGGTGGGAAAATCATTTAACTTCTGTTTGCCTTACTCCCTTGGAGAATGAAATGGCAAACCCCTCTAGTATCTCTGTAAAACAAACAAATAAAATACCAACTAAGCAACCAAAGAACAACAACAACAAACCATGGACTGTATGGTCCATGGGATCATGAAGACTGAACCATAACAACATCTCTTTTCAGGGAGTCTAAACAGTTAATGTTATAACATTCACGTACACATTCCTTGCATTTATGGTATACTTAATTAGTGACTGTCTTAGGTAAGAAGCACATGCCAATAGACCACTATAATAGCTTTCTCAATTTTCATAATTCCTTGGTCCTTAGGTAAATTAACAGTTCCTTGTGAGTCCCCCTAGAAAATTCCTTGTCACATTTTTATATACATTTTTAGGAATTATAGAATAATTCATTTTATTTGTATATCTCAGGAGGAGAATACCTTACACCTTCATGAAAGCTAGGGGTTGCACCAGATAATCAGATACAAAGCCTGTGGTTTTCTGACTACACTTTGCTACAAATATCAAATACTTTATGGTTTAATTTTTAATTAAAATCTAATATTTTATCTAGTTTGCCTCTGTATGTTTGAGTATAAATAATTTCATTCTGGATCTTGATGACCTTTCAAAATGATTTCTGTTCTTTTGGCGCTATGATGTATAGTTAAAAAAATCCAGCCTAAAATGCAGAAATTACATGCACAAAAGTATTGAGATGCACTGTCTGAGAAACTATGAGTACAAACATAGCTCTAATGAAACTCAAGGGACAGGTTTGAGTCCCTCATGGGACTCTCCTAACATTCCATCTCTCAACCATAAATGTATTCTTAATACTTAATAGCTCTCTTGCAAATGCATGCCACTAGTCACTTAGGGAAATCAGTTACAGCGTATAGACTATAAATGTTTCATCACTACTAGAAAGAAACACAACTCAAGGAACATAACCCAAAGAGTTATTCTGAATCACAAAACTGTTATCTTTAAGGAGAAAATACAGCATTGATATTATCAGCTACCACAATTTGATTTAAAACAACAACAACAACAACAAACCACTATATGGAAATTCTCAACTTACATAAATAATAAATTAGGGAACAGAGTCTTTAATGACAACTGAAACTCATTTTGGTGGAAGATTACTTCATTGGATCAAGAGGTATATATAAATAAGGAGTTAAAGTGCTAAAAAAAAAATGGTGCTCAATTGTTATTTTCAAAACACCATTCCAAAGAGCAAACCTCTTGAAGTGCAAACACGTGCCATTAAGTCAGAGAAACCAGCACATAACCAAGAGTGTTGAGTTTACAAGTAGATAAATTTAAATGAGAATAATTGGGATGGAGTAGTGATGTCATCCTAATAAAGAATGATATAGAACTGTACTGTTTTTCCAGACTACATTGAAAGGGCCAGGCCAAGAGATAGGGTCTAGCTTCTTTAGTGGAATTATTCTCAAACAAATATACCTTTTGGTATATTATTTCTTTCCTAGTCAGAGCCTATGTCAGAAAACTAAATGTCTTCTTTTAAATGTGATTATCTTTCCTAGACAACTCTTTTTAGGAATGCATAATTAAGATATAGTTTATTAGTGACTATTTTAATTTCCTCTAATCTGTAAATAAAATTTATGAGACTTGTTTATGGCTAAAAGTATTTGGAAGAATTTTTATAAATTTGCTTTCTGTCTTAGATATTTCAAAATAGACTGCAAAACATTTTCTCATAGATAAAATTCTGTTTCTCTTCCTCTAAATATATTAATATTTTCACAGTATATGAAAAGAACTGATGTCCCAAACCTGTATTCCTTTTATCCCCCAATACCACTTTTGGCCTCTTGTCTTTTTTGGAATTACCTCACTGACTACATTATGGTGAAAATTGAAACCAGTAGTACCAAATGCCTTCATCTCTTTTTCCATTTCTCAAAACTCTTTGAAAACTTCACCTGATCAAGGAAAACACCTCAAATTGTATCCTTGCTCCTATCCTAACCTATTCTATGCTGTCCTTTCTTTCTCTCTCATACACACATAATGGCACACAATCTCAGTGCTGAAATCTTGATAGATACAGTCACTGACATGTTATCTCCTCTTTCTGTGTATTTAGACTATCTATGATCCATGACTGGAACATACTTCCTCCTCATTTCTGCCTTGGCTCAGGTGCCACCTCCTTTGTGTAGCTTTTCCCTGGTTCCTCCAGTCTTTAGCACCCTGGAACTCCTCAAATTACTTTGTATTTACTTACCACTCTACATTATAGCCCCTAAATAGAAGATAAGTCCCTTAATGGTAGAGACTGTTTGGTTTTTATATCTCCAGAGTAGGTGCTTAATGTTTATTGTATTGGTCTTAATTGAAATGAAACCTTATCATTGAGTGTGCATGTTTATTTAGTTGCTATACTTTGCTTTTTATAACATGCACAAAAAGAAACACCAAATATGATAAAATAGTATGAATACAATGACCAAATTTCACTTTTGACATATCCTGCCTTAAAATGGGGAGGAGGAAGGGAAGAAAAAGGGGTGAGAACAGGGATTGGTATTAATCGGGCTCAAATTAGGACCATAACATATGTCCTACAGTGAAAAATAAGATAGAATACTGAAATATACAAAATTCCATATATACATGGTGTTCCAAAATTCTTAGAGCAGTTTTAAGCTACTGCAGCATTAGAGATCCTGGTTCAATCACATCAGTATTATAAATGGAAAAATTGAGGGGCAGTTATTGAATTGTCTGAACACACACAGAATATGAGTAGCAGAAACAGGATTCAAATCCAAAGTTTCTCAGAATGCAAATGTACGTTCACAGGAATCCTAACTATAACACCCCTAGGAGGCTACTCAGCTTTTACTAAAAGACATCTAATGAATGGAAATGATTCTCTCCTTCATCTTATTCCATTTTTGGACAGCTCAAAGTATCAGGTAATTTTCCCTCACACCAAACTTACGCCACAACTTCCACCTCTTGCTCCTATGACTGCTCTTCAAAATACTTGAAGACAACTATCACATTCTTCCTTGGTCTTCTTCAGTCTTCTCTTTACATCCTGACTCTAAACATCTGTGGTCCTTTCCACTGAACTTTGGGACATGGTCTCCAATGCCCTCATTATTATGTTTGTTATTGTCCTTCCTAAAATGTGGAATCTAGAAGTCAATAGAATACTCCAGATATGGCTTAACCATCACTAACTACAGCTTGACTCTGACTCTGACTCTGACTCTGACTCTCTCTCTCTCTCTCTCTCTCTCACACACACACACACACACACACTCATACCCTTTGTCATGTTACTGACTCATATGGAGCTTATAGTTTAATATAATCTGAGCTCTTGTTCATATGAACTATTATTAACTTGCCACACCTCTTTATGCAATACTTATACAGCTAATATTAAAAAACCCTTTACCTTTAATATTAGATTCCCAAAGATAAGCACGGGCCCTGAATTCAGGAGGACCTGAGTTCAAATCCGGCCTCAGACACTTGATACTCACAAGCTGTGTGATCCTGGGAAAGTCACTTAACCCTCATTGCCCCCCCCCCCCAAGTTCCTAAAGACACATTGTAGATCATTTTCTGACAGCCAAAACTGAGTTTCTCTTCCTCCAAATCTAATACTATTTATTGTGTTCACAATGGATAAAAACAACAGCTATTCTAAACCTTCACTTCCTTTAAGCCCCCAATACCACTCCTGGCCTCTTGTCTTCTAGATGACCTCACTAGCTATACGTCATGGAAAAAATTGAAAGCAGAAGTTGTGGACTCTTATCTTTGTCTATAACTTCACCTGACCACTATTCTGCTTCAGTCACTCCTTGCAGAGCCTAATCAGGCTATGTTAACAAGTCACTTAACAGTTCTGAGCTTCAGTGCCCCCATATGCAAAATGGGGATAATTATAACTATCTCAGAGTGTTGTTGTGAAGATCAAATGACAGCATATGTAAATTGTTTTGTGGAGGCCAAATGAGAGATCTTATGTTTACTCCCATTACATCTCCTCTTACTTAGATTTAGCCCATCATTCTAACTAGTCCATATCTTTTTGAGTACTGACTTCTTAACATGTTAAGTATCCCAGCTGCAAATTTTATATGAATGGCATAAATGTGTCCAGGCAAGTCATTAATAAAAATGTTAAGCTACACAGGACTGTGGCTGATCCCTAAAGCATTCCATTAGAGACTGCCTCTCAAGCTGACATAAACTCATTAATGACTACTCTTTCAAACTTGCAAATGTCCATTCAACCAATTTTGAAACTACTTAACTGTACTATCACCTAGTTTAGAACTCTCCATCTTGACCACAATGAAAGCACCAAAAATTGCCAGTCACTGCTGAAATCCAGGGAAGCTATGTCTATGTCACTTCCTTTTCTATTAATGCAGTAGCTCTTTCAAGAATATGAATGAAATTAGTCTAGCATGACTTGTTTTAATGAAACCATTCTGGCTTTAAAATAATCACTATTTTCATTTTTCAGTACTCACAAATAATTTCCTTTGATGATGATGATAATGATAATAACTTTAACACATTTTATTGAGGAATCACAGTCAAGATAATCATTCTTTAATTGGAAAAGAGTTCATCTTCCCTTTTCTGAAAATTGAGATGGTTATTTGCCCATCTCCAATCTTGGGAATGCTCTCTCATTCTTCACAATTTTTCAGAGATCACAAATGGTGGAAAGTAGAACTAATTTTCCATAGCACATCTGTCTACAGAGAGATGGGATGGAAAAGTATTTATTAAGCACTTACTATGTGCCAAGTACTATGCTAAGAGCTAGATAGAAATGGAAAATCAAGATGGTCCCTGATCAAGAAGCTCACATTCTAATTGGAGAAGACAACACATAAAGGAGGGCTTCAGTGCACGGAAAATGGAAAGACCAGAGAGTACTTGGTTTCTGGCAGGAAAAATAACAGGGCATATGACAATATGAAAAATTACATAGTAGAACATTAGCTATGATGCAGAACTTGCTATAAAATGGGGTTATTCTCATACACACTCAAGTGGGTATAGTAACATATCTTGACCTGTGGGAAACTGGGAGGAGAAGGAGATAAGGGGGAGAGGTGAAGGAAGAGAGGGAAGATTGGGGGGGGCAGTAAAAAGCAAAACACTTTTGAGGAGAGATAGGGTGAAATAAGATAGAAAATAGAATAAATATCAAGGGGAAGGAATAGGATGGGGGGGGCGGGGATAATACAGTTAGCAAGAGTAACCAAAAGAAGTGATGAGCAGGATGCTATCAGGATTTATGAAAAATTCAATCCATCTAAAGAGAAAGAACTGATGGTATCTAAATACAGATTGAAGTATAATTTTTTTTGTTAGTTCCTCTTTTGTCTGTTTTCTTGAACAATCAGATTAAGGTGGAGATGTTTAGGGGCAGCTAGGTGGTGCAGTGGATAAAGCAACGGCCCTGGAGTCAGGAGGACCTGAGTTCAAATCTAGCCTCAGACACTTAACACTTACTAGCTGTGTGACCCTGGGCAAGTCACTTAACCCCAATTGCCTCACCAAAAAAAACCAAAACGTGGAGATGTTTAGCATGACTGCACATGTATAACATATTGAATTGCTTGATTTCTTAGGGAGGGAGGAAGAGATTTTGGAACATAAGATTTTTAAAAATCAATGTAAAAATTTGTTTTTACATGTAACTTGGGGAAAATTCTAAATAAATAAATTTATATTTAAAAAAACCAGGGTTATTCTGAAAGTTATTCCCTTGGGTTTATTACTCGAAGTAACAGAATGACTTGAGTTATAACTCTATTTCACATTGAACATAGACCCTTTCCAGTAACTTCAAATACAACCACATAGGGACCTACCAGTGCACATATCAGTATTCCAATCTAAGGCCACTAACTAGCATCATTAGCAAGTCACTTAACTTGCCTGGGTCCCAGCTTTTTCAGTATAAAATGAGTTTACATTAGATAATACTTAAGGTCCCTTTCCAGCTTTAACAATCTATGAATAAGAAATCGTATTATAAGAAAATCTGAATCTACATGCAGATAGATACATTTTGATATTGTTTATGTTACAAATAATTGTTATATTCACTGCTTCGCAAAAGCAGTGTTTGATGGAGAATTTATAGAACAGCAGACTATGCCTCATTTTAGATGATTTGATCCATTAATTTAATCTACACATGCAAATTTTAGGGAATAAATCTGCTAGATAAAACTAAGCATATATATGTATATATACATATATACACATGTGTGTATATATATATGTATATATACACGTATATACACATGCATACACACATATATTTTTTAAATTTTAGCTTTTTATTTTTTTGGTGAGGCAATTGGGGTTGACTTGTCCAGGGTCACACAGCTAGTAAGTGTCAAGTCTCTGAGGTGGCATTTGAACTCAGGTCCTTCTGACTCCAGGGTCAGTGCTCTATCTACTGTGCCACCTAGCTGCCCCATGCACACATATTTTTTATGCAGCACAATGTAATAGATAGCAATCTGACCTTCAAGCCAGGAACACCTGGGTTCAAGCTCTATTCTGATCTATTATAACTGTGTGACTTTGGTGAAGTCACTTAACCTGTCAATACTCTAGGCAACTCTCTAACCTTGTAAATGGCAGAGAAGGTGCCAACATGTAATGGTAGAGGAAATTTCCTTATTCAGAGTTCCCTAGATCAGTGAAATTACAGGTCCAATGTCTATCTTCAGAGTGTATGTGTGTACATGTGAGTGAGTTTATAATGCTCTAAATTTGAATTATATAAGATCAAATGCCAAAAAGAAAAGAAGCTGGATTATAATAATCCTTTAAGGAGCCATTAAAATTGAAGTCATATTCTGACTAAACTATGCCAGAAACCAATGATTTGCTATCATAATCCCCAAAGTCTTCACAGTATTCTTAAGCAAGACTCTCTTCTGGATAACAAGTTATAGTTCAGCCAGGATAACAACTGATTAGGTGATATTAACAATAATAATAATAGTAGTTCGGGGCAGCTAGGTTGTGCAGTGGATAGAGCACCAGCCCTGGATTCAGGAGGACCTGAATTCAAATCCGGCCTCAGACACTTAACACTTACTAGCTGTTAGACCCTGGGCAAGTCACTTAACCCCATTTGACCCGAAAAAAAAAAAAAAGAATAATAATAGCAGTTCATGTTTACATAGTGCTTTTCAAAGCATCTCGCATATACTAACTCATTTGATCCTCACAGCCACTTTATGAGGTACATGCTTTTATAATCTATATTATGTTATAAAGATGAAGAAAACTGAAGCTTAGAAAGGTTAAGTGATCTATTTAGAATCATAGAGCTAGTACATGTCTAAGGTAGGATTTAAACAGGTCTTCCTGACTTTACATCCCATATTATATTCTCTGTGCCATGATTCCTGGCTAGAGCCTAGGAAATGACACTAAGAGGGGGCCAGCTAGGTGGCACAGTGGATAAAGCACTGGAGGACCTGAGTTCAAATCCAGCCTCAGACACCTGACACTTACTAGCTGTGTGACCCTGGGCAAGTCACTTAACCCTCATTACCCTGCAAAGACAAAAACAAAAACAAAAGAAATAATACTAAGAGAAAGAAGAGAAGATTAGTAGTTGAGGAAAAGGAACAAAATCATGTTATTTTAAAATACTTCATGTTTCTTCTAAAAGAAAACAACTTAGTATTCCAATACATGTAGCATAGTCATTCTAATGTTCTTAAAAACAAGAAATTTTAAAATGAAACATATAGGCATTTCTCTCAAACTGCCATATTAATCAGTTTGTAATGACCACTAAAGCAATAAGTAATAATTCTGGGACTTAAACTTGGAGTCTGGAAAAAGGCAAAAAGGATTTCAAAACTTTTAACAGCTGGCTCAAATCTAAAAAGTTTTTAATCAACCTACCTTGTAAACTGTCGACTCTCTTCATGGACTTCCATTTCTGTACTTTTAAATTCATTTAACTCTTTCCTTATTGCTGCCTAAAAAGAGAAAAAAGATAAATACAATTTTTATTTAGGCTATACATTTCATCTGAGGGCATATATTTCCTATAGATGGTTACTTGTGAAATTTCTGGTAGAATAAGGGAATTTAGGGGGCAGCTAGGTGGCACACTGGATAGAGCACCGGCCTTGGATTCAGGAGGACCAAAGTTCAAATCCGGCCTCAGACACTTAACAATTACTAGCTGTGTGACTCTAAGCAAGTCACTTAACCCTCATTGCCCACCAAAAAAAAAAAAAAAAAGAGAGACAGAGAGAAAGGTAAAGGTAATGGGATTGAAACCTCTCTGTGATTATGAAACAAAGGAATTAAGGTTGGGTGTACTTGGGGGAGAAACAGAAATGGTGGGACATCAATAAAACCAAAATATAAACTTTTTTAAAAAAATTAGATACGAATTGGAGCAGAGGAAACAAAAAATGACTGAAATGGAATTTAAATTGTGATACTAGACTAATCCCTTCATGAGGGAAGGTTTCTGCATTTCCAGGAATTTAAATTGTGATACTAGACTAGTCCCTTCATGAGGGATGGTTTCTGCATTTCCAGGAGCAACTTGCATGGTACCTTACATATAGGAAGTACTAGATCAACCTCCCTCACAATGAATTGAAATTGGCTTAGAAGGATAAGATTCCAATATGTGCTACACAGTAAGCTGTTTGCTGTTTAGCCATCTGACCATTTAAGGAAGAAAGCAGGTCCCAGGTTGTCAGTCAAATATCATCAACAACAACAACAACAACAACATTTATTAAACACTTGTTGTGTGCCAGGCATTATGTTAAGTGCTAAGGATACAAAGAAAGGCAAACGAGAGTCCCTGCTCTCAAGGAGCTCTCTTATTATTTCATATGAAATGAGACCTCTGATGGTGGAGACTTGGAGTGAGTGTCTTGCTAACCCTGAGCCCAGAGTCTGAGTTTGTGTTGAGAAGACCTTTCTTTTCTTCTGCCTATTTCTCTTTTTTTTATCATAAAAGTATTTTAGTATTTTCCAGTTACATGTAAGGAGAGTTTCCAACATTTGTTTTTCATAAGATTTTTAGTTGCAAATTTTTCTCCTTCCCTGCTCCCCAAGACAGAAAGCAATCTGATATGGATTATATATCACATTAAACATATTTCTGGGGGGCAGCTAGGTGGAGCAGTGGATAAAGTACCGGCCCTGGATTCAGGAGTACCTGAGTTCAAATCCGGCCTCAGACACTTGACACTTACTAGCTGTGTGACCCTGTGCAAGTCACTTAACCCCCACAGCCCCGCAAAAAAAAAAAAAAGAACACAAGGGGAAAAACCTCAAAAAAAGGGGAAAAAACCAGCCAAAAAGTAGAAACAATATGGTTCAATCTGCATTCAGAAACTAATTGTATTTATTTGTTTAATTTTAATAGTTGCTGGTTGTACTCTTTCCCTCTTTCTTTGTTTCTTTCTTTGTTGGGACAATGAGAATTAAATGACTTGCCCGGGGCCACACAGCTAGTAAGTGTCAAGTGTCAGGGGCTGGATTTGAACTCAGGTCCTTCTGAATCCAGGGCCAACCTAGCTGCCCCCTTAATCTGTATTCGGAATCCACAGTTCTTTTTTCTGGATGTGGAGAACATTTTCTATCATGAGTTCTTTGGAATTGTCTTAGATCATTGCACTGCTTAGAAAAGCCAAGTCTATCACATTTGATCACACAATGTTGCAGTTACTATGTACAATGTTCTACTGGTTCTGCTCACCTCTCTCAGCATCAGTCCACTTAAGTCTTTCCAGGTTTTTCTGAAATCCTCCTGCTTATCACTTCTTTTAAAATATTAATTAATTAATTTTTTGCAGGGCAATGAGGGTTAAGTGACTTGCTTAGAGTCACACAGCTAGTAAGCGTCAAGTGTCTGAGGCTGGATTTGAACTCAGCTCCTTCTGAATCCAGGGCCAGTGCTTTACCCACTGTACCACCTAGTTGCCCCATGCTCATCATTTCTTACAGCACAATTGTATTCCATTACATTTGTATACCACAACTTGTTTAGCCATTCCCCAATTGATGGGCATTCCCTTGATTTCCAATTCTTTGCCATCACAAAGAGAGCAACTATAAATATTTTTGTACATGTGGGTCCTTTTCCCTTTTCTATGCTCTCTTTGGGATACAGACCTACTATTGGAATTACTGTGTCAAAGGGTATACACAGTTACATAGCCCTTTGGGCATAGTTCCAAATTGCTCTCTAGAATGGAGAACAGTACTTCTTAACTTCTACTCAGTTTGATCTTATTGGGTGAGTATATGGCTGCCACCTAATCTACAATTTTCCTCACCTATCGCTGCCAAGGTAAATGAAGCCAAACAGGCAGCAAAACACAATTCTATAGCAGAGCTCAAGACCTAATTTTTTCTGGAACTTATTGCATATAATGGATATATAATATGGTACTTGGAAAACCAAGCAATAGAACAACTCAATAAATAGGAAAAAGAGAGGTTCTTCCTCACACATATAGTTATCTAGAAGTTGCCTATCTTGAATTTTTTTATTGCATTTTTTTTTTTTACTGAGAAAATAGGGGCTTTTTTTGTTTTGTTTTGTTTTTTGGGTGGTGAGGCAATTGGGGCTAAGTGACTTGCCCAGAGTCACACAGCTAGTTAAGTGTCAAGTGTCTGAGGCCGGATTTGAACTCAGGGAATCCTGAATCCAGGGCCAGTGCTCTATCCACTGCGCCACCTAGCTGCCCCCTAGAGGCCTTTTTTAATGAGCTTTTTTTCTCCTCTTTAAATCACACAATTCCTTTCCATGATTCCTCTGTGCTCTTCTTCTTTATTTTAGTTTTTGATGAGGTAGTTCCTTCTTCTCACCAAGGCCAGGACCTCCTGTAATTGCATATCCCCTAATCTTTCTAGTAGAAAAGATCACAATCATTTCCCCTCTCACTATAATCCTCAGCCCTTTCTTACCTACATACTGCCTTATACCAGTGGCCTACAAACAGGTCTAAATCTCCTATTTCCTTAAAAATTCTTCAACTGGATTTCTGGTACCATGATAGCAGAGTGAGGAAGGAAATCCCTTGAGCCCTCCCAAATTCCCCTCCAAACAACTTGAAAACTGACTCATTACTGATCTAGGAACAGGGAAGCAGCTTACTAACATAAGCAGGAAAGGTCTATCTCACTGGGATTATAGGGGACCTAGATCCCAGAGCTGCAATGGCCAACCTCACAGCAGAGGGCCTGCAGCAAGGTTCTGAGCCAGGGGCAATCCACCAGCAAGGCCCCACCCCTGGAGCTGCCCAGAAGTGAGACCACACCCATGGGGCTCTCCAGCAGAGTGCCTGTTTCCATAGTAACCTAGCAGCAAGCCCCCCTCCACAGACAGGCCAGAAAAGAGGTCACCAGTCCAGTGTAAGCCAGCAGCAAGGCCCTAAAGCTCAGTGAAAATTAGCAGCAAGACTCTGAGCCACCAGCAAAAAAAGCTTGGGACAGTGTAGGACCAGAGCCCAACTCTCACATAACAAAACAACAACAACAACAAAAAAGAACTTGACTATAGAAAATTGCTATGCTAGCAAATAGGATCAAGGCACAAACTTAGAAGAGGACAACAATGTTAAAATGACTACATGTAAAGCCTCAAAGCAAAATATAATGTGGTCTTAGGCTCAAGAAAAACTCCTGGAAGAGCTTAAAAAGGATCTTAAAAAACAAATTAGAAAAGTAGAAAAACTGGGAAAAGAAATGATAGTAATGCAAGAGAATCATGAAAAAAGAATCAACAGCATGGGAAAATATATACAAAAATTCACTGAAGAAAGTAAACCCTAAAAAAATAGAATTGGTCAGATAGAAAAGGAAGTACAAAAGCTCACTGAAGAAAATAATTCCTTAAAAAATAGAATTGGGCAAATAGAATTTAATGACTCCATGAGACATCAAGATACAAGAAAAGAAAATTTAAAATAGAAGAAAATGGGGGCAGCTAGGTGGCACAGTAGATAAAGCACCAGCCCTGGATTCAGGAGTACCCCAGTTCAAATTGTGATGATTGGAATGACGCCACCTGCTGGAGACTTACTGTAGAAGAGTTCTGCCCATAAAGCGAAGGTCTTTGAGGGCAAGACCAGGAGTCTTTTCTTTGGGCGGAAGGAAGTGACGCTGGCGAGTGGGAGGAAGAAGGAAGGGACTGGCGTTCGGTCTCACACTCTTTCCTGGGGACTCTGGCGGAGAAGGGAGCTAGAACCGTGCTCTCCCTTTAATAGATAGATGAATGTAGGCCTTTCTCTCTCTCTTTACCAAATTCTTATTCTCCTTAATAAATGCTTAAAAGCCTAATTCTTGCTAAAGCTTATCTTTACCTGGCACCACCCATCCCATCTTTTCCTCCATTATAATAGTTCTTTCATGCCTCTTTCTTTTTTTGTGAGGCAATTGGGGTTAAGTGACTTGCCCAGGGTCACACAGCTAGTAAGTGACTAGCTAGAATTTTAGCCCTTAACAAAATTCAGCCTCAGACACTTAACACTTACTAGCTGTGTGACCCTGGGCAAGTCACTTAGCCCTCATTGCCCTGCAAAAACAAACAAACAAACAAACAAAAAAAGACCAAAAAAAAAAATAGAAGAAAATGTGAAATTTCTAATTGGGAAAACAACTGACCTAGAGAATAGATCCAGGAGGGATCATTTAGGATTTAGTGGACTACCTGAAAGTTATGATTAAAAAAAGTGCCTGTACAACATCTTTCAAAAAATTATCAAGGAAAACTGCCCCAATATATTAGAATCAGAGGGCAAAATAGAAATTGAAAGAATTTAGCAATCACTACCTGAAAGAGATCCTAAAACGAAAACTCCCAAGAACATCATAGCCAAGTTACAGAGCTCAGAGATCAAGAAGAAAGTATTGCAAGCAGACAAAAAGAAACAATTCAAATATCGTGGAGCTACAGTCAGAATTACTGGTGGTCTTAGAATGTGGTATTCTGTAAGGCAAGGGAGTTAGGACCACAACAAAGATTCACCTACCTAGGAAAACTGAATATAATCCTTCAGGGGGAAAATGGATATTTAACAAAATAGAGGATTTTCAAGCATTTCTATTTAAAAGACCTGAGCTGAATAAAAAAATTTGATCTCCAAATACAAGACATGAAGGAAACATAAAAAGGTAAAAAGGAAACAAGAAGGAGAAAACATAAGAGATTCAAAATGGTTACACTGTTTCTATTTCTATATGGCAAGATAATATTTGTAACTCTTAAGATCTTTATTCGGGGCAGCTAGGTGGCACAGTGGATAAAGCACCGGCCCTGGATTCAGGAAGATCGGAGTTCAAATCTGGCCCCAGAAACTTGACACTTAGTAGCTATGTGACCCTGGGCAAGTTACTTAACCCCAATTGGCCCACAAAAAAAAAATTAAGAACTTTATTCCTATAAGGGCAATTAGAGGGTATGTATATATATATAGAAGGTGTGGCTATAAGGTGACTTTGATGGGATGATACCCCCCCAAAATCATAATAAAGGTGTCAGAAAGAAGACTGCATTGGAAGTAGGGGGGAGATTGGATGGGAGTAAAATTATCTCACATAAAAGAGGCATGAGGGGCAGCTGGGTGGTGCAGCAGATAGAGCACCAGCCCAAATCTGGCCTCAGATACTTGACACTTACTAGCTGTGTGACCCTGGGCAAGTCACTTAACCCCAATTGCCTCACAAAAAAAGAAAGAGGCATGAAAGAACTATTATAATGGAGGAAAAGATGGGATGGGTGGTGCCAGGTAAAGATTAAACCTCATTCTCATCAGAATTGGCTCAAAGACAGAATAATATACACAATCAGTTGGCTACAGAAATCTATCTTACTATATAAGGAAGTAAAAAAAAGGATAGGGATAAAAGAGGCAGGGGGGACTGATGAAAGAGAGGGAAGATTGGGGTAGGCAGTGATAAGAAGTAAAACACTTGTGAGGAGGGACAGGGTCGGGGAAAGAGAGAGGGATGAGCAAGGGGAAAATAGAATGAAGGGAAATACAAAGTTAGTGTGGGGTTTTTGTTCTTCGTCCTTGAAGAGGACCATGATATCAGGGTGATATCATGACTTGCAGTGAACTGGATTTAAGGGAGGGAGGGCTGTAGAAGTTCACCAACCTCACTCTCTCCTCCAGAGTTATCTGGGTCCAATGGCAAGATAATGCTTCAGGATGACTGGAGATGGTCCCAGATGTTTAAGGCAATTGGGGTTAAGTAACTTGCCCAGGGTCACACGGCTAGTAAGTGTCTGAGGTAAGATTTGAACACAGGTCCCCCTGACTCCAGGGGCAGTGCTTTATCCACTGTGCTACCTAGCTGCCCCTTAGTTACCATAACTATAAATGCAAATTGGGATGAACTCACCCATTAAATGGAAGTAGAATGGATAAAAAAACAGAATTCTACAGTATGTTGTTTACAAGAAACATATTTGAAACACAGAGACACACAGAGTAAAGGTAAGGGGCTGGAACAGAAGCTATTATGCTTCAGCTGAAGCAAAGAAAGCAGGGGTAGCAATCCTGATCTCAAAGTTAAAGCAAAAATAGATCTAATTAAAAGAGATAAGGAAGGAAACTATCTTGCAGAAAGGTACCATAAACAATGAAATAATATCAATCCTAAACATATATACACCAAATATTATAGCATCTAAATTTTTGAAGGTGAAATTAAATGAGTAACAGGAGGAAATAGACAATAAAACTATACTAGTGGGGACCTCAACTCTTCCCTCTCAGAACCAGATAAATCTAACCAAAAAATAAACAAGAAGTTGAGGTGAATACAATTATGGAAAAGTTAGATATGATAGATCTCTAGAAAAACTGAATGGGCATAGAAAAGAATGTACTTTTTCTCAGCAGTACATAGCACCTACACAAAAACTGACCATGTAATAGGACATAAAAACCTCAGAACACAATGCAAAAAAGCAGAAATAATAAATGCATCTTTTTCAGATTACACACACACACACACACACACACACACACATACACACACACAAAACTAGAAAAAAAATTTTAATCCCCAATTAAATACCAAATAGGAAATCCTGACAATCAAAGGAAGGATTAATAAAAATTGAGAGTAAGAAAACCAAGTAATAAATGAAACTAGAAGCATGTTTTATGAAAAAAAAAACACAATAAAATGGATAACCCATTGGTTAGTTTGATTTAAAAAAGAAGAAAAACAAATTACTAGTATCAAAAACAAAATGGGTGAATTCATTATCAATGAGGAAGAAATTTAAACAATTATTAGGAACTATTTTGCCCAATTATATACCAATAAATTTGACAATCTAAATAAAATGGATAAATATCTACAAAAATACATATAACCCAGATTAACAGAAGAAGAAATAAATACTTAAATAACCCTACTACTCTTAAGGGTAATACCACCCTAGTCACCTAGGCTTGCAACCTGAGTTAGCCTTAATTCCTCACTCTCACCCCACACTGCCAATCACTTACCAAATCCTACCTCCACAACATCTCTCATTTCCCTATATTCACAAAGCCAGCACCCTAGCCTTGGCTCTTATCACCTCTTGCAGAGACTATATTAAGTCTTCTAATTGATCTGAAGTCTCTTCCCTGTCCATTCTATCCTCTACATACTTGCCAAAGTGGCTCTCTTAAAGTGCACGCTTAACATGCTATTATTCCCTTACTTAAACTCTCTTGGCTCCCTACTGTCCCTAAGATTCAACATAAATTATTCTGTTAACTAATTAAAGCTCTTTACAACATGGCCCAAACCTACCTTTCTAGCCTCCTTCCTCCAGGGACTTTAAAGTCTAGTCAAACTGACCTTCTTATTGTTGTTCATGAATGGCACCACAAATCCTCTCTCCTTGCCTTTGCAAAGGCTGCTCCC
Organism: Dromiciops gliroides; assembly: GCF_019393635.1. NCBI lineage: Eukaryota > Metazoa > Chordata > Mammalia > Microbiotheria > Microbiotheriidae > Dromiciops > Dromiciops gliroides. The sequence goes on along the minus strand of NC_057864.1, from coordinate 382,891,075 downwards.
ATAGTTAGAATGCACCCCCTCCTCACCTCTACCTCTTAGGACTCTCTGGTTCCTTTCTTGATTTATCCCAAGTATCTATATAAAGCCTTCCCTGATTTTTCCAGCTCTTAAGGCTCCCGCCCCAATCATCTGGTATATTTTGTATACATTTTTTCTTTTTTTTGCAGGGCAATGAGGGTTAAGTGACTTGCCCAGGGTCATGCAGCTAGTTAAGTGTCAAGTGTCTGAGGCTAGATTTGAATTCAGGTCCTCCTGAATCCAAGGCCAGTGCTTTATCCACTGCGCCACCTAGCTGCCCCTTGTATACATCTTTATATGAACATGTCTCTCATGGAAGCTCCTTGGAGACAGGGACTATTTTATTTCGTCTATCACTGTTTCTAGTACAGTGCTTGACACATCATAGACACTTAATAAAGATTTTCTGAATGATTTTTTGAAGGGCATGTGTGTGTATGCATAGGGTACAAGTAACAAACTAAAAACCTTTACTGAAGGATAATAATCTAAGCTGAAGATTTTCTAAGTCAAATAATTTACCATACGAAATAAAAGTTCCTATGCTAGTATAATAATTCTCTGACCTACAGTGAGGTGGATAAGCTATATCTCAGTCTAAAAAGCTTCAGAAACCCAGCAAGCATCCCATTAATGATGATTGTCACAGAACTTATTTTTACCTTAGAAAATTTAAACTAATACCTTTAATATTTGCCACAACTGCCTAAATTAAGTTAGGCTTTCACAATGCTCAGCTCTTATTATCTAGGTAAAATTGATCATTTTACTTCCTTTATGGTATATCATAAAGTCATTTCTTATAAAGCAGATTTTGGAAACAGAAATGATCTTTTAAATCTAATTTTCTGCCAACAAATATCATTCTGAATTGTTGCTATTGTCAGCTGTCCCCCCAAATCAGGTTTTTTTCTCATTATGCTTTGAGAGAAAAAAAATTAATCCATTGCCATGAATAATACCTCTTTTCTTCTTTAAAGAACCTCAGCACAAATATTTGCATTTCAATGTGGGTGTACTGTCAGTGGGAGAAGATTAATGTCGCAAATGACAGCATCCAATTTTAGTAGGGAATGGTTCTGGTCATGTTTTGAAATACAGAGCATAATACTGTAGGCAGCAGAAGCCCAGCTTACTGACAGGCCTTCCAAAATATTCTTTGAGAGAAGCTAACTTTAAAAAATTTAACATGACAAACTATATCCCTACGGTAGGAAACCTATATTTGGTTCAGCACAACATAGCCTAACAAGTCTTTTAAAAATTATGCTCACTGTTGCATAATGTTATCCTGGAGTTGAAGAAGTTTAACTTTCACCAATACTTAATTATGACAAATTAGGAAGAACCATTTCAGAGTGAGAATTCATTCTTTATAGTCCCCTGTAAAGGTGGTGTTTGTGCAAATGAACTTTTTTTTTCCTTTGCGCAACTTATAAACACAATTATTCCAAATGGTTTACACGGAATTACACCTGACCTGATGAAATAAAAAAGCAGGCATGATGTGATATGAGGGAAAGCTTAGCAAGCAGGCATTGCTAAAACTAAGGTGGATAATATTCAACAAGATATACTGATTACGCACTTACTATGTTCTATTTAAAGAGTGTCCTACTTGCTTGTATAGTTAATGAATTCTTTATCCTACATCTTTTCCTTGCACTCTTGGAAATATGGCTCCAGTGCTATTTGCTCCTTCTCTGATACCTCCAAGCACACAAGGTCAGGAATAGGAGTTTATGGTCGTCTTTGATTTCCACTGTTACTTCTAGACCCTCAGTTTGATGCAATCATTCATACATTTCTTTCCCCATTCCATTCATCATTATCACTTGTTGCCAATTATTGTCACTCACTGTCATCTGACAATCTCCAAATCCCTCTTCTTCCTTTTTCAAGGAATTCGATAACTGGCTCACAACCCTTCCTCATTCCCAGCCCCTGATCTCAAATTTGAGGATGTAAATATTCATGTTAATATTCCCTCCAATGATTAGGCCTCCAAATAAATCAACCTCCTTTACTCCCACAGCTTCACACTGAGATCATCACACATTTGCTCTCACCATCACTTCAAATTGAACCATCTACATGACCTTGAACTCTAAAATTCCCCTCTCTCATCATAATTTGTCCTTGCATCTTTACCACTGTCTCAGTACTACTACACTTATTCTACATCCTCATTTCAACTGAAATCTTTCCATACTGTCCTATTATGCTAGTCCCTACTCTGGCCTCATTCTTCTCCTTTCAGTCTTTTCCCTGTGGTTATTAGTTCAAGTAAGTATCATGATCACCTCTTTGATCCCAGGTTCTCCGCTCCTTATCCAGAGTGGCCTGATCCTACTGTAAGAAGTCAGTGCCTGGGGGCAGCTAGGTGGCGCAGTGTATAGAATACCAGCCCTGGAGTCAGGAAAACCTGAGTTCAAATCTGGCCTCAGACACTTGACACTAGCTGTGTGACCCTGGGCAAGTCACTTAATCCTCACTGCCCTGCTAAAAAAAAAAAAGGAGTCAGTACCTTGGCCACCTGGATCCATTACACATTCATAACATGAATTTAACTTCAACTGGACCCTGAGTGCTTTTATTCTTCCTCAAATAACTTCCTCACACATTCCCATTATGGGGGCAGTTCAAAACCTTCCTATTCCTTAAGCTCCCACTACCATTTGTACTTTGCTTTTCCTCGTAGATAAGGTTGCCTCTTTTTTTGCTGAGGAAATTTGAGCCATCAGTTGTGAAATCTCTCATCTCAAGAAGCAGCATGGTATCATATTTAGAATGCTAAACTCAGTATCGGTAAGCTCAAGATTCAAATCCTATCTCAGACTCCCATTTAACTATGTGATGCTGGAAAATCAGTGAAACTCTCAGTCTGTTTCCTTATATATAAAACAGGGATAATAACAACAATATGTGTAACATTTATATTGCACAATTATGGCAAAAATTAAATGAGATAACAAAGGTAAACTGTAAACATTAAAGTGCTTTATAAATGCTAGCTACAATTATTATCATTATCTCTTGAATGCTACGCCTCAAAATCCCTCCATATCTTCAACAGTCATCTCCTCCCTTGGAACTAGTCTCTGAGAAAGAACTGACCCTTTCCCTTGCCAGCACTACCCCGATCCTCCCACCCCCTTCCATGTCCTCTGGAAATCTGCACCTTCAATCATTTCCTCATTTTGCTTTTCTCCCACTCTATTGATTTCTTCTCTGCTGCCCTAAAATCCATCCCATCCCAAATTCTCCCCTTCTACTCCTCCCCCTGTTCCTATCCCAGCATACTGCACTCCCCAGAAGAGTCACAATAAATGGTGGTTATTGCCGATGTTATGTATAATAAACAGAGGAGGTGTACATATAGCAAGATGAGGGGAAGTTTTTTTAATCAACTGTGGGAAGTTCAATGGGAAATGACAAAAAATAGAAAGACTTGAGCTTTCTATTTCAGATAGCCCTTGGTCCTATGCAATGAAGTAGGTTTCCAATAATTAAAGTACTCTTCATTTTTCAGCTAAAATCATAAATGGCAACACAATTCCCAGCAAGCCTCATATTCAATGACATGATCTTGACATGACCAGTTGTTTACCATACTAGTGCTTAGATGAACATCCACATATCAGGAATTGGCATAAAAAAATCAGTGATCTTTAAGGGGCATTTTTTTTTTGGTAAGGCAATTGGGGTTAAGTGACTTGCCCAGGGTCACACAGCTAGTGTCAAGTGTCTGAGGCTGGATTTGAACTCAGGTCCTCCTGAATTTAGGGCCAGTGCTCTATCCACTGCGCCACCTAGCAGCTCCTTTAAGGGGCATTTTTAACAATTACTTGCAATGACTTATGCTGATTCCTAGTTTTGGGCTACAAAGGAAGCTTTTCCCTAGAGACATTAGATATAGGATCTTATTATTAAACTCCTAAGCAAAGAGAATTTTATTTTTGACAGACATAAAGATGAAATTAACAAGAAACATAATACCCATACAATTTCACAAACCTTTCTCCTTCCAACTTCTCCCCCCACTTATTCTAGAGGATTTTTTTGGGTAACTCTAACTGTACATTAAAATACTGGCATGATACTATTGTGGGTGTCAAGCTAAAAATAATAATGCAGGAAGTACTAAAGTTTGTGTTCAATTTAGTTAAGATCAGAAAATGATTTTCTCATGGAAGTTCTTAAAAATAGAAAATGTCACCAAAATATTAAGAAACAGAATTTTAGCCTATTATGTGAATAATAAGTATTTTTCAATCAACAAAGAAAATTTTGTTCAATACTCTCTGATTATTAATATCAATTGAGACATCAATCAATGCTTGACAAAGCATACATGGAGGATATAGTAAAGAATTCAAATGGAAGATAAGACTTCCTAGTGCTAGTAAGAACCTGAAGACAATTTTCTTTGTGGATGACATTATGTGGAACATATCAAGTACTATGTAATGATTGGAATGACGCCACCTGCTGGAGACTTACTGTAGAAGAGTTCCGCTCATGAAGCGAAGGTCTTTGAGGGCAAGACCAGGAGTCTTTTCTTTGGCATCAGGAAGTGACGCGGGCTAGTGGGAGGAAGAAGGAAGAGACTGGCGGCTCGGTCTGACTCTCTTTCCTTTGGACTCTGGTGGAGAGCGGAGCTAGAAATGTGCTCTCCCTTTAATAGATAGGAATCTAGGCCTTTCTCTCTCTTTACCAAATTCTTATTCTCCTTAATAAACGCTTAAAAGTCTAACTCTTGCTAAAGCTTATAATTTATTGGCGACCACTCATTAAATATTTTAGACAGTTTAGCTAGAATTTTAGCCCTTAACAACTATAACATAGCTGAGCCCCCTAAAAGAGACCTATAATCTCTCAAAGCATTTCAACCTATTTACATAGGAAAAAACACACAAGTGACTGAAAAATGCCTATTATCCATACTACAATATGCAGTTAGTAGGACAAACCATAAAGATGAATTCTTAGTACATATATCTTAGAAAAATAATGTATATGGATAGTGAACTGGACCCAGAATTGAACAGGAAGAGAACAAACTGGATTGATTCTGGGTAACTATAGTACTTTTAATGATTTCAAGCTTCTTTCTGAAACAATTTCTTTATTGGTTGCTATATGGCTAAACAGTGGCAGAATGCTACATTCTTGTTAGGAATTAAAATTGAGAATCTGGCCTCAGACACTTGACACTAGCTGTGTGACCTTGGGCAAGTCACTTAACCCCAATTGCCTCACCAAAAAAAAAAAATTGAGAATCAATAGAAGGGCAATGGAGAAGTACATGGTGAGTATTAGTAGGCTGCAACATAGCACCAATGAAGAATTACACAGGAGAAATGGCATAAAGGATGTCATTAAATAAATGCATGACTAGAATAAAAGATGAACTGGTCATGTAGTATGAACAAGATCTCAATCAACCTGTTGGGTGAATGTTCTTAGAAGGGTCTACAAAAGGATATGGAGAAGAGTTGCATGGGAGGACAGGGTGTGGGATGGTTTGTGTTCTACTAGACAAACTACTTATGTCAATGAACTTTTCAGTATCTTTACAAAACCATCTTTGTAAGTAATTTTTGTATTAGAATTCTTGTAACTTATTCTCAGTCAAATCAGGTACTATTTATTCTTTGTAAAGAGAAAAACAGCAATAGAATGTCTTAGGTTCTAATAAAATAATATACAAGAAATCCTAGTTCATTCTTTTATACTGACTACCTTTTGTCTGTACTGGATGCATTTGCATAGTTTGGAGCAGTGGTCTACAAAGTGGAGGCCAAGGCAAGAACCCTAGGGGTATGTGATCAACCCTCTGGTGGGTGGATGGATAACATTCCATTCTTCCATGATAGCCAATTCTAGACTTGTTTCCAGGACAGTTACAGCTATCTTTATTCCCCAACATTCCTTCCTTCACCTAAGGAAGCTTCCAACTTCCTTCCTTACAAGCTAGGTATCAAATCTTTAAGCCTCTTAGCAACAACAGGTTTTCCTCAGAGGTGGAGGCTCTGATCTCTGGGGCAGTGACTGGGAAGAGACCTGACCACTTTCTTCCACTTTTTAAGTTGTGTAGGACAGATTTAGTTACACAGGCTGATCAGGCAGCATGAATTGTGATCTGCATTTCAGTCCTCTTTATATTATCTCTTACCCCAAATCCACCCCTCTCCTGAACTTCCCTATTGTTGCTGAAGACATCCTTCCAGTTATTCTGATTCAAAGCATTCTGTATCGGCTTCAATTTCTCATTCTCCTACATTGCTAATCAGTTGCCAAATCTAATACTTTCTCCTACCACAATATCTCTTTTGTGAAGAGTTTTTTTTTTTAAGTGAGGCAATTGGGGTTAAGTGACTTGCCCAGGGTCACACAGCTAGTAAGTGTTAAGTGTCTGAGGCCAGATTTGAACTCGGGTACTCCTGACTCCAGGGCCAGTGCTCTATCCACTGTACCACCTGGCTGCCCCCACAATATCTCTTGCATCTGTTTTCCTTTCTATTCACATAGCCACCAACCTGATTAAGTTCTTTACTATCTCTCGCTTGGACTATTACAAGAGCCTCCACCTGGTCCCCATGCCTGTGGTCTCTTTGCTGTTCAAACCATTATCCACACAGCTGCAAATGACTTTCTTAAAAGTCCTTTACTAGGTAAGCTTCAATGGCTTTCAAGTGATTCTTTGATAAACTATTATTTCATCTTTATCTCATCCTTTTAAAATTTAGTTTTGGATGAACTGATGCTGACTGAGAGCAGAACCAGGAGAACATTGTACACAGTAACAGCAACATTGTGTGATGAACAATGGGGATAGACTTGGCTCTTCCTAGCAGTGCAAAAATCCAAAACAGTTTCAAAGAACTTGTGATAGAAAATATTCTCAACATCCAGAAAAAAGAACTGTAAATTACGAATGCAGATTGAATCATACTGTTTCTACTTTTGGACTGTTTTGTTTGTTTGTTTGAGATTTTTCCTTTGTGCTCTGATTGTTCTTTCACAAGATGACTAATGTAAAAATATGTTTGATGTGACTGTACATATATAATCTATAATCAGAGTGCTTTCTGTCTTGGGGAGGAAGGAGGGAAGGGAGGGGGGAAGAAAAGAAAAATTTGGAACTAAAAATCCAGTGTAAACAAATGTTGAAAACTATCCTTATATGTAATATGTAATATGTAACTACATAACTGTATCAGTTGCATTAAGCCCCCAAACAAAACAAAACCTCATCAATGAAAGACAAAAATATGCAAAGGGCATTGGTTTAACCATCTACATTATAAAAACAAAGTAAATTGGCTCTTGATTTAGAGCAGGCATTGACCCTCACAGCACATTTCTTATCACTGGAAGTGTTCAAGCAGAGACTAGATTACCACTTGTCTGAGATTCATCTGTTAAGTGGCTATTTGGGCTAGTAGTACCCTGGTCGCGCCATCTTTAAAGTGCACAAACTCCTAATAGCACCTTTTACAAATGTCTCAGTTCCACCAATCCCTGGCAAACTATAAAGTAACACATAGCTTAGCAGTGGTGATGGGAAGGGCACTTGGCCACCCTGCATGCCAGTAACATTTACTTTTGGTATATACTCTGCATCCTGTACGGTCACTCCTAATACCTCTTCATAGGGGTCCCTTGAAGAAAGTCATATCAGAAACTGGAATTCAAACCTGGGTCTTTTTACTTCCAGTCCAATGATCTTTCCACTATAATAAGCTCCCCTCCTGGGCAGGTAATATTGAGGAATAATATAAAAGATATACTTATCTATCAACAACATTGTGTGCTGATCAACTGTGATAGACTTGACTCTTCTCAGCAATACAATGGTCCAAGATAGTTCCAAAGGACTCATGATGGAAAATGCTCTCCAAATCCAGAAAAAAAGAACTGTGGAATCTAGATGCAGATTGAACCATACTATTTCTATTTTTTTGTTTTTCTTTTCTGAGGTTTTTCCCTTTCGCTCTAATTCTTCTTTTACAGCATGACTAATGCAGAAATATATTTAATGTGATTGTACATATATAACATATCAGATTGCTTGCTGTCTTGGGGAGGGAAGGAGAAAAATTTGAAATTAGAAATCTTATAAAAACAAATGTTGAAAACTATCTCTATATGTAACTAGAAAATAAAGATAATTAACTCCATGAAGTTTTTACTTTTTAAAGGTATTTGTCATTTTTTCTTTCAGTATAAAAACCCTATGGATATTAACCTTATATAATGGTGTCAGCTTAGTAGAAAGTGAGTTGGATGTAGAAACAAGAAGAGCAGAGTTTAATCTGACCTCAGACACTGATTAGCTGTGTGACCAGGGCAAGTCACTTAACAACTCTCATTCTCAGTTTCCCCTTACAGGGGATAATAATAACACATCTACCTCCTAGGACTGCTATGAAGAGCAAATGAGGTCATATATGCAAAGTGCAAACTTTAAAGTGCTATATAAGCATTAGCCATATCATCATCATATCATTCGAGTTCTTTGAATGTCACAACTTTTCTTTGTTCCCTTGAGAGTTGGTCCTAACATTTACCTTCATATTTTTTCAATATTTACACCTTTTTTGGGGGGGGCGGGGCTATGGGGGGTTAAGTGACTTGCCCAGGGTCACACAGCTATAAAGTGTCAAGTGTCTGAGGCCTGATTTGAACTCAGGTACGCCTGAATCCAGGCCTGGTGCTCTATCCACTGCGCCACCTAGCTGCCCCCAATACCTTTTACACTGCTCTTTAATACTACTGAGAGTTAGAGGCCGTGTTTCAAGCTACCTACTGCTTCTGTTCTCGAAAAAAATGTCACCAAGGAACTCTTCTTGCTTCTTTTCTGATACATTACACTCTTCATTTAAATTCACAACCAGCAACTTAATGAGACCGTTTTCTGCCTTTTATTTTGTGCCTTTTATTTTGTGCCTTTTATTTTGCCTTGAGCATATGAAAATATGGCAGGGCAGCTAGGTGGCCCAGTGGATACCATGTTGGGCCTGGAGTCAAGAAGACTCATGTTTCTAAGTCCAAATCTGGTCTCAGACACTTATTAGCTGTGTGACCCTGGGCAAGTCACTTAACCGTGTTTGCCTCAGTTTCCTCATCTGTAAAGTGAGCTGGACAAGGATATGGCAAACCACTCCAGAATTTTGGCCAAGAAAACCCCAAATGGGGTCATAAAGAATTGAACATGACTGAACAATAACATGTGAGAATTTAACTTCTGTGTCTGTGTGTGTGTGTATGCGTGTGCACATGCATATGTACTTTTTCAGGTTGTTTTTCATTTTCTTGCCTCAACCTTCACCACATATCCCCCAGGTAATTAAAAGAATGTTAAACAAAGAGAAAATAAATTACATGAATAATAAAAAGTTATATGTATAAGTAACTGGGATATGGAAAGATCTTTTAAATTAAAAAAAAAAAGCCATGTTATTAGATATAGATCAGCTCATTATCTTGGAGATTCAGGCAATGTTTCATTTAACCAGATGGCCTACCATTTCCTGTCTGTTAGTGAATTCTTCATGTACAATATCTCTCAATCCTTTGGGCAATAGCTTCACAAAAATCTAGTGCTAATTAAGTATTATAGTCTCACAGTGGTCATTTCTCCCTCTTTTATTATCAGCATTGGATTATTTAAAAATAATAAACAGAACCACTTTTCTACTCTGTCCCCCCAAAGCCCCTCAAATGAAGCTCCTTAGCATTGCTATTAATTTTAATCTTTTCTTTGTGAGAATACAAATTAAGCTACCAGCTGTTTTGGGGATATCTCTGTGAAAACAGAGGGATAGAAAGTGAAGCAATGATACAGAAGCAGGCCAAACTCATTGTCCTCAATGGAAGAGCAGCCTGGTAGTTAGCTGAACTGGAGTCAGCTCTATATAACCCAAGGGGTTCTCTTCCCTTTTGTGGGTTCTTAAGGAGGTATGTCATGACCAAAGCATACAATTCTTCCAGATTGCCTGTAGATGAACTAAGTTAAGTGAAGCCCCAGCTGGCAAAGATGCAAATAGTTTCTTTTCTTTTGACTAGACATCATCTCTAAGAAATAAGTGGTAGAAAAAACTGAATTCATGAGAGCCCTTCAGGGTGGTTCAGAAACCATTCTGGTTCTGCATGGATATATCTGTTGTCAACTGCCACCAGAGGACAAAAGAGATAGGCGTTTTCCATACAGAAGTGGCTGGAGACAACTGGAAAGTTATTTTGAATGAGTGTTACTATCCTTAAAAACATAAGTAAAGCTGATGATTTACCCTCTTGCCAACTGAAGGTGTCAGTCTCCCATAGTTGTTCCTGATTCTTCTTTAAGACTTGAGTTTCCAACTGTGTAGTGGCAAAATATAGAGGTGTTTTTGAATAGACTTTCTTGTGTCTTCTGGCAGAGAAAAGATAACAATCCCCCTCCCTGCCCTTTCTCAGTGAGATAATCATAAAGACTGGTGTTAGGGGAAAATTTTAGGTTTTCTAAAAACTTCCTTGTTTTTATTGTCACTGACTAAATCCCAGGGTCTCAGCAAAGGCAAATAAGCTTCTGCCAAGAATGATGAGGAAACTGACATATCCCCAAACTGAACTTAGAAGCATCCCATAGCACTGTTTCATCAAGGAAACGTACCGTTTCTTGAGGGAACAAAGCGGGGAACTGTAACGATTGGAATGACGCCACCTGTTGGAGACTTACTGTAGAAGAGTTCCGCTCATGAAGCGAAGGTCTTTGAGGGCAAGACCAGGAGTCTTTTCTTTGGCGTCAGGAAGTGACGCGGGCTAGTGGGAGGAGGAAGGAAGAGACTGGCGATCAGTCTCGCTCTCTTTCCTTTGGACTCTGGTGGAGAGCGGAGATAGAAATGTGCTCTCCCTTTAATAGATAGGAATCTAGGCCTTTCTCTCTCTTTACCAAATTCTTATTCTCCTTAATAAATGCTTAAAAGTCTAACTCTTGCTAAAGCTTATAATTTATTGGCGACCACTCATTAGATATTTTAGACAGTTTAGCTAGAATTTTAGCCCTTAACAGCACTCTGGGCCTTCAACTGCAATAGCAGTAGCAGAGCTACATCTTTAGTTCTAAATGATATTATGTAGTCTAAACTTATTTTCTCCATCTCGTCTTATAGTCATGAATGGAAAAGAGAACATTGAGGATATAACCAGGAAAAGTGAGAAAACACAATATCAATTCCTACATAATTGCTCTGTAAGTTATAAAGTCTAAATAACATAAAGTTGGGAACTCAGAAGCCTTAGGAGCTATAGAACACAGGGTTGGAATGTCTGAGCAACAGGCTAAGCAAATTACAATGTGGAACTTTTCTGGTTAGTGGGACTTCTAGGTGTTAAGGACAGAAATTCTATGGGCTCATGATGTCCCAGATGAGGCCACTAAGAGTAGGGAATGGGGGAAAGAAAATGTGGCAAGGGTGGAGCTTACTTATACCCACAAAATGTGTATGAAACCCATGTAGTTTTGTAGTTGAAAGGAGCTTAGCGCTCCACTTCTACCCCACATCAGATCTGAACAGAGAAGATCCCAAGGAATATGCCTAGAGTTGGAGCCTTTCATCTGCCATGTATTTTGTCCTTAGCACTTGTCCCCTTCTGCTGACATAGTTGCCCTAATCCTGGGTCCCTTGATAAAAGAGATGCTCATTCAGAGCTTTGTAATTGGGTACTCACTGGTGATGATAGGGTAAGTGTGTGTGAAAACATACATGTGTGCACGCAAAAATATTGTGTAGGAGAGGACCAGCCTTAACGGCCTACTCAATTTACCTTAAAAGGCAGCTAGGTGACACAGCAGTAGGCATTTTAGATTTAGAATCAGGAAGACCGGAGTTCCAAACCTTCATCAGATACTAACTGTGTTACCCTGGGCAAATCAATTTACTTCTGTCTAACTCCATTTACTTATTTGTTTTATGGGGATAATAAAAGCATCTACCTCACAGGGATATTGCTGTGAGGATCAAATGAGATAACAGATTAAAAAATGCTAACTAATTATTTTTATTTTTTTGTGGGGCAATGAGGATTAAGTGACTTGCCTAGGGTCACACAGCTAGTAAGTGTCAAGTGTCTGAGGCTGGATTTGAACTCAGGTCCTCCTGAATCCAGAGTCGGTACTTTATCCACCGCGCCACCTAGCTGCACCCCCCCCCTTTTTTTGGTGGGATATCAACGCATTTTTTTTGGTGAGGCAATTGGGGTTAAGTGACTTGCCCAGGGTCACACAGCTAGTAAGTGTTAAGTGTCTGAGGTCAGATCTGAACTCTGGTCCTCCTGACTCCAGGGCCGGTGCTCTGTCCACTGTGCCACCTAGCTGCCTCTATGTCAACTAATTTTTTTTTTTAGGAGGTACCCTGACTCTATAATGCAAGCACTTTTTTTTGGGGGGGGGGCAAGTGAGGGTTAAGTGACTTGCCCAGGGTCACACAGCTAGTAAGTGTCAAGTGTTTGAGGTTAGATTTGAACTCATTTCCTTCTGAATCCAGGGCCACTGCTTTATCCACTGAGCCACCTAGCTGCCCCTATGTCAACTAATTATTAAGGAGTAACTTGGCTCTCTGGAACTCTCCCTTCTTCTGTCTGGAATGTTTGGCATGTAATGCTTTGTCTCTGGAACTTAGAGAAGGTAAGGGTATTTCTGGGCCCAGCAGTAGTTCTGTGTAATTGCTATAATATAGATTATATAGATTAACCCCAAATCCTGATGGTGTACTGTGGTCCAACTCTGTTCCAACCTCTTTATTTCTTCTCTTTCAAATGTACTCTTCATAGCTTCTTTATCTCTACCCATCTCTTTTTCTTTCTCACATGCCCCCCCCACCCCGCCCCCAACACATACATGCTAGCAGAAACAAGACCAGGTAACCTAAGTCACTCAGTATATTTATGGTGAGCCACACTTTGCCTACATAAAAATATTTAAAATAATATAATGCACACTCAACAATATCTACAAGACAGATGACAGGTATAGACCTATAGAGAGATGATAGATAGATATAGACCCACATCACCCTATAGCTATCAATCTATAACTATAGCTCCAGAATAATAAGCTGAAATAATTAGCTCCTTATTTTTACCAATTTTTATAATGTTTTTGAAAAAGGTTCAAATGTTTACACTCTTCCTCAACAAATATAGGTTCTGAATTTGGAAAAGAGGTGGTAGTAAGAGAGAAAAACACCGTGATTTGATCACTAAGATAAGCAAGAACATCTGGTAGAGTGGGTGATACAATTTAGGGAAAGAGAAAGAACGGAGACATGATCCAGAGTTGGAAGCTACAAATCCTTTAAATCGAATTTCTTCATAAGTCCAATCAAGTGTTCACTAAGAACACAACTACATTTTCAATTAAAATTACATTGTAAGATGAGCTAAAAAACTATGGAGTATGGGCATTGGAAAGATGAACCTAAGCTAAAAACAAAGATGTTCATCACAAGGAGATGAGGTCAGTCACTTAGTAATAAATTCTTTGGGCATGGAAACACCCAAAACAGATAATGACACTAAAATCTTTACAGAATTTATGACTTTAATATAAAAGATAAACACAGAAGAAGATGAAAATTATGGTGGAAATATGGTTTGATCCAAGGGCATATAAGCATTGAGTAGATTCCATGAAGGGTCTTTAGCATTTGAGACTGTGACTGACCCCTTTTAATTGATTATATGCTAGCATAATTAATAAAATGATTAATTATCCCCCCCCAAAAAGAAATGTTGTTTGAGATTAAGAAATTAAAGAAGTCAAGGTTTAAGATTACTTAGAAACCTCATGCCTATGTATGATGAATGGGTCCTTCCTCAATAAGAGTCATACGTTTTAAATTTTGGACTTAATGAAAAACCAAATTGAAAAAAATCAAAACTAAACTAAAAACCCTAAATGAAAATTAGCATATTTAAAGGGATGGCTGGGGGGGAAGGGAGAGGCAGGCAGAGAGGGATGGATGGATACAGATTTGAGTCATTCCAGAAACATCTGACTTTGTTCACCATTGATTGCTTATAACAAAGGTCAAAAATGCAAAATTAAAAGAGGAAGCTCAAAGATTTTACACACACACACACACACACACACACACACACAATTACAGCTACCCTCAATTGGCCGATTTTAAAAAGCAGTTGACTCCTAAAAAATAGGAAATAGAAAAAAATAAGGGCATCAGATTTCATTATCACCATTTCTTAGAGAAGACTCACTGACACATAACAAATGTTTGGGCTCTAAGAACTCAGAAATGGACTTAGCCAAGAAACGCTTAATCTCTGTGCCAAGGAGGGAGGTGTCAAGTAAGGACAGTGCCAGGGTAGAATCCAAATTTATTTTCAAAACACTATAGAGAATGATAGGTTATGAGATGAAACGCTTTAGAAAGTACAAAAGAGCGGAATGGAAAATAAGCCTAGAGAAAGCTAGGCTTAAAACAGCTAAGCCAGGTCATCTGAAAAATATTTATAGATGAAACTGAGAGGCAGACAACAAATAGACATGAAATGGAACACATCTGCAAGAATTTCTATAGCCAACAATTTTATTCAATGATCGAAATAGAATGACCACCATGGGATTCCACAACCTTAAGTACCTAATGTGTTATGTAAGGAAATGGAAATGGTAACCATAGTAGCTGAATCTGATCAAATATACACACTAGAAGAACATGATGGAATACAATTTTAAGGGTATTCATAGGTCACGGGTCATTCATAGTATCTTTCATAGCATCGTTCAAAGTATCTCAAAGAGGTAAAAACTCCAAAGGATGAAAAAAATATTGGCAGTATTAGTACCAGAGAAGACAAGAGTAACCAATGAGCCATTCATTTGGGTACTTTCTTATCTCCATAACATTTTTGTAAGAATGTTGTAATCCATGTAAACAAGAATATCGATAATGAACATGCTAATGAACATGGGCAGGCTCTTGTATACAGTCTTGTGCAACAGACCACATATAATTTTTGGTCTTTTGTAACAAAAACAACTTTCCATGATGATGCAAAACACAGCCTGGAAGGGCTCTCCTAAAACAATGGTTTCATATGATAAAATGCAAGATATAACAGATAACTTCATTCAGTGATCTAAGTATCAATATAAAGCATAGTATAAACTGAGGAGACACACTTTTCTTTAAAGTGTTGGCCAGTGTTATGGAGGAAATCTAGTTGTTTGTTTGTTTGTTTTGTTTTGTTTTGTTTTTTTGGCAGGGCAATGAGGGTTAAGTGACTTGCCCAGGGTCACACAGCTAGTAAATGTCAAATGTCTGAGGCTGGATTTGAACTCAGATCCTCCTGAATCCAGGGCCGGTGCTTTATCCACTGCGCCACCTAGCTGCCCCCAAGGAAATCTAAACACAGGAAGAATATTGTATGGCTTGTTCGAGTCTCCAGATAACTCCCAAATTTACTTATCTGGCCCTCCATTCTCTCCTGAGCTCTAGGTCCCACATCTCCAGCTACTTGCTTTAAAATCTCCACCTTGGCATCCCTTAGCATCTCAAATTCAGTGTCTAAAACAGAACTCATTAGTTTCCTTCCCTCCTCCTGATTTTCCTATTTCTGTTGAGAGCATTTATTGGCTAAGGGTTTTTGACTGCACATCCAAACCCATTTCCTCTCTGGCTGCATAGTAGCTTTACAATAGGGTTACCCATTGCTCTCTGTCATGCACTTTACACTCCAGCCAAACTGGCCCTCTTGGGACTATTCACACAGGACATTCCATGAGTCATTACTGTGATTTTTCACAAACTATTCCCCATTCCTGGAATGCTCTTTCACCTCACTTCTGCCTCCTGAATCCCACAGCTCCCTTTAAGGTTCTCTTCATTATCCAGTTCTTTCAACAGGCATTTTCTGATTCTCTTATAACCATGTATTTATTTTGTATATATCCCTCCTCCTCATCTTACATAACTCAGATATCTTGCCTCATTTCTCCTTCACCTGTCTTTTCTATTTTTATTTATTTTTATTTTTTTCAAGGCAATGAGGGTTAAGTGACTTGCCCAGGGTCACATAGCTAGTAAGTGTCAAGTATCTGAGGCCAGATTTGAACTCAGGTCCTCCTGAATCAAAGGCCGGTGCTTGATCCACTGCACTACCTAGTTGTCCCCCCTCCTTCACCTATCTTACAAGAAGTAGCCCTTCTCTTTACCAATGCAAACCCCTCTAACCTACACAAGTTAATACCATTCCATCTTACTTTCTTCACTAGATTGCATCCCTACTCATTTACTAATCTTCAATCTCTACCTGTCTACTCGGTGCTTCCCTAATGATTTCAACTACACTTACGTATCCCCTATCTTCAAAAAACCCTCATTTGATCCATCCAACCCTGCTAGCTACTATTTAATACCTTTCCTTTTTTTGGCTAAACTTCTTAAAAAGGTCATCTACTATTGATGCTTCTGCTTCTTTTTTGTTCAGTATTAACTCTCTGGTCTAGTTTAGAGGCAGCTAGGTGGCCCACTGGATAGAGTGCTTGGACAGTAGTCAGGAAGAGCTGAATTCAAATCAGGCCGTGAAATACCAGACAAGCTGCTTAACTGTTGGTTGCCTCAGTTTCCTTAACTGTAAAATTGGGATAATAGCACTCACCTCTCAGGGTTGTTGTGAGGATTGCATGATATATTTGTAATGCCTTTAGCACCTAGCCTAGTGCATAGTAGGTACATAATAAATATGTGTTTCCTTCATTCCTTCGGACCTCATCATTGCACTGAAACGGTTTTCTCCAAAGTTATCAAGGATCTCTTAACTGCCAAATTAATGGCCTTTTCTCAGTCCTCACACTTCTTGATTCCTCCTCTTCATCCTTTAACACTGTTGATCACTTTCTTAATGTTGATACTCTCTTCTCTCTATGTTTTTTTTGAGATAATAGTCTCAGGGGCAGCTAGGTGGCACAGTGAATAGAGCACTGACCCTGGATTCAGGAGGACCTGAGTTCAAATCTGACCTCAGACATGTAACACTTACTAGCTGTGTGACCCTGGGCAAGTCACTTAACCCCAATTGCCCAGCAAAAAAAAAAAAAAAAAAAAAAAAAGGAAAGAGAGATAATACTCTCTCCTACCTCTCCACCTACCTGTCTGTCCATCTCAGACTCTTTTATGGGTCTTCATTCAGGCTTAGTTCATTAGTTGTGGGTGTCCCCCAAAGCTCTTTTCCTCTCCCTCTCTTTTGTTTCACTTGGTGATCTCATTAGCTACCATGGATTCAATTTATCATCTCTATGCTGAAGATCCCCAAATCCATTTGACTAGTTCTAACCTTTCTCCTGACTTCCATTCTCACATTTCCAAATGCCTACTGGACAAACATGTTCAAAACTCAGCTCTTTAAACTCTCCTCCTCCCAGTCACCCAGGGTCACAACCAAGGTGTCATCCTTGACTCTTCACTCTCTCACCCCTCATATCCAATCAGTTGCCAAATCTTATTGTTTTTAATTTCACAACATCTCTCTTCTATGTCCTCTTCTGTCTTTGGCCACTGATAACACCTTGGTATAGGCCCTTATCACCTTACTCCTGGACTAAAAAAGCCTTCTGGTTGGCTTCCCTGCCTTAAATAATTCTCTCCCTGCTCTGGTCCATCTTCCACTCAACTGTCAAACTGGTCTTCCTAAAGCTCAAGTATCACCATATCACCTCCCCACTGCTTCATTCATTCCATTCCAATAGTTCCCCATTACCTCCAGGATCCAAAACCAAAACAAAACAAAATAACAAAACCCCTCTGTTTGGTTTTTAATGCCCTTTATAACCTGGTCCCTTCTAACCTTTCCAGTTTTCTTACACTTTCCTCCACCTCACATACTCTGTGATCTAATGACACCAGCTTCCTTGCTGTTTCTTGCACTCTAACTACATGTCCAGACTACAAATATTTTCACTGGTTGTCTCCCAGACCTGGAATGGTCTCCTTCAGCCTCTCTACCTCTTGGCTTTCTTCTAGTCTCTGCTAAAATCCTTTTTCTTACAATAAGTCTTTCTCAGTCAACACTATTTCTTTTTTTTTTTTTTTTTGCAGGGCAATGAGGGTTAAGTGACTTGCCCAGGGTCACACAGCTAGTAAGTGTTAATTGTCTGAGGCTAGATTTGAACTCAGGTACTCCTGAATCCAGGGCCAGCGCTTTAACCACTGCACCATCTAGCTGCCCCAGTCAACATTATTTCTATTGCCATTCCTATGAGATAATCTCAAACTTACCCCTGCCTATATCTTGTTTGTCTATAATTGTTTGCATGTTATCTCGACAATTAGATTGTAAGCTTCTTGAGAGCAAGGACTGTTTTTTAAAAAATTTTATTTGCATACCTAGTGCTAAGCAAGGTGTCTGTCACATAGTAGATGATTAGTAAATGCTTAGTAGATGCTTAGTAAATGCTTGAAATTTCCTGATTTTATCAACTAACTACTGTGTCATTGGAATTTACTACATTGTTTCTGGCACAACTCGTAGACAACTTTTGTATATCTTCTGATTCTTTTAGTTTCAGCTTCTCATTTCTTTTTTTAAGACTGAATCTATGGGGCAGCTAGATGGCGCAGTGGATAGAGCACCGGCCCTGGAGTCAGGAGTACCTGAGTTCAAATCCGGCCTCAGACACTTAATACTTACTAGCTGTGTGACCCTGGGCAAGTCACTTAACCCAATTGCCTCACTTAAAAAAAAAAAAAAAGACTGAATCTATTATCTCTTTGGTTTGCCCAACCCTTATTTTCCAGATGAAAATGAGACTCAACTGAGTGAAGTCCCTTTGACCAGGTTATAATAGGTAGCAAGGAGCAGAGCTGGAAATTTTATCCTGGTCTTCTAGCTTGAAATTCCAGGCCTCTTTCCACTGCATGCTGGATTACACAGGAACATTGGAAATATCAAGAATAACTTGCATGACTACAAAGAAGGAGGGGCAGTCACATAATAAGCATATGGGATAAACTGATGAACAGATCAAGAGAGATAAACTGGCTTTGCAGCTTGCTACCTTTGTTACCATTTTACCCAGGCATCAGTTGTATCATCTGTAGAATGCAAAAGTTGAATTCCATTCAAGTTGTAAATCCAATTATCTTATTAGAAAGCATCATTCGAAGTAAAGAACTAAGAAATATGGCCTACGTCAGAGGAGGATTCATGGGAGAGCACTGACAAAATGGAAGGCATGAAGGCTTTACTATGTATGTCAGAACAAGGAACACTGATACCAGGGAGACCATGGATCATGAGAAACATACATGCTTATCTTGTAGATTCATACATTCGTTATATTTAAGAATGGAAGTAGTCCTTTACTGTTTCGATGTCTAGGAAACACTGAGATCAGGGTCCTGAAAACAAATGGCCAAAAAGAAGTACTTTTGGTGTAGTTGCTACAGTAATTAATTGACATCAGTGTTGCTAATCAATGAACCCTCTGTGTACGGCAGAATTTTTCAACATATTTAATCAGCAGTTTTCCTGTTGACAAATTTCTCTTTATTTCCCAGTATTATGGGTAGGATAATGTGTTGGTAACTCTAGTACAAATCTTTGCCCTTTAATCTTGAATGAAAGTAGGGTAAGTAATAAAGGAAAGTTGCATTTCTTTAGACACATTTAGAGATCCTTTGTAGGTGATTCAGTGGACTCTAGCTCACAAAGTTGATCTATTGGCCAAGAGACTATACCATGTCTCTGATGAATATCTATGATTAAAGATTATATACTATTGGTAAAATTCACTCACTCATGCTGTTCCAATGTCTACTGCTATTTTTGGTTGCAAAATATATACTTTGAGAAATTGTATAGGCCATTCAGAGCAAAAGGTGCTTTCCTAGTGAGCTGAAAGAACATACCAACTGCCCAAAGATCAATTTTACAGTCATAGATTAGTTTAAAACACTGGATGAATGTAGTTCCTTGGAAATTTTGATGATAAAGCCATAACACTACAGAAATTTTTATCAAATTTGGGCATATAAAAACAATTGGGGGCCATGGTATGAGAAGCAGATTGGACATAGGGGCCAGAGAAGCCAACTTTGAACACAGGAAGACCTGGATTGTAGAGAGGGTGGATGCCTACACTGATAAAGAGAATATGCTCATGGAAAAATAACCTATATCAATGAATTCTCAAGTCCAGTCCCTTTCCCTTGGACACTGTGGTCTTGGCAACTGCTGGTATGGAATTAAGAGTAGAGCTAGTATGGATTATAAATCCATAATACATACACAACCTGGGGAAAATGAGATTGATTGCCAGGGCAACAGATGACAGTTTTTTAGGAAAAATTTAAAGAGGATATGGAGGGATAGTTTGATATTTTCAAGGAAAAATAGATTCAGAGATAAATCTACTGGTTGCTCTTGCCTTATCTGCAGGTGTTAGTCTGGCCAGGGTTTGTCTGCTCGGCGGTCGTAGTCAGGAGAATCAGTGACCTCAACGTACTCATTAAACCGCAGAATTCTTCTCGCTTGTAGCTCTGCCACTGTTGGTCTCAAACTGAGCTATAAGAGAGGAAGAAATTAGGAGAGGTTCAGCAAAAGTGTACAGCCACAGGGCAATGATGTGTCTACAGAGAGCACTTCAGAGTTATTGTTAAACAGGTCACTTTTCAGGTATCAAGAAAGGAAAAAAAAAAAGGCAGTGCCTTGGGATTCTCTAACAAGAACCAGAAAGCAGCATGACCTAGTTTTTGAGTCTATAAAAATCATCATTGTAGATGAGTTAGAAAAATCTTCTGGTTACTGTCTATATTATGATTTTTTCTAAAATGCCCTGTTCTGTGAAGCCTCTGTCTTCACTGTCATTAGTGATACATGACATGCTAATAATGATCAGAAATAAGAAGGCTAGTTTAGGGACTAAACTCTTGGAATGAAAACATGAAAAATTTTAAAGAATCTAATATTTTGGAAATAAGGATCCAAGAAGTAGGGTACAACAGAGGGAGTAGTAGGGAGCCTGAAAACACTGGATATGTGATTCTGAGCAAGTCTTTTAACATTTGAACCTCAGTTTCCTCATCTGTAAAGTAAGGAGGTTAAAACAGATGATCTCTAGAGTCTCTTCGGGGGTTAACATGTTATAATATTTTGTCTATATTATCAGTTCCAAATGGATTGATTTTTTCTACCTGTAAAATTTTTAACCTTGATTATTATAAATCCATAATCCACACACAAACCTGGGGAAAAGAAATACCCAGCAAAGTTGTTACCCACTGCAAAACTTTTTATAGGATAAGGTTACCCTGGCTTCACCTATAATTTGTGCCTATTCTACCAGCACTAGCTGGACACTCTAGCAACTCTGCACTTATTAGGTGGAGCTAGAGTTAGGAGAATGTCACAGGAGAGAAGGAAAGAGCAGCTAGAGACTTGTTTAAAAGACAGTAATGGGGAGTTTCATACTTTTGTGAACACAGTTACTCAACCAGTTTTCTCCTTTGAGACACTGGTTCAACAAAATGATCACAATCTAATTTAAATTATGTTAATTGTACTCTATCTATCCACTCTTTAGTATAACAAAAGTTGCTAATTTTCTCTGGAATTTGCCAAACTTGAGGAAAGAGTAGAAATGACATTGACAAATTGGGAGAAATTGGCCTGTTCAAGTCTTAAAGGGACTTTACTACTAAAGTAATATATTCTAATATATGCTGAGTGTTTCTAAATTAAGAGTCATAACACTAATTTCAAACAGGAAGAACCAGGCATATTGCTGCTCCTTCATTTTTTATTATTTATTTATTTATTTATTTTTAGTGAGCAATTGGGGTTAAGTGACTTGCCCAGGGTCACACAGCTAGTAAGTGTTAAGTGTCTGAGGCCGGATTTGAACTCAGGTACTCCTGAATCCAGGGCCGGTGCTTTTATCCACTGTGCCACCTAGCTGCCCCTGCTCCTTCATTTTTATGAAGTCCTTGTCACAGCCTGAATTTATCTAAGATTACTGCAGTACATTTTTCTTGATGTATGGTGTAGTGGAAAGAAAGCCCAAACTGGGTCAAATCCTCTCTCTATTGCCTTCAATTTATGTGATTTTAGGCAAATCACCTAACCTCCCTGGGGTTCAGTCTCCTCATCTGTAAGATTATGGGCATTGGACTAGATCTGAGATGTCAAACATGCAGCTTGTATGGTAGAACCAGATGTAATCAGGAAATGTTTAACAAAACAAATAAAAATACAATTGAACATAGATAATGTTAATAAGTAGTTTTCTAAGTTAATTCATGGCCCATGGGGATCTTATGTACCATTTAATGGCCCCCATTTCTATTTGAGTTTGACACCACTGAAGTAGGTGACTTCTGAGCTCTGACTCTTATGATTTTATAGGCTAGAAGCAGTGAACTGATATTCTTCTAAGAAGGTATTATGATATAAGTACAACCACTGTCCTGGAAACTAGAGACCAGATTCCTATTACTAGTTGGACTATCCATATAACCTTAGGCAAGTGATTTAACATCCCTGGGTAATTCATGGTTAAGTCATCTATAAAATTAAGGGATCAGATTTATTTTTTGGTAGAAGGTAGTGACCCAATCCCTTCAGTGGGGCTCTGTGATGGTACCAAATATGGGTATGATATTTATAAGTGGCTGCTACCATCAATAATTCATTCCTCATTATCTTATCTGCCCAGCTGGTGACAAAAGAAAGGGATCAGTCATCAAAGTGTCCCTAAGGGGCATCTCTAGAGACTCTGGTAGCCAGCAGTGTCCTTTTTCAGACAAGGAACTAGCTCTATTTCAACTTTTTTTTCCTTTGATTTATAATCCATTGAGAAAGTGTTTAGTAAATACATGGTTTTTAGTGATAAAATCATCTTAAAGTACAGTTGCAGCACCATTTTCATCAGAAGGATTTATTTCTCTGTAAAATTAATAAAGAATGATAAAGTTCTTGGGGCCCCACTCAATGATGGAAAAGTTCAAAGGATAGTGATCACAAATATAATACAAATTGTTTAACCAAGGACTTAGATTTAGGAACACCTAAATTCTAATCCCACTACAGGCACTTATAACTATGTGACCAAAGGCAAGTCACTTAATCTGTTAGTGCCAGTTTCCTCATCTATGAAATGGGGATATTAAATAATACCTACCTCACAGGGTTATTGTGAAGATAAAATGAGAAAACATCTGTGAAGTGCTACATAATACTAAAGGTGTGATATAAACGCTACATGTTCTTGTCATTATTGTTTTGATGATGATAATAATGTAATTATTTATAATGTAATATACAGATACCAAAAATATACATATAAAATATATATGATTTACTTTGAAAATATTTCTATTTTTCTGTTTACAGAAAAATTGGTTTTTAATCACAATCCTATTTTTATAAATTAGTGCAGAGGTTCTCAATTTGTGGTCTGGTGACCCCTTGGGTGGGAGGAGTTCTTTTAGGAGGTTCATGAGGTAAAAAGTATTTTCATAATAAATAATTTCCAAATAGATTTATACCAAAATTTCTAACTAGTCTACTGATAGATATAGCCTACATAAACGAAAGTACTTTGAGGTATTCTTAATAATTTTTTTTTTAGAGTACAAAGGGGTCCTGAGACCAAAAAGTACGAGAACTGCTGCATTAGAGATAACAAGTGCCTGAGCTCCAGGAGATAATTTTTCTTTTTTGGTTATTTTGGGAATACACTTTACCAGGGAAAACAGATTAGCTAGATCATGCAGTAGAAAAGATCACAGGACCATCAACTAAAATCTGCAAAGGTCCTCAGTGGCCATGAAGTTCAACCCCTTCACTTTACAGATGAGGAAACTGAGGCATAAAGTGGCTAAGTATCTTGTCCGGATTATGCAGCTACTAAATGTCTATGGCAGGATTTGAACCCAGGCTTTCCTAACTCAAAATGTAGTGCTCTATTCACTATATACCATGATTCACTCACATCTTCTATCAATGGTCTTGCAATCCCAAGAATCCAAATGTTTACATAAAATTCTACTTTGGTTCTATGGAAAAGCAAAGTTATTTTTAAAGCCCATTAAAGGGGGGCAGCTAGGTGGCACAGTGGATAAAGCACTGGCCCTGGATTCAGGAGTACCTGAGTTCAAATCTGGCCTCAGACACTTAAAGAACTTACTAGCTGTGTGACCCTGGGCAAGTTACTTAACCCCCATTGCCCCACAAAAAAAAAAGAAAAAAAAGAAAAAGAAAAAGGTAAAGCCCATTAAAAACATTTTCTTGCATAAACATACCAAGTAACTAAATATAAAATTAACAGAAAACACTTTGTTTTGTGGATAGATATAGGTATGTATATATGGGTGGGGGTATGTGAGCATATGTGTAGATCCTCATAAACACAGAACGATCTTAGCATGTCATCTAAATAAATATTGGGAACGTTTAGATAGAATCCTCTTAGTGACATATGTGAATAAAAGAAATAGCTATTCTCAGCAATACAATGATCCAAGACAATCCCAAAGGACTAAGGATGAAGCATACTATCTGCCTCTAGAGAAAGAATTGATATTGACTGAAGACAAACTGAAGTATGCTATTTTTAATTTTCTTTCATTCTTTTTTAAAATTCAAGTCTTCTTGGACAAAATGACTAACATAGAAATGTTTTACATGATTTCACACGTATAACCTATCTCTGATGGCTTACCATCTTAGGGAGGGGAAGGGGAGGGATAGACTTTGGAGCTCAAAACTTTAAAAATAGTTTAAAAAAAGTTTTAACATGTAAGTGGGGGAAAATGAAATATATATAAAAAAGGAAGTAGGGAGCTAAGTGGTAAGGAGGGACATGACATGAACACACAAAGACATAAAGGCATGTACTGTAACATGTCTATCACCTTTCTGCTGAGTCTGCGTTTCAGTTCCATTTTTGCTTCTTGTTCTTCTTCTTCGTTTTTTTCTGTTTATTGGTATAAAAAGAGTTAAGGTGTGACTATTTAGGTTTAACAGATGATACTGGGGTAAGAAAAGCAGATGAGAGCATCATTACTTCAACCCTGAAAAATGACCCCACATTTCAAAAGAAAAAAAAGAATATATTTCTTTAGAGGGGAACTTTACCAAGCAATGTGAGAGGATGGAACTTCATCAAGTGGTATAAATAAAAAGTATTTTGTACATAATTACAAATGATGAAGGTGTGTCTGTTTATAATCAAAACAACACAACCCAGGAAAACTATGATCTTGAATTAAACCACCTAAAGGGAGGCAAACTTGTTTAATTAATGAATGGTCACAATGAAAATTTCTTCTTTAGTGGATAGAGTGCTGGATTTGGAATCAGGAAGAAAGACAGAAGTTCAAATCCAGCCTCATATACTTGCTAGCTCTGTGACCCTGGGAAAATAATTTAAACCTCTGTCTTGCTCGGTTCCTTTATCTGCAAAATGACAATAATAGCACATACATGCCATAGTTATTGTAAGAATCAAATGACATTTATAAAACCCGTTGCAAACCATAGAGTACAATATAAATGCTAGCTCTTAATATTATTATTATTTTTTTGTTTGTTTTTTTGTTTTTCGGTAAGGGCAATGGGGTTAAGTGACTTGCCCAGGGTCACACAGCTAGTAAGTGTTAAGTGTCTGAGGCCGGATTTGAACCCAGGTACTCCTGAATCCAGGGCCGGTGCTCCATCCACTGCGCCACCTAGCTGCCCCTAATATTATTATTATTATTGGGAGGCAGCTAGGTGGTGCAGTACATAAAGCACCGGCCTTGGATTCAGGAAGACCTGAGTTCAAATCCGGCCTCAGACACTTAACATTTACTAGGTGTGTGACCCTGGGCAAGTCACTTAACCCCCATTGCCCTACCAAAAAAAAATTATTATTATTATTGCCCGAATTCTTTTCTGTGCTTTATTATTTTAGCTTAAGGTTATTTTGCTGAGTGAGAATTCTTAAGACAGCCATCTTGAAGTATTTTAAGGGAAGTGAGATTAGACTTGCTTTGTTTGGTCTCCAGATATTAGAACCAGAAGCAATGAATGGGATGAAGCCTAGAGGCAGATTTGGACTTGATATCAGGATAAACTTTCTAATAATTAAAGTTATCTAAAAAGTGTTTCAGAAGGTAATAGGTTTTTCCACAGTAGAGGTCTTCAAGAAAAGGATGAATGATGATTTGTCAGAGTTATTATACATATGTGGGTTGCAATAGAAGGCCTCTTAAGTCCCTTCCAAATCTGAAATGATGGAATTCTAAATTTAAACAAATCATTAAGAAATATGTCAAGGTTTTTGTTGTTATTGTTATCGTTGTTTAAAAAGAACTCTTTGTTTTGCCTCAGTTTTACTAATTTTGGTTTGAAAAGGATAAGCTATATTCCAACTATATCAAATTGATTATTTCTATTTAATAATTATTCCTATTTCTGCTCTTCTTAACTTCCTGTAGTTGTCTTAAACAATCATGAGGCAGATAAACTAAGAAAAGGTGGTGGTGTTGGAGGTTTTTTTTTGGGGGGGGGGTGAGGAAGGGCTTATTTGTAGTAAATCTAATATGACTTTTAAGAAAAAAGTATCAGCTTATAAAAGAAAGCTTATTCTTGGGTCCAACCCAAATAGGATAATCCTAAAACAAACACATAAATAGAACTGGCTAAATTTCAGATGTACATTTGAACTAAGTCCTCATTCAAACCAAACTCTATTTGTTGTTTTCAGTCCCAAACCAGAATATAACCAATTCTGATATTTTCAAAGGAGAAAAGATCTCAAAAGGTGGGTGAGCCATTACATGTAAACTTGTGATTTTCACTTTATACTGAGTTTTTTCTTCTTCTCCCAGGCCTTTTCCAATTAAAGGCACATCAACTATCATAGTCTATTTACTTGCAAAACTACAATCTGCCTTTTAAAAATATGTGGTCAGATTTGTAGAATTATTGGAAAAAAAATTTCTATAATTTGGGGGGAAAGGGCAATCTTATAGAACTCCATGATTTATCATTTGATAAGTAATTTTGATCATTGCTTGATTACTGCCTTCACTATTTCATAGCAATTTCTAATACATGAAAATAACTTTTAGTTGATAATTCAGAGATCTTGAGTTGGAAGGTAGCTCAGAGGTATCAAGTCCAACTTCAAGTCCTCTGACTCCAGCATCAGTGCTTTTTCCACTGGAAAACAGGTGGCCTGATTTCATGATGGTAAATGACCAGCAGATGTGAAAAAGGATTAGCATTTAGGAATTGCTGCTAGAATTATAGCCCACAAAAGAGCTAGAAAACACCACATAATTATACACACATTGTGTTCCTATTCCTCCTCCTCCTCTTATTATGATTATTACACTGGGGTTGGGCCCATGAATAAGTTTTTTTCTGTGAGATGTGATACTTTTTGTTTCAAATCAAATTTGATCTACAATCTGCCCCCCCCCAATGTACACCAGCAAAACCAAAGCAAGTTTGCAACTTTTCTTAGTACAATGTCTTCCTTGTCACTTTTTAAAGCTTTACAGTTATTATGACTCTGGGAAAAATTTGAGTATCAGAAAGAACAATTTAGAACCTTGAAAATCTCCCAATTATGAGCTTATTCATTTGTATCAAAAACCATCAGAACATCCTATACATTTTCCATTCTTAATAATAAAATAGGCAAGCTATAGCCTAATAGTTAATGGAAACTTTGCATTTATTTTTTCCTTTTTTTTACTAGGAAATAATGACTAAAAGGCCTTAAGATATATGTGACTAAACAAAGCTCAAAACTCATTGCTTACTTAATATGCCAGGTTCATTATTATTATTTCTTATTTAATATTTAGAGTTTTAACTTATTTCTGTAAAAAATGTTAGTTAAAGGGAGGGCAAATGCTTCTGGATGATGTACTTTACTCAGATAAAATTATTTCAAATAGAAATTATTACTGGATGAAAAAAAATACATTCAGTAGCCCATATGAGGCCAAACACCTTTGATAAAAGGTTAAATTTCTTCTTATGGAAACACTTATGGGTCATATTTCTTATTCCACTAAATTAAAATAACCTATTCTGAAATGATCTTGTTTTTAAAAAAATGTTCTTAGTAAAAACAACCACCTTGGGGCAGCTAGAGAGCATTGTCCCTGGAGTCAGGAGTACCTGAATTCAAATCTGGCCTCAGACACTTAACACTTACTGGCTGTGTGACCCTGGGCAAGTCACTTAACCCCAATTGCCTCACCAAAAAACAAACAAACAAAACCCAACCACCCTACTAGGACAAACTGAGGTCTATGAGGTAATGGTAAATGAGAATCAATTAAAGAAACTGGGCATGTTCAGTATAGAAAAAAGAATACTTAGGAGAGATATGATAGAGTCCTTCAAGTTTCCAAAGGTTTGTCAATGCAGAGGATGGTTTAGACTTAATCTGTTTCTCCCTGAAAGCAAATCTAGAGACAATGGGTGGAAGGTGTAAAGATGCAAGTTTAGGGTCAATAAAAGAAAAATCTTCCTAGCAATTATAACTAAGCAAAAGCAGAATGCACTTCCACAAGAAGTAGCTTCCCTATTCTTGAATGTCTTCAAGCAGAAGCTATATTATATATTGGGTATAATCTAGTGGATATTCCTTTCATATATGGGTTATACTAGATAGCTAGCTTTCTTCTAATTCTTGAATTGTATGATTTTGTATAAAATCTCTGATGAAAATGGCATAAGGGAAAAATAGTTTAAGTTTGTGTTCAGTTTTTTTTTTTTAGTTGTATCCAATTCATTGTGACCCCATATGAGGTTTTCCCAGCAAAGATGCTGAAGTACTTTGCCATTTCCTTCTCCAGTTCATTTTAGAGATGAGGAAACTGAGACAAACAGGGTTAAGAGATTTGCCCAGGTTATACAGCTAGCAAGTGTCTGAGGCCATGTTTGAACTCAGGAGGGTGTCTTCCTATCTCCAGGACTGGCACTCTATGCACCATGGCGCCACCTGGCTGGCCTAGATCCAATAAGAGTCTAGAACAGTGGTGGCAAACTCTGCAGGCCACATATTGGAAAACACATATTAAGGTTATCTAGATTCTATTGAATTTGTAATTGTTTAACAATTACCCCAATCATATTTTAATCTGCTTAAATTAAGTAGCACTGGGGAGTAGGCCATGAGTCTGATACCTTTGACCAAGAAGATCAGCTATTTGTTGCTACTGGAAATGATAACAACAGGAAGAGGTAGCTGTGGCTTACTAGAGAACCCAAGACAACTTAGGTCCCCATCCCATCTCTGACATATGTATGTCATATTGTATGACCCTGGGCAGATCATTTAATTTCTCAGTAACCCAGGCAACTCACTGAGATCATAATTTGTAGAACCAGTAGTAATATGCATTGATGGAAGGAGTTCTTAGTGGGGATGAAATCCCTCCTGTCTCTTTCCAGTAAAAATAGGACCTTCCACCCTCAAGCACTGTGAATATGAATAAATTCTTTTTGCCAAAGTGGCTTATAAATTTACTTTACAGTAAGGAATAGAGTTAATTGTCAAAGATAAAGTAAAAGTTAGTTAACTACCCCCCTCATATACTCCCAAGCCACCAAACCTAGGTAAATAAAACAAAATCAGTTTTGAATAGAAAAAACCAAAAATCACTATGACTGTAAAGAGAATCTGTTAATTATCCAAATCTTTCATCCAAATTATACAACCTGTGGTGATTGCTGATCTTCAGTGAGGCAATTGCAGTAACCATGTGACTCATTTAGACGCTTTAGCTAAACACAGCTGAATCATCTGAAAATTATCATTTGTCATCAGAAACTGATTTTTGTATATTTGTAGAAATCTACTTCTAAGAGGAGTGGAGGAAACAGAATAGGGAAGGAAAAAACATTAACTGGCTTGTTTGAACCTTGCCCTAATAAGGTATTAAGCCATACAAAAACACTTTTTGCAAAAAGTTA